>NW_021132730.1:0-600000 GCF_004193835.3 Ostrinia furnacalis
TTCCGTTTTTGCCATTTTGGCTACGGAACCCTAAAAAACTGCAGGAAAAGTAATAAAATTAGTCCTGAAGAGACTAATAACAAGATTCCCAAAATGCTCTCAACATCACGGCTATCGTTCGACCGTGATGTGGTGATAAGATTTGAGACCAGACAGACAGACGACAAACCTAACCTGAATGAAGTGGCGTCGTTCTGTTCTTTAGGCCTTTACAAATACAACCAAAGCCAAATACAAATCAAACAAGTTCAAACTCGTTTCATTTACTACACGACTTTATATTCGTCGGGGAACTCTGATAGGTAATATCAATACAATAATTAAAATTAGAGATTGCTCAATAAATTGTGCCTCGAAGCCTAAAAGACTGCAGGTTTGACTGCACTGTTTTCGTCTCAGGTCGAAAAAGCTAAAGGAAAATTCGCGAACATTGGCCTAATGTTGGGGAGGCCTTCCCCAAACCGTCTGGCTAACGTGAAGAGTGTATACCATATCCTCCATTTGCCTCTGGTCTGCTGCTGATGATGGATTATGATGATTTATGTACTTGTTTGTTCTTTAATCCCTTCGAAGATATTGTATTAACCAAATGAAAAAACGAAAAAAGCACAGTGCAATCACTTAGCTCCGCGAACGCAGCTTCATAAGCCCCTTATACAATTATTTTAATTTGTCTTTAATCCCATTGACATCGACCAAATAAATTAATATTACGTACATCAATCCACTTAAAGAATATCATTCGCAGCAATGGCATTACACAATACCCCGTGATTAATTTTGTGCCAATATTTTAAAGCCGATACCATCATTAAAAAGATGCAAAACGTTTTGCATCGACTGAAAAGGGGATGCAAATTAATAATCTACAAAGCCCAACTGTGTCGGCGTAGAATGTCTGTTCAGCGGGGTTACTCCGGAAAACGTTATCCGAAGTTTCGAATGTTGCCATCCCTCTCACGGACCGTGAGAGTCTCACGGTCACAAAGTCAGCATCAATACCGGGCAGACACTCTTAACGATCGTTGACGGGGAAAAGGATCCACCAACTATCAGATCAATTTTATTATTAAAGAACAGGATTTGGGGGCAAAGTGTTTTACGCACACACGATATTATATCGTGTGTGCGTCACTTATGCAATGTATGTCAAAAAACTGAGTATGATATTATTATATTTTTTATAGTAATCAGTAAGATGTTGGGTTTTACTTTACAATGAAGTTCAAAGTTGTAGCTTTAAAGTTACCACTTTATTAGAGGCTGCACTGCACTACAATTTTTAGTAGGAATCGCAACATTGATTTACACATTTAACATCAATTAATAAAACAACAAAAGACGGTCGAGTCCAAATTCTTTAATTATATTATTTCCAAGACTTCATCCTTTAATTAGGCATTATGTTGGACTAATTAGTTTGCTCGCAAGTGTACGTTTAAACCAATGAAACCAAACACAATTATAACAAATACAACATCAGGTAAGTTTATTAAGCACAGAATCGCATAACTCGTAGTCTAATTTTAAAGTAGAAACATCATAAAGGATGGGCGATAGGGGAGAAATAATTTTTCTCTAACTACTTAAGAAGTCTCAACAGTTTACAAGAAAATTCAATACAAGAAAGATACGTTCTCGAACGATCGAAGTTCCATTTTTTATTGGCAAGTAACAAGTTTTTCCACGATTTAATACCTAGCAGATAAAATGAATGTATTTTTTTAACACAAAAGGTTCTGTTATTTTGCGTGACGATATTGAACAATAATTTATAAATTAAGAATTGAAAAATTCAACGTAAGCAAAAGTGAATAGGACAGTTTGTCCCGGGGGAAAGTTAAACTGTCATTGGACCCGCAACGAAATTAATCAGAAGAACATAGGAGGAGTTCGAAATTAAGGTTCGACTTCCCTCCATTGCAAAGCGGATGACAGGTGACAAACAAAGGTTTAAAACCTTTAAGAAAAGATTATGCACCACGGACAATAAATTAAATTAAGGGGGCTTATCTTATAAGCAATTAGCAACTACCTGCCAATATTATTTTTCACAAAATCGCTTAAAAGCACGGAAATTTTTCCTTGTCGCGACAAGATCGGTGTAATAAATTGCGGAAACAGATGTATGTTGTATTGAATTATGCTTCCAGTTAGTGACTTGTACCTATTTAAAACTAGCTGACCCGGCGAACTTTGTTCCGCCTTAATGGCAATAAATAAGCAGACTTTTTTTTATTTCGAACGGGATAAAAAGTATCCTATGTCCTTCTCCTGGCTCTAAACTACCTCCTTGACAATTTTCAGCTAAATTTGTTCAGCCGTTCTTGAGTTATAAGTGGAGTAACTAACACGACTTTCTTTTATATATATATAGATATTGAATCATAATAATAATTCATATCTACGTACTAACTACTCTTGAAAACTTTACCTACCGAAAAGTTCTTGATTTCCACATCAATATGTACACATATTGGTAGGAATGCACCGAACGAGGCTACTCGCAAAAAAATAGAACACGCTTCTATTCACTTTACTACACAGCCAACTAATCACTTGCACTAATCAGTTGCTGTCCACACCTAGTCACTAATCACCTGCACCTGCACTACTCACCTGCTCTCACACTAATCAAAGTGTAAATCAGCCTTTACTATTTATAATATGTACTAGCTTTCTACCCGCGGCTTCACAAAATTTCTGCTGCGGTTGACAGATTTCGTAATTTGCTTTGACAGGTGACAATATCACAATAAAGCCATATTGAAAGTCACACTTTTCCAATTTTTTTGTTTGCCATGAGATTATGGTAGACGTATAACAATGTTCACCTCCCACGATCATTTTTCCAGTATTAATCCCAATTGAATAGGGCGCCTACACACAAATAGAAAAACATCTTTGGAACGAGGTAAAGATCCGATTCAGAAAATTCTAACTAATGAAGCATTTCCAACTAAGTCTACTTATGCCGAGAATATTCCCAGTTCTCATTCCTCGAACTCCATAATGTTTACGCTCGTCTGCTTAATATTTACAAACAGCTTATTTTTTTTGTGTGATTGTTTTCTCCAACCTATTCGGATTTAAAACATGATTAAAATATAATTAAAATGTTAAAGTTTTTGTCCGTCTACCCATTTTACTAAAATAACGTTATCCCAAAAACTCCAAGTTGTCAAATCAGTAAAGTTTTAGGTAAGTGGGTATTCCTCGAAGCGCACCTATTTTGAGGCGCATCTACTGAAGCGCACCGAAACTGATCCTCAAAGCGCACCTATGTTTACTATTACCAGAGTAAATACAAATGAGTAGGTTCTTCATAGAAACGCCTCTGCTATTACAAAGATTTTATTAACTTTATTAGTTTACTAGCTTTCCGCCCGCGGCTTCGCCCGCGTGGAATTTTGTCTGTCACAGAAAAACTTTATCGCGCA
Organism: Ostrinia furnacalis; assembly: GCF_004193835.3. Classification (NCBI taxonomy): domain Eukaryota; kingdom Metazoa; phylum Arthropoda; class Insecta; order Lepidoptera; family Crambidae; genus Ostrinia; species Ostrinia furnacalis. The sequence continues at coordinate 3,441 of NW_021132730.1, forward strand.
CGTCCCTGTTTCAAAAACCGGGATAAAAACTATCCTATGTTCTTTCCCGGGACTCAAACTATCTCTATGCCAAATTTCATCAAAATCGGTTGCGAGGTTTAAGCGGGAAAGCGTAACAGACAGACAGACAGACAGACAGACAGACAGACAGACAGACAGACAGACAGACAGACAGAGTTACTTTCGCATTTATAATATTAGTTGGGAAGTTGGGATTTCTACTAAGATGAATAAAAAGTCAATCTAAATCAAAATCAAAAATATTTATTCAGTTTAGACCACAAGTGGCACTTATGAACGTCAATAGAAAATAATAAAAAAGAAAAGGTAGCCCTTATGGGGCACTTTACATGTCTCCTTATCTTTTGGGCCCTACCAGCGCTTCGAGACAAACATATGGCAAGTGCTGAGAAGAAACGCCGGAACAAACTCAGTCACACTTAAGCTGAGAATTGCATTTGTGTGAGTGATCGCCAAAAGTACCGTTAGTAAAACACATACAAATAAAATTAATGTTTTATTAAAAGGAAGTCTATAAAACACTTGCTACCAATTGGGCCGATGTAACGACACTTGACACATCCTTTTAAATAAATAAATAAATAAAAACAGGTCCTCGCTCAGCATATGCCAAGGCACGAAGTACCTCGACGCTGATATTCTGCGAGCACCGTTTATAGAGAGGGCGTCCAGCCAGCCTTACAAAATACAACAAAAAGACAAACTTTATAAAATTACAAAATTAAAACACACTAAAAACTTTTCGTTCACACCTTTAAAATACATATTCAATTTTCATAAAATTTCTTTCACTTGGCTGCTTAATGGATTTCGTACAGGAAATTCACTTACAGTAGGAGCCATTTCACTAATATTTGGAACACAATTACATAAAATTACACGTATCTGCTACCAGTACCGGGGGTGAAGTGAAGTATGTGAGCGGCAAGGAAGCGGTGCGTGGCGGACGCGCCGCGCTTCAGGCCGCTTGCTATAAATAAACCGGTTTAAACCATGCGCGGGACGCGCGCCGCGCTTCAAGCCGATTGCCACTCTACACTATCGGTGTGCACTCACACAAATGCAATTCTCAGCTTAAGTTGAGAGGACTGTATAGTTAGCGCTTCATGTTAGGGTTGGCCAGGTTTATCACACAAAAAAACAAATCAATCACTACCTATCACATTTTGACAGATGACATGATTTCGGGGTGCCATGTTTGCGCCGGTAGATAAAACGATATAGTGACGTCAATATCGATATAACGCCGCGATAGCAGTTTATCACGGCGCGCATCTTAGCCCTGCAGGGCAACATAACATAAGTGTGCTTCGACACGCTTCGATGAACAGTTTAGATTTATAAGGTGCGCCTCAAAACGGATGCGCTTTGAGGAATACCTCAAAGTTTTGATTAAATTCAAAGCAAACCGCGAACAGAACTAATAGGTTCAGATACACAAAAGGTTAACAACACACAGTAACTGCTAAACACAAATTACTTGAGCCTTGCACATGACATAGCTGAACCCATAGAGATATAGAGAGAAGCCAACTAATGCGCTGAGTTCGAAACTCAGTGTCGCATTGGAAATTCACACACACAAAGCAATCAAAGTATGTGCTCATTATCCACTGCGGTATCAGTACTCAACGTTTGAATAATCTTTATATTAGCACTACGCAAGCAATGTAAACTGTTTACATTATGACGTCGCTGCTGTCATAATTGCTTTCACGAGCAATGTCACAGAATAAGTAATAGTACCCGCAATGTGTTCTGTTTTTGGGCCCCCTTGTCACATTTCCCCTTTAGTTTCTGTGATTTGTGGTTAACCGAACACGGTGGGACTACCCCAAATCTATTTCTGACTCAAGTTAACACTTGCATATTGAATTAAACAAGCTTTTGTGTACAGCTTCGCCGTCGTAAAGTTTTATGAAAATCCTTACAGTACTTAAGCGTGAAAGTGTAATAAATATACACCCACTTCATCTTTCCATTCATTTCATTCTCACACACTTATTAACATTAATAATATTTATTAGTAGGATCAGCCAAATTAATACGAATCCAACCACGCGTAAGTCCATTGTAACCGCCACACGCTCAATTGGAGGATATTGACAAATTCAGCGTTGACGTTGTTTGCTCCGGAGTAGAGGTGGGCGCCACGCCGGCGCGCCGCCGCCGCCGCGAATTTTTTCACGCCGCCTCACAGTGGTCCCGATTTAATAAAACATGGACATTGATGCTAGAGGCACGAAAATTTTTTTGATGGTTACTGCTATGATAACTAATACGGTAAAAAAATATTACAATCCTACGACGTCTATTTCGTAGTAAAAAAAAATATATACATATTTTTTGTATGGAAGAAATTACGTTTCTGTCAATTTTTCGAAATTCTTTAACGATGTCAAAATGCCGATCACACATGTTATAAAACAAGTGATTCTGAGTATTTCATGCGAAGATACTTGTCACTTATCTCTGCGTACTTTTGAGTTATCGAGGGTTGAAAAATCGATTTTTTTATATTAAATATTTCCACGAAAAATTGCCAGAATTACAATATGGTGTATAAGGGACACTTTTGATGACACATAACAACGACTCGCACTCGCGCGCGCTCGTATGCATCAACTTTTAAGCTTCTGGAAACAAAAAAAACTTGTTATCCTTCAGAGAGAGACGATATTTGTGTGAGTTATCAATGATGGACATATTGTAAATTGGGCAACCTCTCGTATAAGCTACTTTTTGACGGCCAGCGGACCTATACATACAACGTTGTATTAAGTACTTCACTTAATTTTTTTTTATTTTAGTAAAAGTTGAAGCATACGAGCGCGCGCGAGTGCGAGTCGTTGTTATGTGTCATCAAAGGTGTCCCTTATATACCATATTGTAATTCTGGCAATTTTTCGTGCAAATATTTAATATAAAAAAATCGATTTTTCAACCCTCGATAACTCAAAAGTACGCAGAGATAAGTGACAAGTATCTTCGCATGAAATACTCAGAATCACTTGTTTTATAACATGTGTGATCGGCATCTTGACATCGTTTAAGAATTTCGAAAAATTGACAGAAACGTAATTTCTTCCATACAAAAAATATGTATATATTTTTTTTACTACGAAATAGACGTCGTAGGATTGTAATATTTTTTTGCCTTATTAGTTATCATAGCAGTAACCATCAAAAAAAATTTCGTGCCTCTAGCATCAATGTCCATGTTTTATTAAATCGGGACCACCGTGCGCCTCCGCCGACGACCAGCTGTCGGCGCGTCGATACTGATACTGTACCAACTATTTGCAATTTGTTCCTCTCCTATACTGTGCTAATTTGTGTTTCGAACGCAGATTTTTTTTTATTGAGTTGAGCGGCTATTCTAGTTCAATAAAGTCCTAGTATCACTACGACCGGTACCGATCTATTGTGATCGGCGCTATCTTCCTTACAGTTCGTCTCTGAGTCCTGCATCCATTAGGAATTGCAGTATCTTTTGGGGGGCGATATGTTTTACATCTTGTGGGCTTAGGATGTGTTTGCCCAGGTGTAAGCTCCGCTTGCGCATCAAAGGTCGTCAAAAGCCGTGAGAATGTGTGGTGGCGTTTCATCTGCCTCTTGGCACATCCTGCGCATTCTTGATTCGGACAGTCCCATAGTGGACAAGTGCTTGTTTAAGCTGTAGTGTCCAGTGAGGTCTCGAACTAAGATGCGCATTTCGATGAACTGAATATAATATTCCACCAACAGTCAGCTGATCTAACATTAACTATGTGCCTCCAAAGAGCTCAAAAATACATGTTAAGGGTACTTTTATCGGCACATTCGCACGCTCGCCTTTAGGAAATACACGAGAACCTGATCTCAGCCAAACCCGCTATCCAAATATCAAAGTATCTATGATCAAGAGAGCTAATTTAACTCAAACCCCAACGAACTGCAAATCACCTGATTAGTCTTGACGACAGATACTAAAAAAGCAGATTTAAAAAAAAAACCAATGAACAAAGGTCAAACAAGGTCACGCCGCCGACGCCGCCGCCGCCGAGGTCAAAAAGTCGGCGCGCCGCCATGGCCAATGGTATATCGGCGCCCACCTCTACTCCGGAGTCAAGTTTAATTCCGTTGCAAACGACCCAGTTGTTTATTTTCATTCGGTATTCGATTCCGAGTAGGGTTGCCAGGTCCAAAATCACAAAAGCCGGACTTTGTGTTTCATTTGGCCGGACATTTTGCCCTAAAAGCCGGACATGTGATGGGGGGGGGGGGTGCAATCAGTGTCAGCTCATGAGTGAGTACTATCATCATCGGTTGCTAACCAACACCCTGATGCGTGCGCTTCATATGATTCTGTGGTTCGGCTTTCGCCTGGCGCGGAAACCAAATAAAAAGCCTAACAAAAGCCGGACAGGCCGGACAAGGCAATATTTGGCCGGACAAGACCCTAAAAAGCCAAAAATGTCCGGCTAAAGCCGGACGCCTGGCAACCCTAATTCCGAGCCTCTATTTTCGGCATATTTCCAGGTAGTTTCCATTAGTCCAGGTATCACAAGGCGTAAAATTGGAATTTACTTATTTCTCGTCAGAATTCATCAAACGAATTATAAATTAAATTGGTCCGTGAGTTGGGAACTAGAAGCTACAGTCTGACACAAAAATACCGAGTACCTACAACTCATAACGCCCCTCTTTTTCCATCAGGGATTTTAAAAAATCGAGATAAAACTTCTTGCAATTTTTAAGTAGCTAAATCAGGCAGTAAGCAAGCTGCCTGCTACCTGAAATAAATATATTGCTATCCATCAATGTACACGTTTCAACCAATGCTAGTAGAATAGCTCCTAGTAATTTTTCGCAAGTCGATACTCCATCTAGCTGAAGGGCATTATAAGTGTAGTTAATTAGTATTATCCTCAACTTCCCAAAAAGTATTTGCCTATTCTTTCCATGACCCTATACATAAACCCTTCATGATAACGCACCATGGATTAATTAATAAACACCCCGCCAACCTGTAGGAACAGCGGCGCCGGCTCCGTTTCCATGGCCGCGGGCCGTAGACATTAGACGAAGTCTGGTGGCCGTGACACCGAGGGGAGCGCCGCTCGATATCATTGATTTTCGGTTAGACAACGAGATGTAGGCTCCGTAGGTCAGTGTCGACCCCGTTAGAAGATTCGCGGCTTGAAGTCGGTTGTTCCGTTAAATTATTATTGTTTTGTAATTATCGTGCTATGTAAGCGTAACTGTGTAGCATTTATATTGTTGTCCAGCTCCTGATTAGGATTTTTACATTAATTAAGCTGCTAAACTTATATTAAGACTGAGCCCAGCAAGCTGAATCGATTTTTTCAAGTTTTAAATTGATTTTTCTTTTTTTTTATTACCTATATTTTAAACTACGATTAATATTGTTGCCGATTATAAATAAGTTACTTTTACGCCTAAAGATAATAATTGCCATCCTACTCACCATAACATTTGTGTGCTCAGCCTGAATATTGAGAAATCTTTTATTGAAATATGTCTCGCAAACAAATCCGATCTTGGATAGGAATGATAGGATATTAAATTCCAGAGAAAGTTTATTAATGGAGTGTATTTTTTTAAGAAATAAATAATGATAATTTAGAAGGATTCGGATTCTGAAATATTTATTAAGAACGATGAACCGATACCGATAAATTAAGAAAGATGTTAATAGTAACACAACTTTTAGTTGTATACAACTAAAACATAACATAATGTGACATACATGTCACAATATAATTTTTAAGTTTTGGAGGGCAAGCAAAGCTGTCGATTCGATGACTAATTTTAGACACATAATAGGACGGTTTAAAAGTCTGACACCAGTGTTGCAGACCAGTTTTATGATCTGGAAACTCAGTAGAAGTAGAAGAAAGTTGATAAAAAAAATAGCCAAAATAGTTTGGCTATTATTTTTTCAGTCGAAGCATTCCCTATATGGCGTCAGATTTGGTCTAGCCGCACATCAGGCATGCGGATGCGTGACGAAAGGGTATCGAGACGTTTTATTGAACATAAAATTTTATTGACATTTTATTTGAATTCCATAAAAGCAAGGGGAAACCAAAACTTCGGGAAAGTCCAACTATTGAATACTGACTTGTGCTTTGGACCGTTGTATTTTTTTTATAAATCTCGTAATAAAAAAATACAAATATGGACGACCGACAATAAGTTTAAAAACATGAAAAAATTGCATTAGCGAGCGTTAGCGTATTTTGACAAGAGTTCGGCCTGTACGTATAGAGTATAGGGTTACAATTACTTTACTTGTCCCGCGTACATTTATTAATTAAACCAAATTAATCAGCGCCGCGTCGGCGATACTTGAGCTTAAAACGCACCCACTCCCTCGTGGGTACGGCCTACGGCCCCGATTATTATAGCGTAACGTACGAGTACTCGTATTTTAGCATAAACAATATTCAACATTTTTTTATGTGACAGGAGGCAAACGAGCAAACGGATCACCTGATGGTAAGTGATTATCGTCGCCCATAGACACCCACAGACCCAGGGGCGTTACAGGTGCGTTGCCGGATTTAAGGTGAAGATACGCTCAACATTGATTGATAATAATATCTCTATTATTAAGTTGAAAACTAAATACGCTGTATTACAATGTCTTTCTATTCAATAATGACGTGTCTACTCGTCCTAAAGCAGTAATTATTAGGGCTGAGTTGCACCACCTAACTTTGACCGTAACTTTAACGATAACCGGTGTTTTTTGTATGGAGTTTGACAAATTTTTGACGTTTGTCAAAGTTAAAGTAAGCTGGTGCAACCTAGCCTAAGTTTTGTGTTTAGAAGGGGTGCGAAAAACAAATGCTCATCAAACTGATATTTGCACGTAGTCCGTTACTCAACCACCAGGTCAAGTGGCCATCAGACGATCATTCAATACTTTACTATAAACTAGGCTCACAAAACAATTTTAATAATATCTACAACAACAATAAGAGGTAAATACAACATACCTACCACTGAAGAAACGATCAAATCAGAAAACTGGATTGAATTGAAAATGTTTCACCCCAGTATGTGTTTCCTGTTCGACGTGTAAATAAACTCAATTTAGAAATTCAAGTGTGAATATTTTCCAGGATATGGCGGAAATGGACATACTCATGCAATGGAGTCGTCGATATTGTATAGCGTAGCATCTGAATGCAGCTATCTGGAACTTTCAAAGTGAATTTATGTATCAGTATGACTTGTAGTTCATTTTGAGGCAATTGTTGTAGCCTGATGGGCTCCTCTCCAAGGAATTAACAAGGTTTTAATTATTATGAGACATAAAGATTTATTTGGTAATGTGAACTGAAAGTAAAGTGAGATATATTTTTTTTAATTGATATTCTTGTTTTTATTAATTTTTTTTTCAAAGTTTCTTCAAACACTCTTTATATTTTGTCTCGGGTTACACGGTTCGCGTCACATAGAGAACTGAACTGACGTGTCATCCGCGCTGTTATTAATAATCTAGTGTAACATATACATCAATGTAGTGAATAAACAAACTAAACCCCGATTTTCGTTTCGATATGAAGCGTGCGGAAAATATGTAACCCTAAATGCATTTTAGCGATGCACTGTCACGATCCTACGATATCTGCAAACAGTACTCAATTTAGTTCGAAGCTTTTACAGGTCCGATGTTTTCGCTTGCGTTGCTTTGAAGGTACTTCAAAGTAGAGTACACTTTGCCATAAAGCCGCCACATTGGAAAAACTGAGCCAATAGAAGATTTTGTTAAATCTAACGTGTCTACCGTCTGTATCGCGTTTACATCAATACTGTATCGCGTGTACATCGATCCTGTATCGCTGCAAAAAGTCTCAATGTAAAAGGGCCCTCGAATGCAAACACGAGTCTTTCAGTTGCTTAAATTACAAATCATGCTGCAATTATTTGCTGCCGAATATTGACAGTCTGTAGACTGTGATGGCTCGACCGCGGCCTTCGTACCAGCGGTGTACCTTGTAGGGATGCAGGGATTCTCAATCTTTCGGATCCACGAACCCCTGTTAAGGTTTGACAGCGAACCCCTTAACTAGCTAAATAAAACCAAAAAAAAAACTGTTTAAGAAAATAAGGTTTTAGTATAGTAGTAGCAATAAAAGGTACCAAATAAAGTGCCAAAGAAATATATTTTTAATATTGATGCTGTTGCTGATGGTGTCCTAGTTTCGTGTCGCAAATGGAGTCAATTTAAGGAGTAATTTTGGACAATAATTTTAATTCTGCCACTATTACGTTAATCTTGTCGCGAACCCCCTGCCGTCAAATGGCGTACTCCTTTGAGAAACCCTGCCTTAATGCATAGGTACACGGGTAGGTGTTAGGGAACGTGCCGTGGTCACGCTTATGGCGATCACTGCAGAGGAAGGGCACCATTAACCGTAAACAAAGCAGGTTGTTATTGACATAGGTAGTAAGTTTGCAGGTTTATGTATTAAGTTTGTGTTATGGAAATAATTTAATTAGTTACAAAAAGATTGACAACATGTGTTGCTAAATTAATTATATTAATCTTTAGTGTGTAGCGAAATTATAAAGAAAGAAAATAATTATATTTGGGCATCAAACTCAGGCAACAAAAGACAAACACAAAAAATAACACAAAGTTGCCAAAAAAGGTCACCCACTCAGTAACATCTTGACAGTGTAACTGCCAAGACACTGATTTTCAATGACTGCCAAATTCATCATTTAACAAAATTTTTCATCAAATCATTTTAGGCCAGTAGAATTAAACACAAAAATTGATTATAGCCTGACCAGGAACATAAAAACCCTCGCCATGTTGCGGAAATCTAATGGTACTAATTTCTTTTAATGGCAACAATAACTAAAAACTTCATTGACATGTCACCTTGCATGTCAGTCTATTGCTGTCAAAGTGTAAACAAACTTTATTTTAAATGTGCGCAATTGATTTTGTGCATGAAATTGCTAAAATCTTTTTATAGTCGTGAAAGAAAAGTGGTTCACAATGTGTTAAAGTATTTGTCGAAGAGAAATACCAAGGGTTCGGACAATATTTTCATTGAATAATGTTTCCAACAAAGGTTGTCAAATTGACTGACATGTTTATCGTATAGTACAGTCCACTATGAAAATTAGCTGTGGTTTGTTTCAACTACCGATTTTAAAGTTTTTTGTCACTTTCTAAGTGTTGAATTTTATGGAATTGGGAAAGAACAGTGTAACCCTAACAAGGCTCAGGAGTTTGATTCGCTTATCCTTGTTCGTCCCAGCCGTTCCTTAACTGCGGTTGCTGCACCTCTTCCTGGCACTCTCCTGAACGACTCTGTGTTACGTAATATGGCTGCCCCTCTTCCTTGTACCCTCCTGTACGATTTCATTGCTTAGCCATATGCCTGGTCCAAGGTTCGACGCCACAAAATCAACTTCGTACGAGTGAAAATAGTTTAAACACTATTTCCCGTGCTTGCAACATTTTTCTTTACTGCTTCGCCTCTATTAGTCGTAGACTGATTGTATATATCCTATAGCCTTCCTCAATGTATGAGCTATTCAACACAAAAATAATGATTTCAATCAAACTAGTAATTCTTAAGATTAGTGCGTTCAAACAAATAAACAAAAAACTCTTCAGCGTTTTAATATGAACTTCTTGTTGTTGATTTTTGGCGTCGAACCTTAGACCAGGCATACGGCTAGGCAACGTAGTCATGCAGGAGGATACAAGGAAGAGGGGCAGCTACAGTAGGTAACACAGAGTCGTTCCGGTGTGTGCCAGGAAGAGGTGCAGCAACCGCAGTTAAGGAACGGCTGGGACGAACAAGGATAGGCGCATCAAGCTCGTAAACCTTGATAGGGTTACACTGGTTGAGGTGGCCCTTTTCAAGACTTGGAAGTCTGTGGGTAACAAACCATTGGACGTGGAGAGGGTCATTAATTATACATATATTTTCTACTTTGCCGAACTTTAGCGCGAGAACGATTTGTCCAAAACATATGAATTTGGTCTTATTCAATGCAGGATTAAGTGCCCTTCAACCGTCATGAAGACCACTTTTTGATAGGGTAAGTCCTTTACGCGGTATAACCGGAACACCGAAAAAATGCCTCTTTCGGGGGCCCCCACAACTTAAGCACAACTCCGTCGAAGTCGAAAACTTAGGAGAGTCTTAATGGGCAACCAATGAAGCCATTAAAACAATAAAATCTTTTGTAGGAATTATTTCCGATTTAAAAGCTAATTCTACTGGACTATTTATCGTTTTCAGTTTTAATGTTAAGTAGATACTCGTTTTCTCTAAGACCTCTAACGAAGGAGTTCTTCTAATAAAGGAGAAGCTAAGATGAATAAAAGCCTCTCCATAGTATTAATTTGAAACCAAATCTCTTAACAATATTATTTAAAGAATTGGGTCATAGTAGTATATAGCAGCTCGTCGTTGAAAAACACGGTACATAAAAGTTTTCAGGAACTGCGTATTTTATGTTGCGTATATTATGCCTGTTACATACGAGTACACATGGTGGAAACTATGATTAAAGCTGTCTGTACGAGTATAGGTAAAAGGTACAAAACTCAGCAGATCTAAAGTGATTGTTATACTTAAACGCTTGATACAATTAGAATTAGATAGATTGAGCAATAAAGATCAAAAAAAGGTTGGTCCACCTATCGGTTCCCAACAAAGATTTTTAGAAATAAATAATATTATGTAGTGAATTCCCTTGCCATAAAGAAACTCTTAACATGGCCCCCAAATTCCTACCTCCATGGAATAATGAGACATCGGAGTAACCAAATTTTATTAACGCCCGTCGTTAGTCAAAGTTACATAAAAAAGGTAACGTATTTTAAACGATTTGGAGCACTTACGACTTGTTATGCAACAAAAAACAATTGTATAAGAGCTTTTTTCTAAATCAAAAATCAAAGCCAAAATACGAGTAGAGCTAGATAACAGCCGGATTTTGCTTTCGGTCATGTCAGTCATGTGCTATCGAAACATTCTGTTTGATTCCCTCACCGGCTAAAGGTTCGGCCAAACCAACGCGATCACACGCGAACGCGATCAGCCGGCGTGCAGCGATGGCCACCAGACTTAAATGCATTGACCGAACCTTAACAGAACTTTTGCTACTACTTACAGCATCGTAAACAATATTTCCCGTACTAATGGATCCATTATGCACCACTAAACAACATACAGTGCATGGAATTTTTTTGTAAGATACATTCAGTTATCAAGTGCAGACTTGGGTAAGAAGCATCTTGAGGCAATATTAAATTCTTTCCACGACGCAAAATGCATTAAAGAAGTTTTCATATGACATACCATTCAAGGATGCGGGGGTATAGGTACACAATATTAAATAATGTGCTCAATGGTCTGGTCTAATAATAGTTGAGTGGCAAAACTGCACCACACAGAGAATAAAGCCTTCAAGTTTTCTACGAGTTTGCGGAGATATATTGGCTGAGTGGGGACAAAGATTTGCTTAGTTTGGGACTAGCGGCGCAGTGTAAAATGTCCAAGGATATTTTATTTTATTGTTAGCTACACTTCAAACATTGCAGTTTCTTGGTTTCAATATAGTACGAGTATCTTCATAGAACCACTACTAATGGGTAAAATCAATGGCATTATTACTTCAATGCCACGTGGCTCGGTGGTTTAATGAACTGGAGGTTCGATTCCCAATTAAATGGTCGTTGTCAATGTCAATTGCCACTATTATTGTAGAAGTCAATTTAGAAAACTTTCAATGAAAACACCGGGAAATTCGAATACTAGAATATCAAAACACATATATTTTGTCAATCCCTCATACGGTTTTGAGCGAGAAGAAGGGATCAATATTTAATTATCCTCATTGACAATCCGCCAGCCACAATGCCTGTCCTTTTGAATGTATCGTAAAGCACTTAGTTGATTGCATATCTCTGCGTTGCATTTGGTCGTACTTATCCGTCACAGAAGGGCTACTCCGAAAGCTGTTTATGTAGTATCCGGTCTATTTGTCACCTTTGCTCATGCTGGCATCACGCTTTGCGTGACAGGGATGGCAACATTCGAAACTTGGGATAACGTTTTTCGAAGTAACCCCGCAGTGGTAAAAAGGAAGCCATTACATCAGACTATGTTTATTAGTGCCCGAAATTACCACTGTATTAGTTCCGGGAACCGATCAAATTACTTCAAAATTAATATATTCCGTTTAGATATTTGTCAAATACGGTAGGTTACTCTTGAACGTCAAATAATGATATTATAACGATTCATTAATTATCATTCACTAATCTCTTGCTACCCCACTCTATACCTACAGTATTATTTGCTTTGAATTTAAGAGTTGAATGTTGATATTTTCAACGACATTCGGTGAAAGTTCAAAAATATTTTGCTACAACATTCGAAGAGCACCTTAGTGGGAGATTTTATTAGTTTCTATTCATCTTGCGCCACTGTAAAGTTTTATCTAAAAATGTTAAAAAGTTTTTGTATTTACTTTGTGGTGCCTCCAAACTATTTATAGGTACTCGTATGAATGAAGCAAAGTGGTAGTGCAATTTATATGTATTATGTCATTGCTTTACTTTATAATTAACTTTAAAAAAAAACCGACTTCAAATGCGTGAACACAAAAAAAAATAAAAATAAAAAATATTGCGTATAAAAAAGTTCATCCCCAATTTTCCACCCTTGGGGATGAAATATTTTCTTCAAATTCGCATGAAACCACCCTTTTGATAATACCTATTCAACAAAAAAATAACCGTTCAAATTGATTTATAATCGGCGGAGATATTGCGTATAAAAAAGTTCATCCCCAATTTTCCACCCTTGGGGGTAGTTTTTTCTATTATTAAAGGATGATGGGCATATTGGGCGTTAAACCAACAGAAACAAAAAGTATACTAAATTAAAGCTTAATACTAGTACTTAGATAGATAGATAGATAGATAAATCATTTATTTGCATACACTTAACACACATGAAGAGTAAAGTTGCAGCATAACAATAATAAGAAAAGAATAGAATACAGTAGAATACTAGTTATATAAGCATGCATAAAACAAACAAAAGCAGTAACAAGTGGAAGAATACTTCCTGCATGATGTGTGTCGCAGCGATGCAAAAAGCAAAGAGCTCAATGTAAACACTGCCCTGAAAAGGGCAGAACACTGATTTTCAGCTCTTGCTAGGGAATCCGCGAAGCGCACGAAAACGAAATGAACCCTCCCACCATCCGCTATCAGTAAAAATGTTTAAAAAACGACTAGGGGAAATACCAATCAATATCATACTAATATTAGATAAAGGCGAAAGTTTTGATGTCTGGGTGTTCTTTACTCCTCCACGCAAAAACCACCGAACGGATTCCACTGAAACTCCACAGTAGTATTGTTTACAACCCAGATCAACACATAGGCCACAATTTATGACGGTATTATGTGACAAAAGGTCGTTGAATATGCAAAGTTTCCATAGTATTTCACATCACATTAGGGTAATAAAAATAGTATTAGGTCAATTACATTGCTTTTATCGATCATATTGAGAGTATTGTATCATATCTTACTATCGATTCTATCGATTTTGTAAGTATGTATACCGAATAAATCATAATCGATTATTTGATTGCAATAATCGATTATATTGCTGAAAATGAGGAATTGAATTAACAATCAAATGATAGTAATGATGGTAATCAATAGAATCGATCAATCGAATTGTTAATCGATAAATCGTTTTTTGGCAATTCGATTAATAATCGATCCGTGATCGATTATGCGACAACACAACAACTTAACTGGTAGAAATCCCATTGAAACATGACTTACATGTCATTTCTCTAAATGGTACCTAGATATGGTCCTACGGTTATAATGTAGAACATGGTTTAAATAAACCATTTGTTGGCCCCACTCCTGAACTGTTGGACATAATAATGGATAAATAACTTAATGTATTTAAAATGTAAGTAGATAAGTATATTAATTAATAATATTTCTTGTTTGCGTAATAAAGCACCTATTACTATTACACATTATGTCAATTTCCAAGCAAACCCGGGAGTTTTTGGTAGTTATTTATATGAAAATATATTTCTGATATTAAGTCCTAACAAATAATAGTAGTTACATTTCTGTTGGTTTTACGCCCAGATTCCATAGAAAAGTGCCCATCATCCTTTAAATGGGACCACCCTTGAGGTATTACCTATACGCCGAAAAAAGATTTGTTCAAATCGGTTCATAATTGGCGGAGTTATCGCGTAACAAACATAGAAAAAAAAACATACGGGTCGAATTGAGAACCTAGTCCTCCTTTTTTGAAGTCGGTTGAAAAGTAACATTCAATTACAACTTTAGAAACCGTTACATTACCTTCTACGTTATTGAACACGAGTGAGTGCTCTAAAAATATAAAATCTCTTGTTGCATAAATAAACCAATAAACAAGAGTGCACAGCGGCAAAGCAAACTAGCAGGTAATTGCGGGCAAGAAATACGATACGAGGCGATATTTCTTTTTACTACGCAAATAAAATTCAATCCGAAAAAAATCGCACATGAATTTCCTAAATCCAAATAAACACACACCTCTGCAGAAATGATTTAGGTTTCATTCGTACGTATCTTCATCTTCACGACTAAATAAATAAATATCCTTGGACAATAATGATGGATAAAAAATAATGGTCTATTCTAAAGAATCAGTACCGAATATGTTGAGGAAAATCGCCGGGCCTACGCAAGAATTCGTGTCATTTCTACACACGAACCGTGTACATTGCTCCGGCGCTGACCACGAAATAATCTCCTACTCGTGGCAGACGCGGACTGTGTGACAAATTCTCGTAGCTACGAGTACCTACTTAGGTCCGACGAAATCCTTGTCTTGTCTGCGGCAGACACGGTGAAATTTTTTAGCGTGTACAAGAATTAACCGCTTAAGTGGTCTAGTGGTTAGACCACCTGCTTCAGACGCAGAGGTCCCGGGTTCGATTCCCAGTGGGGGAAGAATTTTCTGTTCGGTTTGGTTGGTGGTAGGGCTTGTTCCGAGTCCGCCTGGCTAGCTACCACCATCTTACCTAAGTCTGTCGCCATAACAACAATGTTAACAGCATTGTTGTGTTCCGGCAGTTAGAGGTAAGATAGCCAGTTCCTCTGTGGTTGAGGATTCCGGTTGAAGCTCGCTTCCACCTTCGGCCTGATCATCACTTACCATCATGTGAGATGCAGGCCAAGAGCTTCCTCGTTGTGGATAAAAAAAAGAACCCTAACACCTACAGTGGTAAGGGTAATGATATAAGTAGTATTTAAGTTCATGCCAATAAGAGTATAACGTAACGTAACGTATTTTTCCAGTAAAACTAAACAAAGCACATACCGGAATTCCAGGATTTTCATCTATCGGAAGGCCACTAAATAAGAACTGAATAGCGGCGCACCCTTTCAGTGTTTTTTATTCCATTTAAAAGTTGATTTTGATGGGGCTAATTGAGTTGCACTGCTGTCTGACTGTTAGGGCTATGTTAGGGATGAACTGAAATGGGATGGTTGGAGTTACATTCGGTTCCTGGTTAAAATGCACAGTAGTATGAAATAATAAACGTTTAGTTAAAAGCAAGCATGCGCGTCTATTGTTCAACGTACCTTAGATTTTTTCTGAAATCAATACATTGTTAAAAATACTCAATCTACCCTTTACGTTATATTTTGAAAGCGTACAAACAAATTGGCAAAACATCAAAGTATTATATTCACCTAAGATGAAAGTTGCTCAATTTCTAAAGGCGCCTCTGTAATCCTACAGAGGGAACATATGTGGTGTAAGAGCCTCTGTACCTTTGAGCGTTTAAATTATCAATACTTGAAGGGCTGAAACGACGACGAATGACATAACCGATATCGATAGGTATCGTGAATAAAAATATCGATACGTTTTTGGAGCCCTATGAATGATAACCCAAAGGTAAACTGGATGAGAATGCCTTATGGCATTAAGTTCGCCTAATGTTAATATTTTTGGCATTGAAGTATAAATAAATAAATAAATAAATGATAAAAGGATTTATCAGCGTCAAGTATCGTAATTGGAAAAGATATGGAGCCGCGCGGTTGTGTTTTTCATACAATTTATGAGCAGACTACGAAGGGCAGAGGTCAGCTAATGTCGACAACAAACCTATATACAGTGTCAGCCCAAAATTCCGCTACACGAGTGGCGTTGTCAGTAGCATTAATTAAATGCATGCAATATGCTAAGTAGGCGATATTAGAATCGTTTTTATGATAAGCGTCGAATCTAACGTCGTTATTCATGAAGGATTGTAATAATTTAACTTTACAAAATATGTCTTAAAACTCCTATTAAGAATTTATTATTTATTCATTACAAAATTATGTTTCGAAATATTCTCCAATAACAAAGCAAATAATCATTATAATATCTTTAGCCTGATTTCGGTCAGTTTAATTAGAAAACAAATAGATATGTCTATTACGAAAACTTTCTTTGTTCCCAAATTCGTATCAAATTATAAGGGCTTATTTCTCAGGTTTCAGAAAGTTCTCAGTGCTTCAACATTTATCACAAAATAATATTGAAATTGATACGTTTTAAATTACGACATCAATACTTTTTAAGCCATTGCAAAGGAGAAAGGGGAGGACAGGAGGTGCAGACAGGGAGATTACCCCCCACTCGATGCAACAGATTATTATGGACATCTGGACCGAGTCGCACGGTTACAAATAAAAAAACGTCCACTTAATATCAAAATTCGACAATAGTAAAAAATATATTATGATGAACACATATGAAATTAAAATGTTCCAAGCGAAAGATCCGTGATCACAGTTATTTATTTTCGAATAGCTATTACAAAATATGTAGATGAAGTATGTATGTGTATATCGGTAAATTGAGTGTGTATGTGTAATGTATATCGGTGTCATTACCAGTCGAGTCTATAAAAGTGACACAACTGATACAAGTTGTGAGATTCACTGGCGACGATTGTAGGGGTAGGGCCTACTAAGTGGTAGTCTAAAATCCAATTTTATTTTTATATATCGTTTATACTGTGATATAGCTATTTGGTGACTAGAATTAACGACCGCCAGTTAACTGGTGTAAGGTAGTATTTTTTGAATTGGAATTTTATCGATATTTCATTAAGTTAACCTACTTATAGGTATGTTTTCAAGTTCTGAAACCGTCGACTTTTCCAATCAAAATTCAACATAATAATAAATATCGTTGGACATTTTTACACTGCGCCTCTAGTCCCGAACTAAGCAAAGCTTGAACTATGGGTACTAGACAGGATACAATACGGATATAACACACTTAAATAATATGTTTTTGTAATACATCATACATAGTAACACCCAGACCCGTCACAGAATTTAAATTCATTATTTCAATTTCTGCCCGGCCGGGAACCGAACTCGGGACCTCTCTGCATAGTAGTCCGTTCTGGACCACTACACCAAACGGCCGACAACATACATAAATCATTAAGTTTACCAACACTAAAAAGTTATTTCAAATCCGTTAAATTGGCAAGAAACACTCCCCGACACGCGTCAAAGGGAAAGCTCGGAAAGCAGACAGGAGGGGGAGACACCCCCGTCCCCCTCTCATCATAATCTGTGTCACGAGGTAATATGCCACTAAAAGGAGTACAAGTACAACCACAGGACAAATAAGGGTGTATGATACAATATTAAAACAATGTAAAACATGTTTCAATATACATATTACATTTGTCAGTACAAAGCTGTACACGAGGCTAGTTGAATTGCTTGTATGAAGCATAATAATCTTTATACGTAGTACAACATGTTCATGGGAGTGGATTAGATTAATTACACTGCACAACAAAATTGCAACTTTTGGCTGATGATTGACTTTCATTACATGATGTTTACTAATTTGACGTCGCTGATTCTGAATCTGCCGTCCATTTTTTCGTAGCAGCTCTTGTTTACGGGTTATAGCTTTCACTCAAAAATTGCTAAATTTCAGTCTTAATTCGCCGACAGTTCAAAAAATACTATGTTTTCTATGTATAATTTAATATGGTAGCATTAAGAAGTGTTTGTGTGAATGATCTAAATCAATTTTGTTTCATTTGCGGAGAGGATATGTTTAAATAGTCCGTTTAAATGTGACAAAGTTCGTAAAATTGGCTTACAAAAATTAGTTTGGGGACCCAGTGGAAATGAAAGATAAGCCTTGAATTCCGCAAAAGGCGTGGAGAAGATGCGTTGAGTTTTTAAGTTTATAAACAAATAAGAATATGTGTAGATTTAGGTACGAAACCGCTATGATCTGAAAGGAACCCTTGAACCATCGCGACGACTGTTATTTTTATTTTTGAACAAAAATGGTATTAACCAAAAAATATTGAACTAAATGGTAATTCCTTGCATACGTTTGGCATGTAGACGTCTTTTCAACCCTAAGAAGTCACCTGAACCTCATGTTGATACTTCACATGAGGATTTTGAGGCGAAAACTGTCAGTGTGGTAGAGACTTTGAATGTGACCCGAAATTTTCAAAACCATGTAGCCAAGATGGTTTAAACGATCGTTTTTAGAGATTTAGGATCTTCAAGTCTACCGAAAAGACATGGAATGAGTTATTTTGGCAATTTAATTTTTTTTTGGAAAATCCGAAAAAATCTTACTATTCTTACACATCGAACAACGTATGAGTCACTTACAAACATGTTTTTTTGGTTGGATGTAATATAAACATCGAATTACACTCTCTTCGCAATCACCTGAACAATTTTATCACAACTCTTAAGGATCTAAGTGAAGAACATAGCGAGCAAATCCACCAGGGCCTTCGTACGATAGAGGGACGCTATCAGGGCCACTGGAATGCACACATGATGGCTGACTGCTGTTGAATCATTCAGAAGAGCTGTCTGCCTTCAGCATCAGCAAGGAAGTCAAATAAAAGAAAGTTTTTTCAACTTAACAACTTCATAAAATAGGATCATCTCTAAAAAAAGAGTGTTTTTTTACAAAAAGACCCAAGTGTCATATTTTTTTAACCAGAGCTGATACAGACATTTCAATCACAGATTTGAAATCGTCATTAAAAATTGGACTAATATCATGTAACATAACCCAATCATCAGAAATGCTGTTGTGCAGTGTTATTAATTAAAAACACGGATTAGCAAGCTGAAGTGGCAATGGGCAGGGCACATAGTACGCAGAACTGAGGGCCGATGGGGCAGCAAGGTTCTGGAGTGGAGGCCGCGTACCGGAAAACGCAGCATGAGACGTCCACCCACAAGGTGGACCGACGACATCGTAAAGGTAGCGGGAAAGCGCTGGACGCAGGCCGCTACCAACAGGGTAACATGGAAAGCATTGGGGGAGGCCTATGTTCAGCAGTGGACGTCCTATGGCTGAGATGATGATGATGAAAAACACTACAAAGACTGAAACTAGTTCATAAAAATAGCGCTTTAAACACAGGCCTGGTGGCGTTAAAATTCAATGCTAATGTTGTGGTTAATTAACCTTCGACAAAGCAGAGCCATTTAGGGCTGAGCGACCAGAAGGTTAAATGAAAATGGTTTAAACGTAAACAGCGGTCTGTGAAAAGTAAAATATAAAATAACTATTAACGCGCAATAGACTATTCTATTAGCTCGCTCGTTGAATTAACTTCGGTCAAACAAATTCAATAGCTCTGTAATATAATACTTTGAAACTTTAAAACTTACATCTACAGTAATATTACAAAGAGGAGAGATTTTTTAGTTTCTTTGTTTGTTAGAATTGAATAGGCTCGGAAATTTTTGGACCGTATTGAAAAATACTTTCACCGTTAGTAGAATCCTACAATAGAATTATAGGCGTATTCTTGCGCTACGAAGTTCTCCAGTACAGATAGTCAATGACATCTATGATAATTAAAACTTTATAATACACTAGCAGCCGCCCGCGACTTTGTACGCGTGGAACCCGTTTTACCCCTCCACCCCGAGTTTCGTAAAATCCTTTCTTAGCGGATGCCTACCAACACCTACCAGCATGCCAAATTTCAGCCCGATCCGTCCAGTGGTTTGGGCTTTGCGTTGACAGATCACTATGTCAGTCAGTCACCCTTGAGTTATACATGTACAAGTATATTTAGATTATTTCAAAAAACCGGCCAAGTGCGAGTCGGACTCGCACACCGAGGGTTCCGCCGTACAAACGTAGCGGTTTACAATTTAGCAGTTTAGAGGCAATTAGATTTAAGAAGTGTTTTATATGAATTTCAACGTTAATAGCTCTACGCGTTCATGTGAAAAAGGGTAGGTAGTAAGTTTATAATTATTAAAAAAATATTTTATGTCATGTAAGCAAAAATAATATTTATTAATATTTTTTCCTTTATCTGTACTATACAGGGTGTTTGGCGCATCGTGTGCCAAAATTATTTGGCGGATAGAATGGGTCATTTCCTATATTTTCAGCCCCCATAACACGTTCTATGTCAGGCGGCTACTTTTATATGAATTTTTTTAGTAATTTCACCAAAATACCCAAATCGCATCATTTAATTTCGATTTAAAAAAAACTACTAGGCGTAGCCTCAAAGTAAATATTTTGTTTTGACGTGCATTGATGTAGGGTTGCATCAAATCTAAATTTACTGGCAAATATCATCTAGTTTTTTTTTAATTCAGTTTTGAAGTTTTCCGAAAAGTTAAAAATGGACTGAACAATTAAGTTTACATGGCTATAATAAAAAAATTAAAAGAGATAGCGATCTTCGGATTTTATCAAAACTTCTCTAGTCTATCCCCATTCAAACGGTATACTAATCTTGTTTAAATAATAACAACAACTTCACAAATTCCTTAAATTAGTGCATTGACTCTACTCGGACTGATATTCAAATTTTGAATTTTGAACCTTTTTTTTAGTCTACAATAAGTTCAAAGCAGGTAAAAACTTCACAAAATATTTACTTTGAGGCTACGCCTAGTAGTTTTTTTTTTAATTGAAATTAAATGATGCGATTTGGGTATTTTAGTGAAATTACTAAAAATTAATATAAAAGTAGCCGCCTGGCATGGAACGTGTTATGGGGGCTGAAAATATAGGAAATGACCCATTCTATCCGCCAAATCATTTTGGCACACGATGCGCCAAACACCCTGTATAACGTTGCTTCGTGCCGAATTTCAAGATTCTGAGTTCACGGGAAGTACCTTGTAGGTTTTGATTCCCTAGCGTGTGACGGAAATTCGTCTAAGGTGTCGTTATAAACTGCTGTATCTTTTGATCGCGTTAACTTAGAAGTTTGATTTTTTCACTGCTTAAAGGGACAATAGACCTAGGTATTTTGTATAAATTTCAATTTGATACCTTTATTCGTTCGTGAGAAATAAGGTAGTAAGTTTCATTTTATTAAAATATTTTTATTATATTATATAACTAAAAAAATGTGATTTTCGCAATTTTTCCTATATTTGCATTATATGACAATGCTTCATGCCAAATTTCAAGATTCTGAGTTTACGGGAAGTATCCTGTAGGTTTTGATTCCTTTGCGAGTGTCGAAAAGTTAAAAATATCGACATAATCGGCTGTATCTTTTGATTGACTTGGCTTAGAAGTTTGATATTTTCACAGCTTAAAGGGACAATAGACCTGAGTATTTCATGTGAATTTCAGCTTGATACGTCCACGCGTTCTTGAGATAAAGGGTCTTGACTGACAGACAGACAGACGGACAACAAAGTGATCCTATAAGGGTTCCGTTTTTTCCTTTTGAGGTACGGAACCCTAAAAATGAGAAGGAAGGAAAAGGAATTCGGTTGGTACGTTTATTTTTATCACTGGCAAGGTTTATTATTACTGTGGGTAAGTGGGACAAAATTCTAAGGTAAACAAGGACAGTTTCCCGGAATCTCAAAGGAAGAAAAGCGAAGGGCTCACTCGTGTCAATGAACTGCGTGGCCTCCAAACATCGTAATCCTGAGTGTTATTTGTTTATTAATTTAAACTTATTGATTATGAGGGTGCCTAGGGCATCACAAAGGCCAATACACTCATAAGAATCGGGAATACGTAACTCGCAATCTAGTTATTTGTTTACACAGACGCAGAAAACTGTAAATTGTAATAATTATGTATACCTAATGTAGGTCAATGTAAAAGTTATGCTTACCTAGTAGTTTAGTCTTAGTATTAGCAGTAAATGTTTTTGTGTTTAGTTTGACACTATTATTTTGGTATTGTTTAGTATGCACTTTTAAATATACCTAAGATACAGGCAAAATATTTTGCTTAGTTTAGGTAATATTAATTACGTTCGCGCACTAATTTTAATTGAGACCCAACATGTACTTAACTAGGCTAAGTTTTATACAGAAATAAATGTATTTATTTATTTAAACTGCTTGCACATAAACACTGGTACCTTTACTTTATTAAACTGACATTCTTGACGATTACAATTAGCAGCATGATACCTTACGTAACCGATACTTTTTAGGGCCTGTAAAGCATCTCTAAAGTTAATAAGCTGTATTTCACGATTGTAAACAAAAAGCTTTTAGTAAACATCAGTATTTTATAAATAGGTGTTTAAGTAAAAACTATTTCACAAAAACAAGCTTGTAATGCTCTTAAGTCTAAAAAAACTAAAATAAAGTATAAATTCTTTCAAACCCATCAACTTATTACTTTACTCGATTCATTTATAACTAAAAGCTTGTCGCGAGATTGAGACAGTACTCTTTTCATAGATTGTTTATTTTATAGTTACCTATTTGATGTTTTTCTCAGATCAGACTTTAAGCAAGATCAAGTTAGGTAATTAATTTATTTTTTGTACAAGTTAATCTCGAGACAACCTTTTATTTTAATGTTATTTTTGAATTTTTAATCATTACCTAAAAACTGATGTTAATCATTAGCTTTAAGTCAACTAGTTATTTAATTTTAGAGCGTTAAGAGTCGCATCTCAAACTAATTTGAAACTAGTCTAGGCGTTGTGATTAATTGAATATGAGTCTACTAGCTTTTGCCCGCGGCTTCACCCGCGTGAAATTTGGTTTGTCACAGACCGTCATAAATTATAGCCTATATGTTATTCTGGGTTATAAACATTTTACTACTGTAAATTAATACTGTAAAGTTTCGACAAAATCCGTTCAGTAGTTTTTGCGTGAAAGAGTAACAAACATCCAGACATCCAAACTATCGTATTTATAATATTAGTAGGATAGGATCAAACGCGAATCCATCCCGATAGTAGGTGCCCCTACTACCACGCTTATGCCCGTTTTCACTAATTTTAAAGTGACTTTTTTGAAAACAAAATTCCTCATATGTGTTACCATAGGGGTCACTTAAAAATTAGGGATTGATGGTGAAAACGGGCATTAGACTAGTTGACTTTTAAAGCAAAGGTATTAACATGAGTTTTTAGGTAATGACTTAGTTCATCTACAAAGTGGAAAAAAAAGGTATGTTCTCGGTCTACTTTTATTGTGACATTGAAAAACTTAAGAAAAAGAATCATTTTTATTTTATTTTTTACGTTTCAAGAGTTTCATAAAGATGGGAGCTTTTGATAATTTGTTTGATGTTTACTTATTGCCTTTTTTAGCTGTCGAATGAATTTACTTTTAAGCTTACGTCTCGTTCGGACGTCTCCTTGATTTATAGCCTACGTGGCTTTTCAAATTTCCAATCAGTGACATGCATTTCAAACGTTATGGTTTTTTTTTTTATTTGGGCATTTTGAATTTCAGAAAGAGCGCGGCGCTATCGGTTAACGCGTTGCTCTCTCCTACGTGATTTAGAATTTTAATTGTTGAAAGATTTCAGGTTGCTTACTATGTTTTCAATGTGGGTGGTAAATGTTGTTATGGAATCTTGCTCGGTTATAATTTGTTGGAAATTAAATGAGTCGATGTTGTAAGACAAACTATATTATGGCTAAGTCTTGTTGATTGAAATCTTGGGCAGTCCTGAACGAGATGCAACATTGATTGGGGG
Source organism: Ostrinia furnacalis (assembly GCF_004193835.3). NCBI lineage: Eukaryota > Metazoa > Arthropoda > Insecta > Lepidoptera > Crambidae > Ostrinia > Ostrinia furnacalis. Next base: position 27,524 of record NW_021132730.1, read on the forward strand.
GTTATATTATCACAGGGACATGTGTCGTTCTCAGTAATCTTGAATCTGTGGAGGTATTCTTTATAAGGTATCCGTGGTTTGTGAGTAAATGAGTGATAGAAAAGGAGGGTTTGACATGTGATATGAACTCGATAAGATTTTCATACGAAGGGAGCCAGGATTTAGTGTAGGTACGCGAAATTATCTGGTGTAGAGTACAGTTTTTTGGATTGTGTTAAACATTATGGTTATTTAAGTATCTCTAAAACTCCCCGCAGACTACAGACTTAGTCGCCGATAGTTTGGTCGGCTTTCAATTTTTATGACGAATCAGCCGATATCAAATGTGTGTAACGTTCGTACATATGTTCATATTGATTAACATAACAGCCCGGCCAAACTATCCGCCGACAAAGAGTTTGTACTCTGCGGGGTGTCTTATTCGCAATATTATCACCCCAAGAGCCTAAGTAATTGACTATAATAATTATATTACAGAGACTACGACAAATCTCGACCTCAATTTGGCGTATCATACAACATACCTTGCTATTCGAAAGCAATCTATGAAATGAGTATAATGCCGAGTGATAATGTTACGTGGCGCTGAGCCACAAAATATAACGCGGGCGTTACTTAAATTATAGTTTGAAGCATATGTCAACATACAATTTGAGAATGTAATAAAATTATTATAATGCAAAAAGCAAATGTTTAATGAAAAAATATTTCGCGTAACTGACAAAATGTCACAATTTGAGAATGTAATTATTATAATGCAAAAAGCAAATGTTGAATGAAAAAATATTTCGCGTAACTGACAAAATGTCACATAACTATAACCAATTCTGTTTTATTTTGAGCCAGACATAGTCCATGTAGAATTATATGCCCGCTCAATGATGCGATGTTGGTTCTGGTAAAATATGTAATTTCGAGTTTAAACTATTGTCATTCAATAGACATACATTTGCTCTAAACTTAATATATTGCCTGTATTTGCGTGTATCTATCAAAATTAATATCCTAACTGCCTAAGGTATCGGTAAATATTTAAGCTTCATACATTTAATATCGCGTCAGTCTTTTTTGGGAGTTTTTAGCGACTTTGCCTACTTTCAGCTTGGTCTACGGGTCAAGACACAAGTCATTAAATTATACATATTTTTTCTTCCAGCAACTGGGCCCACTTCAAGATTCTAGAGTAGATTTTAGTTGATTTGGTGTGTAGTTTATTAACAAAACATTGGAGGTAGGTCCTTGGCTGTTACCAGAAGAAAAAATATTTAAAAATTTAAAACGGCGTATTGGCCCGTAGACCGCCGAAAGACTCATAGTCTATTTGGAAAGCCCGTTAAAGGCTTAATTAAGTGGGCTTTGGCAGCAGACGGTTGCCGTTTATTTGGCACTCGCTAATTTGAGTGTTACCACAGAATAATATTGCGTTTACACACTCACTACTCGCTCGTGAATGCCTTGTGGATTAAATATCCCAAGAGTGTACGCCTTGCGTGTTTTCTTTTCTTTTCGATTAAGTTTACGTTTGTGTGTTAATATTCTTTGAAACATTTTCATGGTTTCTTTTTCGACGTGTGTTTTTCAGGGTAGGGCCGGAAGTTCGTCTGCAACCTTTTACCGCCCAATTATGTTGTACCGTTGTACGGTAGTGTACGAGTTTTATGTGTAGACAAACAAAGTATGATCTGAATAAGCATTTAGATACGAATTCATGGACGTTTACAGCATACGTATTCATTATGTATCAATCTTGATATTGTTTATCTGTTCCTTTTACCACAGCTTTTACTTCCTATTCAGACGTATAACTTTTATTTAGTTTGGGATAAGATAAATGTATGTATTTATGTATTGTATATTTTGTGTAAATATATATTATAAATTATAATATTTTATTGGACTAAATCTTTTGTAGCTTTTTAGCACCGCCTACTCAAATTCTCTGTTTTGCTCAAAATTATCTCGCCCGTTTTCACCTTCAATCCCTAATTTTTAAGTGACCCCTATGGTAATACTTAACAGGAATTTTGTTTTCATAGGGGTCATTTAAAAAAGGATTGATGGTGAAAACGGGCATTAATGTTATTAACAAAACTTAAGGCAACTCACCCACGCATCGTGTCTTCCTCAGGTCAACGGTGCTCACGGCTGCATCCTTGCCGTCGTAGTAGACGAGCACTCGACGGATCAGCATCACCCACGCACCCTTCCACTCCCCCGTAACCCCCTCCTGCCGGCGAAAACACTTCATTTAACACTTCACAGGAATACGGCGTAAAGTAGCTCATTATACGATATTTAGTGAAACATCGCAAGACGCTTTAGCCACTAGAAACTACTACCAGCGAAAATCTCTTTTTGCCAGCGGCTTCGCCAGCTTGAATTTATTTCGTTATGTCATAGTAAATTTTTTAGTTAAATATACAGTGTGTCCGGGTTTGTAGTGATCAAACTTTAAGGGCGTAATCTATGGACAATTTTATCGATGAAAATACTTCAAATTTGGGGCTTGACCCATTTCTCGCAAAATTACGAGGATTTAAGTTTTAAATTTTTAGTTTTCACCTCTTCCTTCAAAAACATGTGAAAGCGTGGGTAGCTTAATACTAATAAGAAAAAAATTTATATCATGCGATAGCCAATAAAATTATTCATTAGCAGAAGTAGAAAACAGATACAAGTTTCATACATTTTAAGGGAGTAAGAATGGATTCAATTAGAAAAAAACATGACTTTTTTCACTTCTTTTTCAGTTATTTTCCAACACAAGAAAAACCAGGTCGTTAAGGTATGTTTTATTTGCATTGTATAATTAGTATTTTAGCTATTCTACAAAACGAACGTTGGGGCAGGAAAGTTCTCGAGTGGCGACCACGGGCTGGAAAACGTAGCGTGGGCAGGCCTCCTACTAGGTGGACCGACGATCTGGTAAAGGTCGCGGGAAGAGCCTGGATGCGGGCAGCGCAGGACCGTTCATTGTGGAAAACCTTGGGGGAGGCCTTTGTCCAGCAGTGGAAGTCATTTGGCTGAAACGAACGAACAAATCGAATGTAAATTTATTAGTCTACGTTTATTAGTTTCGACGTAATTGTTGAACAAATATACCCTCTTCCCAGCGGTTTCCATAGCGCACGCGACATGCGAAAATGCACTGCCTGAAAGAATCACACAACCTATTCCGATTACTATGGAAACCACTGGGAAGGGGTATCTTTGTTCAACAATTACGTCGAAACTAATAGACGTAGACTAATAAATTTACGTTCGTTTTGTAGAATAGCTCAAATACTAATAATACAATGCAAATAAAACACACCTTAACGACCCGGTTTTTCTTGTGTTGGAAAATAACTGAAAAAGAAGTGAAAAAAGTCATGTTTTTTTCTAATGAAATCCATTCTTACTCCCTTAAAATGTATCAAATGTATGAAACTTGTATCTGTTTTCTACTTTTGCTAATAGATAATTTTATTGGCTATCGCATGATATAAAATATTTGCTTATTAATGTTAAGCTACCCACGCTTTCACTTGTTTTTGAAGGAAGAGGTGAAAACTGAAAATTAAAAACTTAAATCCTTGTAATTTTGCGATAAATGGGTCAAGCCCCAAATTTGAAGTATTTTTATCGATAAAATTGTCCCTAGATTTAGCCCATAAAGTTTGATCACTACATGCCCGGACACACTGTATAACCTATATGATACTCACAAATAATAGTAACATAATTAACAAAATAAATTCAGAGATTACGCCTACAAACGCACAAACTTTACCTCTGTTTATTAGTGTAGAATACTAAGCTCCTCAGCTAGCTTTCGAAATAGCGGTGCTTGAAGTTGAGTATTCTACATACAGATTATTATCTAAGAAACTAATTAGAAGGTTTGTTCCAGGCCACTTACAGGCGAAGCTTACTTTAAGTGTTGAAAAGGTGTGCCTTGTGTGAAAGGTTGAAAAGATATGTCGTCCAAACTACGTATACAAAACTGGCCTTTACAGCCATGTAATGAAAACGGGATAAATTTTTTGACGAATCTTTAAGCAACTAATATTGTCGTATGCGGCGCCTTCCGTCAATCCGTCGTCGCCATGAACACTTCGTTGAAGGCTGCTTCAGAAAAAGGGCTACTTTAGTAAAAGGGCAACTACTGACTTTGTTGCGGCGCTTCTTCTCAGCACTTGTCCAATGTTTGTCTTGGAGCGCTGGTAGGGCAATAACATTATGATATGTAAAGGCCCCTTATGTGTAGAGAAAAAGTTTTTAAGTTTTTTTAAGTCTTATATTTTATTTTGTTTTAATATTTGACTATCTGTAAGCATTATTTAATAGTCCATGCATTAATAAAGGAATTTTGACATTGACTTTCGACTTTACGTGAAACATCGCGACCAGGTAAATTACGTTACAATTCTATGAAATTCTCTCACTTGCTTTGGAGATTGAGTCAGTGCTTCATCGTTAAGTTAAGTTGATCGTATTCCACGGACAGCTTGTGAAATTCTACGAACTAATTAGCGAGTAAGACCAGGCCATTAAGACACTTGAAATGATATAGACTTAAGCCGAGTTGCCTTACACCATCTTACTTTAACTTTAACAAACGTAAAAAATCTGTCAAACTCCATACAACACCGGATAAAGTTATAGTTACGGTAAAAGTTAGGTGGTGCAGTTGCACCACCTAAGTCTTCGGCCTAAGACTATTTTGGTGCTTACCTATTTAATTAGCTTTTTTGGGAATTTTTAATTAATATTTAAGTGAAGTGTTAAAAAAGCGTGCCTTTGTTTAATCTAAGACTTAATAGCATCTCGGTGCAGGTCGTTTTATAGTGGGATCTTATACTAAAAGGACAATCCAAAATATGTATGATATAATTATGCTGTTAAAAAACGCCCGTCAGCTCATCTGAAAGAGCTCATTGTAGTTTTGGCAAAAATGGAGTTTACTAGTTTCTGCTGACATCATTATCACGGCATATCTGTTGTGCTATGTGACACTATACAAAACTGGCTTTTACAGCCATGTAATGGTGACATGTAATGGTAAAACTCGGCATCCTGCTCACTCAAGAGCAGGGTGAGCAGGATGACCAGCGTGCCGCGCGAGCCCGTTTGCCCAGTGTGGACGCACCATTATGAAAACGGGATATCTATACTTATAATAAATCTGTAGAGTTCAATGAAGAANCCAAGTAACATCTGCCGATCTATGTTTTTCTCAAAATAAAAGGGTAACATGTTTTGGCTAACATGGCATCCTTAAATTCACTCACACAATAGACAAACGCCAAAATTTTGCGTCACAGTTTTGTTGTAGCGCGAGTTCCGTCCGCCTTTTTTTATAGGTCCATGAGGTAGGTACTGTAAGAGTCAAACCTGCCAACATAACAGTGCAAGAAACAGTGCTGCTAACATTTAAATAAATATGACGTTTGCTAACGAATAAGGTTTTGCTTGTTTATTTTTCTATCCCATCAGTGCAATGCAATGATGACATTGACCAATTGACAATAGTTTTTTTTTTAATTTAATAGAAATAATAATGACAGGTTGAACCAACAAGAAGGTTTTACGGCCGAATACTGAAACGCCATTCAAATATTTGACGGCTTCTCAAATAGTTAAGCAGCTCCTAAACTTACTTTTCGCATACTCAAAACAATATCTGAGCAGTTCTCAATTTTTAAGCACCTCTCAAAATAAGTTGCACTCAAACGCCACTCGAATGAATTTTCGCATACTGAAACGCCATTCAACGCTAAGCATTACTCAAACAACTGTCAAATCGTCTTGAGCAGCCGTTAAATTTGAGAGTGCTTGCGCGGTATCTTAAATCCTATTCTTATACCTAAATAGACCTAAAGAGTGGTAAATAATGTCTGTGTCATCGTTATCATTTCTTTCGAGGCTCGAGGAAATACCTAGATCTAATCGCAGGAACGCAATAAGGCTGAACACTATTGAAAAATATTATTATAATGACATGCAATTCTGAGCGAGGTTCCGCGTCTCAAAAGAAACGGTGTTGTTTCTGGATTCATAATTTGGAAGCTCTTTGAAACCCCTCCAAACGCCATACAACCAGTGGACCAAATACTTATTATAACCCATTGAAGTAATATTACTGTACATTATAACTCAATGTTATAACCCTACGGTTCTACGCAACGGGAAGTTATGAACGTGTGTACTAGGTGATATCTTCCACATCGAACAGCCAACTGTGCATCGTATAGTGCACAAAGTATCAACCAAAATAGCTGCTATGAAATCGCTTTACATAAACATGCCTATTTCTGAGGAATATGGGGACATCGCATATGGGTTTAAGCTATAGCAGCTTTTCCAAGAGTTGTTGATTTGTCAATTTGATGCTCTGTCAACAATGATAAATGTCAATTGTGGTTACGTTTCGGTCCACGATCGCCACTTAATAGATTTCAACAATAAAAAGTTTCACCTTTAAAATTATTTTTTTAATTAAATAAAAATGCAAGCATTAATTTTTTTATATAATAAAACGAGAATTATGTATAATAGAAACTAAAAATAAACTGTTCTATGTTAAGTTGATTGAGTATATTTCCATAAAAGACAATACATAACCAAACGATGCTGCGTGTAATGGATAAAAAACGTAAAGTCATCATTTGTGTAAATGAAAACATACTTTTTTTGGTAAATGTTGCCATTATGTAAACATTTGAGAGCTGCTTAGCTGATCACGGCTTCAAATCCGTTGAGTGGTGTTTGAGAATACCATTTAAAATTGAAGGATACTTAAATTTAGGAGCCCGTCAGCTGAGTGAAGGATTTGAGTAGTGTTTCAGTATTCGGCCGTTAGTCTTTTAGTTTATCAATCATAATAATCTTCTTGACAAGATAAATCGTCAAACAACTTTGATCTGAATAATTTTGGACTTTAGTGACGAACAGTTAAAGATTATTTTCTCTAACTCGAGATTATTCTGTAATATAGTTTCAAAAGGTAATATGTGCTCGCGATTCGTTGAAGGAATCAATTTGAAAACTGACGAACCTATTCATTCCGTGACTGTACATTAAATTAATAAATAGTCTTGGCCATGGTACACAACATAATCCAAATTCCAAAATAAGCATCAGAGGGAACGAGCTTCCCTCTCATGGAGTAATCCTATATGAAATCCAATGGCAAAAATTGGTCAAGAGTAAGTCGATCGGGTGAAATGAGTTATATGTTCACCTGTTTTCTCTTTCCACAAGTTCTGCAGAGCATTCACGCTCGGCCTGAGCGCCTTCCATGTGAGATGCGCGGGCTCCAATTGTTTCAACTTGATAACACTAGAAAAACACGTCAAATCTTATAAGATTCCATTCTTTTTATATGAACAGTTATAACTGTTCATATAAAAAGAATGGAATTTTGACCTAGAATATCTCAATCACTCACTACCAGTAATTCCCAGAAAGTTAAGAAGAATACGTGATAAGTATCGATACATACGACTGAATATAGTGTTTCCTTCTGGCTCTGTAGGTTTCTCTCAACGCCGCGCTGCTTCGTGTCCAGTTTACTCATTATTGCTTTAGAGGCTGAAACAATAATATTACTATGTTGCAAATTCAGTAAAAAGTTTTAATTTAGAATGAGCGACTCAACGGTGAAATCGAAAACGATGATTCAATTAAAATACATACATATTAATATACATAATTCTTTTTTTTCTTGTTACGTAACTTCTTTATCTAAAATGTGCTTCTAAAATGAAACAAACTGTGACCAAACCCTATACCAAAAACTACAAATAACAAATGTAAACACTTCGCACATACAACCCCAACAGCAATTTTATCATCTTTTGCTTTATTGTGTTGACACTTTTATTGATATCGAATTTAGGAGCCTCACAGCAGGTGTTCCTATAATTGCTATTGGGACATTATAAAGTTAAATACATAAATACAATGCTGAACAACAACAACAACAGAACAGTGCGCTGACAAGTCAAGTGCCACAAACGTGTGTACCCTTCAGTTGCATATGGAACAGTTTTTCTTCGTTCTTGAGCGCCAGCAGTTTCTGCTGCTCTACGAAGGAGCAATGCATCGCTCGCTGCTGATTCACCGTCAGTTGGCTGGCGTAGCGCTCCTCTTCCTATAACATGCTGGCGCTTTGGCATAACGTCGATGAAGAAAACCTCGGGAGTACCAAAAACTAAATTTTTCAGTAGACAAATAACCGTTTCCTGAATACTTTTTTATGAAACGTTTTCCCGGTTTTGTCTATTACAAACAACAGCATTAGTTATTAATGTATGTAACCAACATCTTAGTGCGCATACACTATTTCTAGAGGCCTTTGCGTCCACTCTACATCGGAATCCAATAGCTCGCTATTGGGGCGCTCGTGTTTATCCAGTGTGGTAATAACCACTAATTCTGTGTCAAATATGACTTACGAAGTAAAAATTCGACTTACGAGGTTTTAACTCGTCAACGACGATAAGATAAAGGGCTATCGTTTTTTAGGTAGTAGCACACTTAAAGGTATCAACACCGTATATTGAAAAATTATAAGTTTATATTTTACTGTCTGAGAAGTGCTCATGAATGCATGGAAATTGTTACTTACGTTCAACATCTCTTCGAGCTCTTTGGCCCTTTTTTCAGACGACTTGGATTTATCCAAGGAGTCTGTCAATTTTTCCTTGAGCTCTCTTATCTGTAAAACAAAATAGGGTTTAACAAACAACACACTATCATACAAATATAGGTACATTTGATCATGGCCCTAACCAGTGATTTTAAACATGGCTATCAAATACCAAATTAATAACCCAACTACTAATATACAAGCAGCTAAGGAGTTGGTGGACTCTCTGAACTCAAAATTTAGATTCCCTGTTGTGGTGTCACGGTGGTGTTGGGGGACTACAGATCACTTTGTATTTTTTGTTTATATGATTGCATTCTAAAGCGGATAGAGCTATGTCAGATGCTTATAGCGGTTCACTAGGTGACACCAGGCTTGTGAACGTGTGACCCCACTTAGGAAAAAGCACCCAATATGACAATTGACTCATGAACTGACCTTATTGTTGACGAGCTGTAGCGCCATGTCCTTGCGGTGCTGGTCATCCATGATGTGCCGGTTCTCCATGTGAAGCTTCTCTAGAGTCGCTCGCATGTTGCTTAACTCACGTTGCAGGCAGTGCATCTGGAACATGCAATGGAATGTATTTATTTAGAGCTGACTTTGAAAGAAACAAAAGTATGCCTATAAACGTCCTAGCGAAGTACACAGGCCTTACATTAACTGTAGGATAGATTAGGTCATACTTTATCATGCGGCTTACTGTCATTGGCGTATTAGTAGAAGGGTGACAGGTGGAATGATATTCCTAAATTCTGTATCGTTAAGTTAACATGTTCTCTTACTGTGTGTCTAGGATCTAGGTTATAGCCGCGCTGTTGTATTGTGGTCCTTGAGTGGACGCAGTAAGGTGCACATTGCACTCACCTCGCTGTCCAGGGAGGTGTTGAGGTCGGTTATCTCCTGGTAGGCGAGGCGCATCTGGCTGAGGCGCTGCATCATGCCCATGTTCTCGCGCCGTTGTATTGTGGTCCTTGAGTGGACGCAGTAAGGTGCACATTGCACTCACCTCGCTGTCCAGGGAGGTGTTGAGGTCGGTTATCTCCTGGTAGGCGAGGCGCATCTGGCTGAGGCGCTGCATCATGCCCATGTTCTCGCGCCCGGCGTCCAAGTTGTTGCCGCGCTGTTGGTCGCAGAAGGCTTGTTGCTCGCGGCATTGTTCCGCGATGTTGTTCGCCTCGGCTTCTAGTACTGCGTAGTCCTTGAATCAAGAGATTTATAATTAATTTTTACACGCACTTTATGTAGAAGCTAGGTTAAAGCTTTTGCCTTGAAACAACAAATGAGTAATAGAAATTTAACAAATAGTCACCTCTCTAATGTGTCGTATGTCGGTATCGCGTTGTCTTAAATTCTCAACGGCGCTGGTCCACATTGTCATCATTTGCTTCCTCTGGTCCATACCTTCCATCACCTAAACAAAATGACACAAAGTTAGATTCAAGTAACTAATTTCTGACGTAGCTCTTATCCTATCACATTTTTTTTTATCCACAACGAGGAAGCTCTTGGCCTGTATCTCATCTGATGGTGACGATCAGGCCAGATTAGGATTAGATTAGTGGTTACCTTGGAGTTATGAACCTAGTAGTACCATTACCATAGTAAAGATCACCAATGAACATTCAGTCTTTTGAGCAGAGCTTCAAATCAAATCAATTTATTTGTGAAAATTGCTTCAACTGCTTGTCTTGACTAAAGGAATATACCTGAATAGAGATCCTCTCGCATGCCCTTTCTTCAGCACTGAGGTTGGACACCAGTTGCGCAAGACGGTCGTGGATGCGATCATGTTCCAGCTTTAACTTCTGCCGCTTGGTCTCCAGAGCCTGGAAGAAAACAATTAATGTTCATAAAAGTTAATGATTCATCAAGTTGTAGTCAAGATCTATGAAACTGTTTAACCAATTAAACTCAACCACTGAAGGTATAGTGAAGTTAGTAGAAGAAATTAGAAGAATTCATGGCACTAAAAGGGGCACAATTGTACAATCAATTTAATAAGAAGTAAAAAAGTCACAGTATAACTGTTCTACCCCCAGTGTAAGTGGAAAAGTCCATAATTAGATATAGAAACCCAATTAGAAAAAAATAAGAGTTTGAGTTGTTCTCATACTAGTAATACGTACTTGTGAATTTTAGTGCTTTGTTTAATACAAACAAGTATCTTTGTAACTTTAAGAAAGAGTGGGGCCTCCTATCCCAGGTATTATACTTAAAAGGAGACCCCAGCCACTTGAAACAAAACATAATCTTTAAAGAGACTGAATTTTTTTCATTTATGTGTTGTGTCTTAGTTCATAGCAGTCTAAAAAAAGCCCGGTCGCCGAGCACGTAGAATTTCGTCCAATGAGCCCAAGCTACCCATCCTTATCGCTCGCGCGTAAATATGTTGCTGTACTTGCTACTGTATAGCTTGAAGTAAGGAACTGATCTTGCCTTAGCTTTAGACAGGTCCTGCTTGGTGAACTGCTCGATGGCGGAGATGTCGCCGGCGCTCCGCTCGAGCGCGGCCCGCCACTCTTGCAGCGCGCCTCGGTCACCGCACACTTCGCCCTTGAGAGAATCCGCCTTCTTTAGCAGACGGGCAATGTTCGCTAGAATAGATGCAGAAAAGAAAAATTTAGTCTTCTGAATGCTACCCTCGCAATATTCAAGGAAAAACTCATCTGATAATAAGAATAAGAATAAATTTATTACTGTATAAAAACTTAGCCTAAACACGTACAAGTTTGATTTCAATAAAATTAAGGTTAGTGTGCGAAAGTAATTAATGATACCTAAACTAAGCATTTATTGCCTGTATCTTAGTATAATATCATGATACCATGACATAGAGAATAATTACCAAATCTTGGTCAAAATTGATAATAAAGATAATTTTGTTTCATTAAAATTTCTAGTGTTACCGTATTTGGCAATTTGAAGTATCCACTTAACAAAAACATTAACACTAGACTAGAAGGAACATTATTTTTCTTAATTCCAATTAGACATTATTAAAAATAATGTAATCATTTGTGCTCATCTTCAAAACAAATTACATAGCAAAGAAAAATGTATACTTTGTAAGCGATCTATGCGCAGATTAATATCCTTGCTCTGCTTGGCACAGTCAATAACATCCCGGTCCAGGCGGTCTGCCTCGTTACAGGATAGCTGCCGAAGCTTCACCTCTTGTTCTAACTGCTGCTTATGTGCAAATAGAAGACGCTGGAACATAACATAAACAGCATAAAGATATTACTGGAAATTTTTTTGCCAACATTATCATTTTAACTAGGTGCTTAATTAATTATAATTGGATGGTAATTTTTAACATATTAATATACTTACCGTATTTTCTTGGTATTCCGTATGAACATGGTCCTTGTATTTTTTGAGATCATCACATTTCTGATTTTGAAGTATAAGCGCTTCTTTGAGACGTTGGATCTCATTTTGTCTAAATAAAATTAAAAGTTTTATTAATAGTCATAGTCATATATGTATGTTTATTGCATAGTGTTGATTAATGTATCTAAACTACACACTATGAAAATCTAGTTGAAACCCCTTAACATTTATAATTTATGAATTAAAGACTGAATTCTAAATAGACTACTTACCTTGATATCAATAAAGTTTCTAAGTTTTGATTATCAGGATTTGCCAATGGTATTCTTGTCCCTTGATTCCATCCCAACTCTTCCAAGAGTTGGGCCATATAACGAGGTACATTAGCTTGTTCACTCATTATTCTTGCACCATCAACCTGACATGCAATCTTTTGTCTAAATTTTAAACACAATAGCGTTTGATCAATAAAAACATAACAATTGAGCTCAATCACCAAACAAACAAATTCACCGCCATTTTTTCACAATAACAAATGCACAGAATAAAGAGTGAACAAATGACACACAGCTGTTTGACATATATAGTGCGGTACTAACCGTATCTTGAAAAAAACCGTACTTAGTGTATAATATGTATAGCTTAAATAGCCATTGTAAGAATTGACCCCTAAACTTAATTTTACAAAAAGTTACAAATATTTATGTACCTACCACATTATTGCTTTTAACATTGCGCCTAAGCATTGCACAGAAAATACAGAATAAATATTATATTCTTATATATTATTGATCCATTAAAAAAATGTTTTTTTCTTTGTTTTGGTATTTTTTTTGTTGAATATGGGCTTGAAAGAATAAGCTTTTTTTTCACATCCTCCCTTGAAAATATGATGCGCTTGCTTAAATGTTTATGCTGTAAAACATCTTGAAATCGCGCCAAAAATAAATGTACGCAGTCTTCCAAAAATAACTCATTTGCTTTAGTTTCGCGTTATCGTGTTAGAATGAGGTTGGCGTAGTTTAAAGTGAAAATTTTGTTATATTTTATTCAAAGACTAAATCATGAGTGCTGCTGCAGCTTCTTTACCATGCCCAATTTGTGTTAATTGTGGGGTTTTTGATTCTGTGCAGTCTCTAAGAGACCGGTTAATTTATGTGTCTACAAACAACATATTGTGCCCAGTGTGCCAAGAAGAAGTATCGGGGTTAGACAAACTTACCATCCATTTATTCAGTCATGTAAAAATTTTGGGCACAAAAGATTCTGAGAAAAAGAAAGATTTGACGTCAAAACCTAACTTAGCAACTCCAACAACAGCTTCGCTTCCGACAAAGTCATCGAAATCTAACGTTGCTAAAAATAAATCGTCATCAACTACAGCTGCTGCGCCAATTAAATACGTGAAGATATATCCAAAATTGCCTACTATATCCTTGAATACCGTTCCTGTGATAGATATAACTCGGGGGTCAAGTGAGGAATATGCGCAGCCTGTTTCTGTAGCGATTGTGAAGGCGGAAACATCAAACTCACAAACAAATACTATTTGTAATGTTTGTGGCTTACAATTTGTAGATGCTAACATATTAAAAATGCACAAGTGCCTAATTCATAACATAGATGAAACATGTAGTGATAATTTTACACGTTATCAATGTCACTTATGTCCGAAGAATTTTAAAATGAGAGGATCTTTAATGGTTCATCTAAGAGTTGCTCACTTTGGATTTTTATCTGGAAATTGTAACTCTACGGATAAGAATAAAGATAAATCAGCTGAAACTTCTGAAGATAAGTTTACCAATTTAGAGAGAAATGATAACAAACAATGGCAATGTGATGTATGCCGGAAATGTTTTACAACCAAATATTTCTTGAAGAAACATAAGCGTCTACACACAGGTTAAATAATTGGTGTTACTATTGGAGGTAAATTGTACTAACAGAAAATTAATAGTTTTAGATAGTTAAATAAGTTTATGGGACGCCAATTTTAGCGATAACTTATTAACTTGTATTTTTTATAGCTTTTTTGCTAATTTATTATTTCTGCAAAATGTTTTTATTCCAAATAAAGTTTATCTAAAAAGTGTCTAGTAGTGCTACTGTACCTACTATTCCATCTACTATCTACATACTTAGTTTTTTGAGTTATTTTAATAGGTTAGTAGGTATAAATCCTACGACACTGATTGTATTTTTTTTTATTTCAGGTGAAACACCTTACGCGTGTACGCAATGCAACAAAACGTTTACATTTCAACAATCTTATCATAAGCATCTTCTTTATCACAATGATGAAAAACCTCATACTTGCAACTACTGTGGACGCGCTTTTAAAGAATTATCCACCCTTCATAATCATCAACGTATACACACAGGCGAAAAGCCTTTCTCGTGTGAAACTTGTGGTAAGATATAAAAAATATGCAAAATAGAAAAAAATATTTGTGAAGTACCTACCTAGGTACTTATAGTTAGATGAATTTGAACATGAATATTTAAAAAAAATCAAGACTTTTTACACTTTCATCTTGACTCAGGCTTACAATCCACACCTTGTACCTACCATTTGATGATCGTTTTGAAAAAATATTTATTTTCAGGCAAATGTTTTCGTCAGAGAGTTTCATACCTAGTTCACAGACGTATACACACAGGAGTTATGCCATATAAATGTACTGCGTGTGAAAAAAGCTTTCGATACAAAGTAAGTCAATCTAGGTATATCATTTGACCCACAATCTCAAATTAATAACAATCCAACGAAATTAAAATAAACCATGGAACCACGATTCACCTATAAATTGATAATAATTAAACAATCGATTCATTCAAATTTCTTTGTTTACAGGTTTCACAAAGAACTCATAAATGTCAATCCAAACCCCCAGGGACAGTGGTACGGCAATCAGGAAATCTGGTAGAAAAATTAAAAAAGAAACATGGTAATGCAGAGATATCTAATAACGAAGTGCATGAACAACTTAACAAAGAAAATAATTATCCTGAAATTTCAGAAGCCAATGCTAAGTTAGTACTCACAGGAGCAAAACTATCTCTAGAGGACATGGAGTCTGAAAATTTCACTCTACTAGAAGAGCATTTTGAATATAGTTCTAATAAAGATTTGGCTACTAATACACCATGTTCATCTCAACCAGTTATGGAACCAAAAAATTTTGGAACGCTAGAAACGAATCTAGATCAATTAATTGATTCCATACCTACAATTGATAAAAATGTTCCATCGCCATCAGAAATACTCAAAAACTTGTGCTTGTCGAAAGAAGAAGAGTACCCAGATATACTCCAGGACTCAGCCAATGAAAAAACTTATGATCTTTTTGAAGTTCTTATGTAATTTTATTTTTATAAATAAATTTATGATGTATTTTCCTACTTAAACGATTTACCCACTACCAACAAACATTGGACCATTTTGGAACTATTTTGAAGAATTTGTATTTTTTAATAAAAACATATTTATTTATTTACATACACACATATTTACATATTATTTTTTTTATTGATATTTCGGTGATATTGGTGATATTTGATCCATTGACATCAGCGCCACCACATGCTGAATTGGCGACATAGACAATTTTTGAGCAGATTTACCGGTTTTCGACAGCTTTTCGCGTTTGTATGTGTGTAAAATGACACAAAGAAAAGGAAGGAGTTTTGAGCAAAACCAGCTGTTTTTGTTCTCTTCACAGTGCTTGAAAAATCAGTGAAAATCAGTATGGATCAAAATTGAATAGTGTCATTTCATCTTGAAACGGTGACATTTTGTGAACTGAATGTGGTTTCTTTGAAATTCAAGCAGTGTGCATAAATAATCGATTTGAATTTCTGTGAAAC
This sequence comes from Ostrinia furnacalis, assembly GCF_004193835.3. Taxonomy (NCBI): domain Eukaryota; kingdom Metazoa; phylum Arthropoda; class Insecta; order Lepidoptera; family Crambidae; genus Ostrinia; species Ostrinia furnacalis. The sequence continues at coordinate 43,365 of NW_021132730.1, forward strand.
GTCACATACGATAAATGGACTGCGTTTTTAGCCATTTATTACGTCTCATTTGAGGTAGATGCAATGTGTGTAAATTAGGCCAACAGGCGAAGTTCCACACTGCATACCTTCTGCTGGCACTTCGCAATGTAAGTAAATCCATTTTGATTGTAGATAAAAGATACTAATATGCCCACACAACATTTTTTATTAAATTTATAGTTGTAACTCTGGATCGCTCTATTTGGTAGAAGGTCATGATGTAATAGTGGTTTTTATCCACTTCCCTCATGTTCGAAATATTTCCTGCGTTTTGGCTCAATAAAATAAAAGTAGGACAGCCTTTCAAAATATAAAAATATGTATAATTTTCCTTTATATTCCTTTGTCCTAAGGAGTTCTTTCTTTATGTGGGTACTTTCGTACAAGGTAGGTAGATGTTATTTATAATTATTATGAGGCTAGGCTTGTTTGAAGTTTAAATTACTTAAAATTAAACATTTACGTACATACTCTATCTAATTTTAAAAATCTTTTTAAAAAATATGAAAAAAAATTTAATTTTTTAATTAGCTCATGATAAATTATGACATTAGGGGCACATGATATTAGGGGCATCGAGTAAATTCACTGTTCCTGCGACAAGCTGTTCCATGTTCGGTGAATTCAACATAGACAAAGCAAAACATAAACTGTTACCAAGTGGCATGACTAAGATTTTAATTATGTTTATAAGTCATTGTAACAGGTTCTTTAAAGACATCAAATGAATTTCAACTGGTTTTTAAACATAGACAATTTTTGAGAAACTATTGCTCAAAAACATTACCTAATGAAATGATCAATCTGCAGCCTTTTTGGGAATTATTGCATTTACTGTGCTCCATTCCACAAAGTTCCCAGTTGGTTCTTTTTCTTAATGTTACATTTACAGTTACAGCAGGGTTAAGCCCAGCCCCCCTAGACAAAACGCACTTTTTGATCGAATCGAAAATCGAATCTGTCAAAATTCCATACAAAAAAGGGGCTTTTCGACCACTTTTCGACTGGTTTGCGATTATAATTTGCACTTTGTCTAGACCCGCAGGTGCTTTGACATAATCATTATTCACACACACCACAAAACATCTACTGCTGGACATAAGCCTCTCCCAAATGCTAAATCCATATTTTCTTGTGATGTAAAAATAATTGTGAAAATTAAGTACTTTGAATATTGCTTCCCAGAAAAGGTGTGTTGGACAAGTGAAAGTGCAATCCACCTGTTTCAAGTGTGTAAAGCAGGGTTTTAGTTATTTATACACTAGCTTTCCGCCCGCGGCTTCGCCCGCGTGGAATTTTGTCAGTCACAGAAAAACTTTATCGCGCGCGTCCCTGTTTCAAAAACCGGGATAAAAACTATCCTATGTTCTTTCCCGGGACTCAAACTATCTCTATGCCAAATTTCATCAAAATCGGTTGCGAGGTTTAAGCGGGAAAGCGTAACAGACAGACAGACAGACAGAGTTACTTTCGCATTTATAATATTAGTTGGGATTATTTTATTTTGTACCAGAAGTTATCAAACCATTTATTAGTACCTAAAATTCTTCCTACCTCCAGTAAAACAAGGCCTGCACTATAAATCAATAATACTTTAGGAAATAAAACTAGAAGTTACATTAAACAAAGTAAAGTTTAATAATTGCAATATCCTAAATATACACAGAAAACTTACTGTTGCATTCTTGACTGAAAAAATATGCTAATGAATTTTATTGGAATCAATATAAATAAATATTATGTAATCAATCGACATTATTTTATGATCAATTGTAATTTGCATGCTAACTGACATTAGCTAAATAGGAATGCACTTTTAATAAAATACCAACACCACTTATGTATTTACCCTATTTTTTTAGCAAATAAATAATTTGAATTTGTTAGTGGGCTCGAGTGTGCCCAGTATGGACTATCAACATCAAACTGCTATTTATTTCCTTTTGATCTTTTTTGTGACTCTATTGAGAATCTTTCCTTTGGGACTACCAACTCAGTGTTCACTGGTTAGCTTTTATTGGTGGTCAAGATATTATACAAATCTGACTACACAGGAGTTGCAGTGGAGAGAGAGGTGAGAAATAGAGAGGCAGGAACACTCACGTGGCTGGTATGGGGCCGCTTTGCACACGAAAAACAGGTTGATTCCGCACTGAAGAAAACTTCCTGGTGTTCCTGGATAGGATAGGTTTTTTTATATATCTGGCTCTTACCGAAATCGCGCCCCTAGGAATCTGGACATATGCGAAAACCTTGGTGGCACAAGGCAGAACATGAGCCACGCTAACTTACCATTTAAACATATCTGCTCTATTCTGTTTTGCTGATAAAGATACCTCGTTCAAGTTCACCTTAATATGGACAATCATGGAGAATCCATACAAATCCATGGTCACAACATGCAAAAATAACTATCACATTTACGCTGTTGAACACCTTTTCCAAGAAAAACAAGGTGACCTTAAAGACCAAGCTGACCAAGACTAGACGAGACCTATTTACCGAGAGTCTGTGGACTGATCTATTTACGCAGTCGTTGAATGGAGTGTGTAAATGGTGGTTAATATACTTGACGCATCAAAACGTTTACTCAAGGAGTTCCTCAAATCACGGCCGACTACTTAACTACTCCCAGCTGGTACAGTACAGGTATTCCACGAACACCTACGTGTCGCTTCTTTCATGCTATTTTCTCATGTATTCATTTGATAAATGATAGGCATTAAAAAGAGGTCCATTTCTATGCTGAAAAATATCAATCTCAGCGTAGAGAGAAGTCGCACCCATGGTCTGTCCGTATCAAGCCTACTCGGTTGGGTGCTACGAACCTAGGTTAGAAGTCGCCCATTATCAATTTTGCTTAGCACTTAGTCTTGGTACTCGTGGTCTTAACTCAAGAATCTAGTACTCGTCGTCTGCACTTTTGGCCGTTGTGGATCAAATGGTTTCTCAGAGCTCTCAAAATTTTACTAACTTCGAGCTTCGAGAGAAATTCCTTAGAGAGCGATAGATTCCGGTCCGGGGTAGTACCTATATGTTTTGCGCATACCCACTGGCCCATAAAGACGGGCAGTGGGTTATGTGGGACTCTCCCCACCAGATCCTGCTCACTAAAAGATGAAAAGCCTACCAACTGAAACTCAATGGTGTCCACCGGACCTCAATAAAACGGAGCCTCGAGTTATTGTCCTAACTTGGACAGTCGTCCGCAGCTCCGTGTCAGGTATTATGGCTGCCTCTTAAATGAGCCACTCCGGTTTCGAGGTGAGTCCCCCAACTCCCAATCCCCTCCTCCAGTTGTTTTTATAGAGGTTTTCCACTCACGGCACAGTTAGAACAAACAGGACCTATCCGGTAAAGTTACGGTCTGCACTATCCGTCTCTAAGCTGCTCAGTCAGCTGTGCTGATCAGAGATTCAGAGAAGTACTGATAGAGGCCCTCCATGAATGGGCAAATGCCACGCCAGACCCAAGTGCCCCAACCTGTGGGGTTTTTTTAAAGATGCGGGCAAATGTCTTGGTTCGTGGCTCGTTGCTCACGTTTCGGTTTTTGTCCACGACTCCACGTCGATAAACCAATACCCCCATGACTGGGGGGTGTTCCCCTATCCGCTTACTTAGTCGAATTTTTTAGGAGAAACAGCAAGCCTGTATACCAGTCTTTCCCAAAGAGGGCGATAACGCCCCCTTGTGGGCGCTGCAGGCTTAAAGGGGGGCGGTAAGAGACCCAGAAAAAAAATCGGGACTTGTGTAGAGGCTTGGGAGGCGTCATCTACTAGGAGGACTCTTAGACACCGACTGAGCTCGACTCTTGTCTACAAAAAAGGGGGGCGCTAAAAATAATTTATTCTCAAAGTGGGCAGTAGACTAAATAAGTTTGGGAACCGCTGCTGTATACAATGTGTTTGTTATACTCAAGTTGTTTCAGCCATGATAATTATGACGTAAAAGAACGCTACGTAGAAGATATAAGCATCTACCTACCCGCGCGTCGCCTTTAATTTTTGTCTAGAACTTGATTACTAACTGACTGACTAAAAATATTTACTGACAGTTTTGTGTCAATTACATCGCCGTGATTTTCTGTAGTATAGCTGTGACAAAATTTAATCCTCTCTCGTGGACCAAACTGCTAGAGGCTTATTATTTCAACATATATTTCATAGGTGACAAAAGCGGCCTGTGATCTCTGTGGAGGTGGGTGTAATAAAGCTTTACCTTCAGCAAAAAACCTGGAACGAGTTTCTCGGGAACAGTAATCGCTATTTTAACTGCTTCTTTTGCCAAATCAGCATTTTATCTCGATGTTTCAGTAGACGGTGCCACATTTGCGGCTCTATTAGTTTTAGCCTAGCCTAGCTAGACTAGCTAGATGACTTTAGAAAATCGGAAATGAATATACAATTTATTAATTTCTTCTATCATTCTCCTCACAGAAGAAAATCCCTAAATCATCAAAAAGCAACAAGTATTTTCCGATCCCAGTTTACATTATCTGAAAATCCCTCTCTATTAAATGATTGTCAATATTAATTCCTTCTGCACTTGTTTTTATTTAATAAACGTTTATCGTTTAAAATAGGTACCTACTGGACTAGTAGATTTTGATCCGATATTAATAATTATAGTCAGTAGTTCCAATAATTTCCTACCAAATCCATACAGTTATTACCTAACTACTTATTATCGAAGATTAGGTTATAGTCCAGTAGAATTAGCTTTTAAATCGGAAATAATTCCTACAAAAGATTTTATTGCTTTAATGGCTTCATTGGTTGCCCATTAAGACTCTCCTAAGTTTTCGACTTCGACGGAGTTGTGCTTAAGTGGTGGGGGCCCCCGAAAGGGGCGCTTTTTCGGTTTTCCAGTTATACCGCGTAAAGGACTTACCCTATCGAAAAATGGTCTTCCTGATGGTTGAAGGGCATTTAATTCTGCATTAAATAAGATCAAATTCATATGTTTTGAACAAACCGTTCTCGTGCAAATGTTCGGCAAAGTAGAAAATATGTGTATAATTAATGACCCTCTCCACGTCCAATGGCTCGTTACCCGCAGGCTTCCAAGTCTTGAAAAGGAGCGCCTCAACCAGTGTAACCCTATCAAGGCATATGAGCTGGATTCGCCGATCCTTGTTCGTCCCAGCCGTTCCTTAACTGCGNAGGAACGGCTGGGACGCACAAGGATAGGCGCATCAAGCTCGTAAGCCTTGATAGGGTTACACTGGTTAAGGTGGCCCTTTTCAAGACTTGGAAGCCTGTGGGTAACAAGCCATTAGACGTGGAGAGGGTCATTAATTATACGTATATTTTCTACTTTGCCGAACTTTAGCGCGGGAACGATTTGTCCAAAACATTTGAATTTGGTCTTATTCAATGCAGGATTAAGTGCCCTTCAACCGTCATGAAGACCACTTTTCGATAGGGTAAGTCCTTTACGCGGTATAACCGGAAAACCGAAAAAACGCCCCTTTCGGGGGCCCCCACCACTTAAGCACAACTCTGTCGAAGTCGAAAACTTAGGAGAGTCTTAATGGGCAACCAATGAAGCCATTAAAGCAAAAAAATCTTTTGTAGGAATTATTTCCGATTTAATCAATTTTTGTGTTTAATTCTACTGGCCTATTAGGTTTCCAAATATGAAAGACCCGGGTTATTTTCCGAGGAAATGCCGATACTTATAAGCTGAATAAAGCTGTATCAAACATATTGATTTTTTAGATAAGAGATATCAATCTGATTCTGAACCGAGCTTCTAATGATTGTTAATATATCTATTTACTTTTAGCTTGGATAGGGCCATTCGTTGGTTATGTTAAAAGAGCTTCTGGCTATGCGCGGATCTATGTTGAATTGGCAGGGGTACAAGGTGGCAGGGCAGCGGCAGGGCCGCGCCTATCGATCCGTCGCGGCCCGCCCGCAAGCCCGACACCTTTCATTACCTTCAGCTTCACTGCAACATAGTTGTTACCAACCACAGATAGGTAATTTAAAAAATAAACTTCATCATTAACGACATGGATAGTTTCGCCTTTGAACCTATTAGGGATCGTTATTCTTATTGCAATTTTAGGTAACGACGTTGGTTTACAAATTGCTTTAACAACGTAATAGTACTGTCCATAAGTTCCATGATATGCGTTAATCATCTTTGAATCCAAGTTTATCAAGCTAATTTAGACAAATGGCCGCGTCATAAATTGTTTTAATTATACAATCATTACAAATAAAATTTTCCTTTACAGTCACATTAGAATATTCCTTGTAGTGTGCAACTCATACTGGCATGTTATTTGTTGTATATTTAACTTTGTTGTCTGTTGGTGGCACGTGGCGTTGGTTAGATGCAGGCAATGGATTTACGTAACTCGACGCCAGCCAGCACACAGAAATAGGCACACCACCTGTCTCACTCCAATGTGGAAAACATGTCCGTAGTTTGACGTTTTAAACACGCCGCTGAACTCGTTTTCAGATACGTATCTTATCACCAATAATAATTGATAGTGCCATTTTCGTAATAGAAAAAAAAACGAGTGTTGTTGGTTATTCTCAGTTGCTCAGCTGTTGATATTTTCATTCCCAAAATGTGCACGAGGCAGACGCAATTTGTTATCGTCCCTCCCTGGCATGTTTACCATCGTTAGCTGGTTATCATAATGCAACACGGTCGGATTGTATTCCACGAGTAGGTTTTAAACCCGCAGAATGAGATACAATATTGGCCTAGTTGCGCACATTGCGTAAACGACCGTAGACTTGAACTCATTCTTTCATCGACTGACATACATTGAACGTATACTAATCAAGAATTTGTAAAGATCTGCAAAATTAACACTTAATCGCGTTATTCAACGAGTTCAAACTTGTATTGTTTTCGAATATGGTGCAGTTCTGCATTCTGGTTGAGGGTACGTTGTGCAAGCGACGCGGCCCGACCGTCACGAAACCTTTTGGCTCCATGTCGATGATGTTGCAACACCATAGCTTTCACCGCTCGATCGGAATCGGCGCTGTCGCTTTAACTTTTGAATAAAACCATAGTTTTTTGTTAAAACATTCCACCATTCCTTTCCATTTACAAGTAAAGAAATGTGTCAAACTTAAATATCTTAGTTTCTGCGGCCTCTGTAGCCCTCACTCGCTGGGCACGTTCTTTGTTCTCCCGCGAGAGACTATTTTTGCCCCGTCACATTTGCATGTTATTTCAGTTAATTGGGTCACCTACATTTTTGCCCTATGAGACAGTATTCTCCTAAAAATATGGTTATCTGGTATTTGCGACGTCTTGAAGTAACTAGCGTAATGGGTTTATAATCAACCCTCAAATTGGCTTTATTGATCGCGTTGTATCCAACCAGACGACGTGGTATTGATACGATGTTGTAGCTATGGCTATGCGATGCAATGTGTCTGCGCTGGAGGTTAGTGCCTAATGTAAATGTTCGTGTTGCTGTGTTGAACGTATGCTCTTTGCAGTGTGCTCTCTCTCACATTATTAACGGCAAGATATCTATTGATCGCTGTCAGAAAAACTTAGCTGCGCATCTCTTACAATTTGGGATTGAAGAAAAATTATAAACACAGATGTATGCTCAGAATGTTTCACAATGCGGAAGTCACCCGTTTTATTCCTCGCCTAGTTTGTTTCTGATGACGCTTAGTCTTACAGAAATAGAAATTCCCAAGTATAGTGGATAGAAAAATCTACGTATCTTGATGCCCCTATGTTATGTATGGTAGACTTGGTAATAACAAAATCTATTGTATATTGATACCTTCACTAATGAGACGAAAATATTGCTAGACTTAGACGCAAGAAATTTTAATGAGCTGATAGAATAAAAATAATGGCAAGGTTTGAAAATAAAAGCTATTATTAACTTCACATTTATGGCTCAGTAAATATTCCATCAAAAAGACTAAGTAGAGTACACGCATAGCTTGAATATCTAACGAAAGTGTACCTACATACAAGCTAGTCTGGTGGAGATTCGCGTCGCCTATGCACATTATTAATTGAGTTCTGATTTGTCTGGCTCGACTATTGACTATATTTACAGGGGCTTTTGGCGAAGGGTCGCCGAGGGGTTCGTTAAACCGCTAGGGCTAGGGCTCCAGAGCATTTGGCGGCGGGGGCGCGGACGCACTGGGCCGGTCGATGACTCCTCCTGGGGTGCACCCCGACAGATTGATTTCGTTGCACTCCCGCTGACATTCACATATCCAATCTAACACATTTCTCGTTTAGAACAAACTTTCTATAAACTGTAGCCTGTTCAATACTTTTCTTGTAGCATTTCAGCAATAACGGAACGGAATTGTGAGTTTTCTTGTCACGCTCGCTTGCTTACCGTGTGTTAGTGTATTAAAATGACATAACGCGCGATTTATAGAATATAGTTAATAAGTTAATAACTGAAATTTTATTGCACTATTCCTTACTGGGTAAATTTTTACTCAACTTAAAAGTTAATTTTCTTGTTTAGTATCACGAAATGCAAGATGCATCCTCTTTGTTCCACGTATCGCTGGCATATTGGAAAATCTTATGTTCCTTTGTTATTCGGTTGCTCAAGCGCTTTTATACACCGAAATTAAAGTCATTGTTAGACACGACACAAAAGCCAGTATTCCAAACAGTAAACGATCATTTCCGTGACGTAGTAGGTGTATGAACTGCTGTAGGTGTGCGGTGCGTTTTTGGATCGGTTTGGTTAATTGGCAAAAGCGAAGTGTTTACAGCAGTGTTGCCGAGGCGAGCTGGTTTCGCACGTGGCCGCTGCAGCACAGCCGGGTTGTCGACCCGCGGCCTTGGGGCGCAGCCCCTCGCTCCGTACCATTCACCATCATGCTATAACGCACCTTACGACTCCACACTTACAGTTGAGCATCAAATACACTGAAGATCGCTTAAATTTGAACAAAAACTCGCCAAAGTTAATCTTTAGTGTATCGAACGTTGATATCTCGTTGTAGAAGGTTAAGTGCTCCGTTGTTGAAACCAGTTGGTCTTAAAATAAAACTAGGTAAGTAAATAATGAATATTATCTTGTGGTATCACATCAGTAGCATACGGCACAAAGGTCATCTCCTTCACTTATTGAACAACAATGGAGAGAATACGGATGAAGGAGAAAATGATTATCTGGCATTGGAAAATCAGTTTGATGCTTCTATGTATGTATTCTGTTGTAAGAATATTTATGCACATTGATTGTAGATTTACAGTGAAACTTATTTTTTAACGTTAAAAGATTTTGTAAAGACCATTATACCAGTACAAGCAATGGACGTTTTGACTTGTAATACCTACCAGTCATATGACACGAGGATAAGCGTTTGTATTCCGGAGTCAAGGAAGGTCACTTTGGAATAACAAATCGACAGGCGGCGCGGTGATTTGTTGTTTTTTATTCGCCTTCGCTTTGGTCCACTCACGCGCAGTTTAACAACACAGGGTCACGTGACTGTAATAGGAAATTTTATAGTGTACGTAACTCGGCAAGCAAGTTAGTGTAACGGTTGATATTCCATAAAAGATGTAAACCTGGGTACCTGAAAGCTGATACTATTGTTAGTAAATACGCACGTATTTTCTTAAAATCTACCTGGCAACCGCACCTGGTGCAAGGCGTGTAGTTTCCATCCCGTAAGGTGGGGATATGGTTTGAATTGAGTGGACAGGTTTGTTATAAACAGGTTGGTGTTGCTCCTTGCTCGGCTAGAACTGCCGGTACCGTTTGCTTTGACTTTCTTAGTATAGCATAATGATGACAATTAATCTTCTAGCTACAAGTCTACAATTCCAAATTATTTCATTTCCATGCTTACTGCAGCTTCTTCTGTGAGAATATAAAACAACGCCATTTCATATAAATTGAAAGCTGGTGTTTCAAGTGATTGAAAAGCATTTTTTTTTTCGAACACTCGCTGCCTTTGTGTCCTGTTTTGTATAGATTCAGTTCGGTTTTGTTGTATTGCAATCTTGCTAATTTGACGTCTTTAAGTGAAGTGATACTTCTGCGTTTTTTTTTTTCATTTATGGTTTTCTTCTTTTCAATGAGCTTAGTCTCACTTTTATTATTATTGCAACAAAAGGTGGTTGGTTTTGAGTGAAACTGTATACCTACTTTTGTTCTTTATAAATCGTCTTTTGTTCAACCGACTTCTCTCTCAAACACACCATAACTTTAATCTTTAATTTTACCTCCGTCACAACGAAGGTTTCACCTAACGGTCCCGTTTCCTGCCACTTACGTACTATACAAAGGTACGGGAATCAATTGACATTGGTTATTGGCTCAACGCTCAAGTACTTACTAACTAAGGAAGTTCTCGATTTCTATTTTGGGGTTTTGTTTTAAACACATCACCTGCCAAGGCACAGAGCGCTGTGTTTGAGTCTCTGCCCGCAGTATCTTCGTCCTATTTATAATTTAAAATGTTTTTTTTAAATAATGACTAGGTACTTACTACTAAGACTCGAAAAGGAATTAACTCCACAGTCAAGTAATAAACATTTATGATTTTACCGTTCATACATTAAAGAAAGAAATCACGTTTTCGCTTCAAGCACCTATGTAGATTAGTGCATTGATTGATATACACGTAAGGCGCAGGTAGGCAGAAGGCAAAACGAGCCGCACTCGGCAGACTCGAGTCCGGGCATCGCGGTCGTTCACCAGCGCCCGGGCCCTTTGCCCCGCCTACGGGACAGATACACCGCCCTTGATATGCGTACGCGCATTGAAACTCCGATTAATGGACATATGACACTGGCAACCAAACGCTGTAACTCGCGCGTAATGTTAATAGCCCTTGTTATAATGAATACTAAACAACAGATGCTTTGCCCTGTGTTTATTTTAGTTCAAACAACTGATATTGCATAGTGACGTGTTGTCACGCATCAACAATTTTTATGAGACTGCACACAGTATAAACTGCTGCCCGTATGCAACTTATTAAGTTACCCCGATAATTTTTAGTTTACATAAGTAAGTAAACCCTAACTAAATCGTCGATAATAAATTCATAATCCAAAGATTACCTACGTCGCGTCCGGCGGCAGGGTATTTTTGTCCATGTGGTTATGGTTATGTTATACCCACATAGATGTAAATAATGTCAGCAAATGATAACTTGCCTACTTTCAATAAACGCCACACTCCGGCGTTGCCTCATTACTTCACGTGCTGGCTACTACGGCTAGTGGCTGCAATCTGTTGCAGACTGCAGTCTCGCAACCAGGAATAGAACAAGATTCTAAGGGTCAGGCAACTGTATCTACCTAGATTTCATTTTCATCTGAACTTGCATGTTCATCTAAATAATCTAGTTTAGGTAGGTACCCAATTTTATACAGGGTGTCCCCAAATTAGCACGTCACACTAACACTGGAGGTAGCTGAGTCTACGATGCATCGAACAAGCTTAATATGTCCATAGAAAAGTTTCATAAGTTTTAAGACATGACCAATTTTATTTATTTATTAGTTTTTTTTTTTTAAATGGACTTAATATAGGTACTTGTTAGATGCGTCTTATGCTCATTTTCATTTACCTCTGGTGTCAGTGTGACATGCAAATTTTGGGACACCCTGTATATTTTTCTATGACAAAACTTTTTAATACCATTTTTTAAATTATTTTATTTTATTACAAATCCTAAAATATACTTCATTGTGGTAAATAGGTAACTTGGTAAGATACCCCCTATTAGGATCCACAGTAGATTTCGAGCTTATGATTATCTTATTATCCGTAGCCTGTCTTATTCCTTCGGAGGGTCGGAGAATGGAATTACATTATTGTCTTGAACTTTTCCACTACCTCGGACATGCTGCTCTGCTAAAACCATTTTGTCAAAAAAGTGCATGCACAGGTGCGCATTTAATTCGTCAGTCGTCGTGCGGGTACCCACAAAAAACAGAAAGAGAAGGGGATGAGGGAGACAAAAAATATCAATGATCTCGTCTGTCGCCCGTCCGCATCTGATTTTATTGGATTTTATGTTGTGTTGGTAGAATTGGTGCACGGTGTTGCCAGTTTATGTGGCAACGAAACATTTGGTAGCTTTTATTGTATTTGCAATGCATATCGGTCTTCTTTTTATGGACAGCTTAGAGCTGGATCTACCGATTATCTGTTTATTAATGACTTCATTAATGTTTTTGGGAATTCTAGATAGGCAAATATACAATTTTCAGTTTTAAAAATTATTTTGAAATTTTTCTGTCCTAATTTAATTACTGCGTACATCTTAAAAGATTGCTTCTAAAACACGTAATATTTAAATTAGGTACTAATTTTCTTTACGAAGTATTTTAATCTGTGGAATATTGTTATGTCCTTCTTACTGTCATTTTTTTTTAATCTTAATAGTAGCTTTTCATTTCAAAAGCGGGCAACATTATTTCTGACAGCTTGCCAGCTGTGTGGAATGGATTGAAAAATAAATCGAAAAGCTTGGTGCTCCGTCCGTCCTTGATGTGTCATCCATTACATACAATATTTCCTACGTATTTGCCTAGGAGCTCAATAATCCTGTTTCAATCTGTCAAAACGTGTTATATTTCGATGTAAGTGATCTCGATTATACCAGGTTGTGCTAATTAACAAAAATGTTTATGTAACGTAGCATTGTTCAGATCATTGAGTGTGCTTCATCTTTTGTTCCAGATAGTTTCGCAGTGAGTGTGCAGTGCACGTACTGTCGCTGTTAGTGCGTAGTTGACCGTGAAAGTGTGGATAGTGATGTGTTTGTGATCGGTGGTGTTGCTGGGTGCAGTGGATGCAGAGGCAGCGGTGTAGCGCTCGCCCTGGCATGGTGCCGGGCAGGTAGCGCGCGCGGGCGGCCTGCGCAGGCCCCACACAAGCAGCTGCGTTGTTCCCCAGCGTCGTCTATGGCCGAGCAACACATCACACCGTCGTCGCACTCTGCACTCACGAGAGAGTCCAGCGGGTGAGATATCTTTTGTTACTACCTAATAATTTAAACAGCACTAAGTAAACAAATTCATTTGTATCAGCAAACCGCTGCTGCTCTACTCCATCATCTGGTTGACGGACCTAATTTTCGAATATGCTTTGAAGCGCTAGCTGTTTCACATGTGTATAATTCTATGGACGAAAAATTTCACCTATTATATTGACACCATTGAACCTAGCTTTTAGTTAAAATGGTAGTTCCAGACACATATGAAAAGCAAATTGTCTCAAGCCTCTAATTAACATATTCATAAAAAACTCATAAAACTCATTTATTTCTGTAAATAGGCTTAAAAAAAGCACTTTTACATGTCCCAGTATTAACCCTACCACTGCTTCAGTCCAGGACCAAGCTATTAGCAGTTTCTATCTTATTTTTCCGATTTCAATCTAAATATATCAACATATGCCAAGGTTTACACATGTTCATTCAGGATGCGATCTTTTCCTTTATTCCATTGTTGTCTCAAGTACCCTTGCTGTTGTACTATAAATCCTTTGTTATATTATGATGTTTTAAACAGAGTTACATACTTGCATTACCTTACCTTACCTTTTAAAGATATTAATGGACTAAATAAAACATTATGAAATGCCACTGCACAAATCAACAAGTATAAAAAAAATTGATGACTCATGGTTCTTCCAAATAATCAGGTTACTGGAGGAAAATTTTTTTGCTTAGTGCTGACACATCAGCCTTGAAGAAAGGTGACATGAAATATGTGATTGTTAACCCCCTTAGTCACAATAATAATTTCAAACAGTCATAAATACCACTTCATGTAAAGGATGCTTTGTCACTTCATGATAGGGTTTCTGATTTCTCGACTTATTTTTTTTCTCGAGTTTCGGGAATTCTCGAGGCCAAAGTCTCGAGTTTTCTCGGGTCTCGAGTCTTTTAATTAAAACTGTTGAAATCGGTTGAAATTTGATAAAACATTGGGTTTTTATTAATGTTATAATGTGTCTGGGTTATAATCAATAATACTGTAAAGTTTCAACAAAATCCGTTCAGTAGTTTTTGCGTGAAAGAGTAACAAACATCCAGACATCCACACAAACTTTCGCATGTATAATATTAGTAGGATAATTATAACTTAGTAATTAACTAAAGGAACAAAAGTCATAAAGTCGCGTGTACTTTAAGGCGGGTCGCTCACTGGTAAGTCGAGGCGGTGTCGCGGCGGTGGCGGCGCGGAGTCGCGGCACGGTCGAGGATTGTATCTGCCTAGAGTCGAGGCGCAGGCGGCTATGCTTCCTTCACATTTTAATAAAATTCATTCGCCATGTCGTCGTCTGAAGACGAAGACGTACTCGCACTCATACAAGTCCTTAATTTAATTAAATAGAAGACGATTTTGGGTTCACCCGTATTTGAGACAGTGTCGACTATTGACTTAAGGAGGTATCCCGACAGGTTCAAAAAGTTTTATGGAATGTCACCAGAAACATTCAATTTGCTGTTGGAAAAAACAAAACATAGTTTACAGGACACTCACTGGCGGAAATCAATTTGTTCCAGTTACTATAATCTGATCGTGTTTGATCATAAATACAAAGATTTAATTGAACAATTTCAATAAATTTTACGTTGGTTTCAAAATCGTCACGCATTTTTAAAACGTCTAAACACTGCTGCTCACGAAACGAAATGACAAAATGGCGGTGGAGTCGAGGCTCGGGCACGATTGAGCGCGCTTCCTTGCCCCCCGCCTCGACTTCACCTCGCCCGTGCCGCGACTCTAGTATATGAGCGCACTGCCATTTGTTTCTAAAGAAAACCTAGTTGCAGCGTGCCACTTACGCGTCCGCGCCTCGACTTCGCCTCGACTGTTGATCGAGTGAGCGACCCGCCTAAGGATTAATAACCATAAATATCTGGAGCTCCAATTGAATCACTTGTTTTCCAAAGAACACAAGTCCAAATTAATTGAAAATTTACGATAATAAACCTACATTTACAAACAAAAAAAAACTTTTAAATAAATTTTTAAACTTAAAAAGATAACGACTTGAATAAACGTATTTACGAGTAGGTACCTAAACTAACAGATAGTTAAAAAAAAAATTTCAGTCTTTAAATCAGTCACTTATACAAACATAATAAAATATAGCATACTCGTAGGTGAACATTATTAGTTTCGGTTAAGATCATTACTTGCAAATCAAATTAGTTAAAAAAAGGAAAGACTAGGCCAGTCTAAACGCAACGTTAACCTATTAAATAATTAAAAACTTACTTTTGTCTAAGAAAATAGGCTTTCAAGAATATTAAAGCTTCAAAATCGAAACTCGAGAATTCTCGAGCTCCGGTAATTTTTTTCTCGTCTCGAATGAAGCCAAATTTCTCGAGTTTTCTCGAGTTCGAGAAAGCTCGAGCAGAAACCCTACTTCATGACAAATGTTGATTTCACTATGATGAAAAGAGATAGCACTGTTCAGGTGACTGGTGTTATAAACATCAGGTATTATTGTATTTTTCTTATCAATTCAGGAATAAATAATGACTAGTGGGTCATTCCATCGTTTCNAATTTACTTTATTTGTACATAATATGCTTTTCTGTACAAATTATGTACTATAAGAGCTAAATCTATAAGATTAATTAGTAATCAGTGACCATAATAGTGAATAACATTTTAATATTCATCATTATGAGCAATGTTTTGATCATTGCATGGCTATACAATCCTTTATTTAATTTTAAGGTTTATTTATGTGTAAAAGGTGCCTTAATGCTGTGTTTTAACAACACAACTGCTAATTATTAAGCAAGCAGCATAATATATTGGAATTTATAACATGTTTTAAAATACCAGGGACTTAATCTGACACCAGTAGTCTAGTTCATTTTATCATCAGTGATTTGCAATAATAAATGAAGCAGAGTAGGTATACTTGCAATTAAGAGCTCTTTACTAATTAATTATCCCTACCATTAAATGTGAAGCTCTATTTTATTGTTGTTGAAGTTTATAATTGTACTGCCAGAGGTTTAAGACTAGCACTAATCCTTATTGCCTGATTGAATATTTAATGGGCCGTAAGGTATTATAATAAAATACTTAATTATGAACTCCTATGCATTGATTTTATAATATGTTTTGTGCACAATTGTAATGGTTATGATGGGCTTAAAATATCCATTAATTAATTATTAAGCTATGTATCTGTTTTTAGTTAAAGAATATTAGCAAATCATGTCTAAATAATAAGTAACCAAATAAACTAGCAACAGATTGTTTTATATGTCATGCTTTGCCTATAAATTAAACTAATGATGTTTTTTGCTTTCTTATTATTATAATATGATTGCAACTTCTTACTTATTGACCATCATTTAAACCTTAAGATTAAGACAAATGTGTAAGTTTTACTTGTACCTAATTGAGTGAAAAAATATTAATAGGTCTACTAATCTTAATTAATTGCTACACCTGATTTCCAAAATATTTTGCATTGTTCATTATTAGGTATTTGACGTCATTATTAATCAGTAATTCCAAAGTCACAAATTCTTTTAAGAAAGTTCAATTAGTAGATTAGTTAATTGATTTCGGGAGTAAAACGCGGTTGTCCGTCAAGTACGTATCTTGATACTGAGAATGTTATAAATGTGTCGTAGTGCCGTCATTAACAATAAAATAAGTGACAATTAGAGGGTAGCTGATAAACTTCAAGTTCACCCGAACAGTAGTAACAAACCGGATACGTCAAGCTGTGAGTAAGTACTGACTGAATGTAGGTCCCTTTACTCTCAGTTCAAAATTTCAAATGCATCCTGAATAATCTTTAATAGGTGTGTCAATTGAATAGTGGCGTCATCTCAAAATTTATACCTACCAACCTTAATGATGAATTATTTTTGAAAGTTGCTGAGTAAAAAATTAAGTCAGTCACAGCAATCGAGTTGTTAGCTATCGAGTCGATACCTTCACAATTGTAATTGGTCCCAAAACTCGGCTCAGCATGGATGCAGTCAAAAAAGCTAGCTGTCAAAAGTAGTCAATAGTCATCAATCCCAACTATATCCCAACTATCCCAACTAATATTATAAATGCGAAAGTAACTCTGTCTGTCTGTCTGTCTGTCTGTCTGTCTGTCTGTCTGTTACGCTTTCCCGCTTAAACCTCGCAACCGATTTTGATGAAATTTGGCATAGAGATAGTTTGAGTCCCGGGAAAGAACATAGGATAGTTTTTATCCCGGTTTTTGAAACAGGGACGCGCGCGATAAAGTTTTTCTGTGACAGACAAAATTCCACGCGGGCGAAGCCGCGGGCGGAAAGCTAGTCACTAATAATATGAGAGTATCTTCAGCTGTAGAAGCTTAAGGCACTTGAGTTTTGTTTCGTGTTTATGTAGCTAAAGACATGCGTCAGAGCCTCTTTGCGGTCATTAGGAAATGTCATGCGTGTCTCGTTTTTCTCCTGTGTCAGATAAATGCTTTTTTCAGCAATGTTATCTTCCAGTACTATGCGCCACTTACCATCATGCATTTTCATAATTTGCTTACAAAATAAATTGAAATTTTTGACTTGCGACCATTCGTGCCCTACTTGACGCGTATGTTCATGAAAAAAAAAAACGCGGCTCGATGTTAGACGCTACGTGTTTACGTGTAACACCCTCCCTGCGTCTAACTATATTAACATCGGTTAAATGACATAATCTGAAAATTTTAATATTTTTTTACTTGATATCCAGAGTTTAAGTTTATCCAATCCCCTTTTTGTAACAAGATAATGAATTATCTGCGTTGATCCCGAGATTTAACTCAAGATGCCTGTGGCTTTTTGTGAATTAATAAAAGGACTAAACCCGTCGATTTGAAAAGAATCCTGAAAAATTCGGCCCATGTAAAAAGGACCCAGGAATGGTTATGTTTTCTAATTTTATCTCAATTGAAGTTTTCGATAACTTCTTTCGCAAGTTGACGGTCATTCGAGACATTCGATTTTCTTTTGTGTCTGGCTGATTACACGCAATATTTGATTCATACTTTAAATTAATAATGTCGGTGGCCATCCGATAGTATGTTGTATCTACATGTTTTGATTATTATCATGGGACTGGAAGTGACATAAACTTTTTGTCAGACAGAACGAATTTTCTTTAGAGTTCACATGCTATGATAATTTAATTGATAAATTCCAACTCCTGAAATATTAGTGCATGTTATAAGTAATGTCGTTATATTTAATACAAAATAAATATTGTTAAAACATGAATTACATTGCAACAGGTCTTCTCCTAGCAGGGTGGTGGGCGGCCGGTGGTTGCGTCAGGTGCGACAAGTTAGCCGCAGCCGTCGGAACCGTCACAACGTGACGTCGCCTCTGCCGCGCTCCACCAGCCGACATTCGTCCAGCCGCAGCCGCGCTGACAACGAAGCACAGGCTCACGTCGAGCTGCGAAGAAGCTCGCGTCTAATCAACTCACTGCCCAGATCAGACTACTCCATCACAGAGCGTTGGTCGTACGGAGCCGACGTCTACGAGACGCGCTGCGACACCTCCGACTACAAAAGTGGAGACACTGACAAGTCTACCGCCAATCTATACCCAAAACGTGGAAGAACTTCCTCGCATGACAGGAAGAAACGCAAAAGCCATTCCATATCAACCAATAGCACTGACGAGTGCGTCGCATATTGCACACGCTCACGGACTGCTCTTAAATCTACTGAGAGTGCTTGTGAGCAAACACCGACCAGTTTGAAGGTACAAACGTTATCACAGATATCAGTAAACCAGGACGCCACAGCCACTTCGACGCAGCAGTCGCAACTGAATTCGGAGGGTGGTTTACTTCCACTTGAAGACAGAGATTTTGCGTATTCGCCTTTTAGCTCGTCAACTGTTACAGAATTATTAGACTCCGATTATTCTGTTTATAGTCCAACAGCTAGCAGGAGAAAAGGCAAAAAGAGGAAAAGGTCGTCACACCGATCATTGTCAAGTAGGAAGTGCTTGGATAATTTAGAGGACTGCAGAAAGAAATTTAAAATAGATTCTCATAGTAAAGAATTAGAAGACCCAAGTAAAGACGCTCCTGTGGATTCTAGAATAAAACAAGAGACTGACAAAGTAGACCACGCGACTGCGTCACAAGCTTCGTGCGCATACTTGCTGCGAAATAGATACAATCGTGACCTTGGACCGTCTACCTCAACCGTTATTCGTGATAATTCAGGTAATTAAACTTCACACCTAACTGTAATGTACGTTTTTACAGCCAATAATATGCAGAAATTCGAATCCAATCCTTGATTGATATCAGTAATATTGGCAGTAGTAATAACTTATGAAACTGCCGAAGTGTTTCATAATGTAAATTGGATAATGTCATTCATGATAAGAAAGTTGCATTTAAAATGCAAAAGTATACCAAACATAGATATTACTTGATACTTGATATTTTTGTAAAAGAAATAAGATGAATGAGTTTAGATTCATTCTAACACTGGAATATTTTCATTGTTAACACCTAATATAATTGTTAATATTCAAAGATGTTCCACATAATGCTTATCATGTGTTATCACGTGTATCACAAGTGCAGTCATTCATTGTAGATAATGCCGCACACAGATGCTTAGTCGTGTTTGTATTGTATTGCAGCAAGTCCGTCTACTAGCGACGCGGTACACAACCAAGCGGTAGCTGAGCGCAAGTTTAACGCAGACAGTCACGTTAGGACTGCCACGCCACCGCCTTTCAAAGATATACAAGGTAAAAACTAACTAGCGGTTGCCCGTGACTTTGCACGCGCACAGTCCGAATTCCACTCACACATGAGAAAATTCTTAAAGTGCAAAAACATGTGCATTGTTTATAATATATAATTTGTTTTTCTAGAAGCAAGTTCATCCAAAGCGCACAGTTCTGCCAGCAAGCTTTTAATCGTTCCACGAGACCTTCCATATTTACGTCAGACTAACGCACGGAGGGTAAGAATTTTTAATTTTGATTTGAAAAATGTATTACAATTTTTGGTGCACAAAACTGATTAATGCGTGTGAATATCACGATCCAAGTACGAAACGCATTTAACTTGTTTACAGATGGAATATTATATTCATACTATCATAAATAATTACGTGTGATTATAATATTGTTCATTGGGTTTATCTGGAGTTTGATAAGTTTGTTGTATAAGTGCAGTGTTTATTAATGTAAATAAGGTAAATGTACTGTGATACTTGTGCCTCTCGCTGATGCTCGCTGCGAATACTTGGTAGTGTATAAATGATCTGACCAGTGAACGGTGTGTAATGTGTTCTGTGGCCGTAGAGCATCGCTGCTGCGACGGGCGCGACCCTGGGGGCTTGCTTGACGAGGGGAGCTAGCACTTCGCAGCGACAGAGGCAGGATTCTGCTTCAAAAAGACAAGTAATTTGTCCACTTTTTTAAGGCTCACGTTTATTTTGTATTTTTAATTTATTTCGTTATGCAATCTTGATTTTTCTTGCATGATCTTTCATCATTACGAATTTAATGCATTTATACGATCTGAAACATTGATTGATACATTAACATTTTAATTAGCGTCCTATTTATAAGTCATTAATATCGAAAAATAATAATTATCGTTATGCTAAATCTTATCATGATTTGGTAATAACGTTTAGCGTTTCGAAGTACCTATAAATCACTCATCATTATTAATTGCGGGCCTTTTACATTACTTTTTTCATCCAATAAATATTATGTATTTATTTAATCATGATTGTCCCCATCTGATTATAGAATAAAAGCAGACTATCCTTTATTTAACTTTTGTTGCTCGGAATGCTTAAAGCTTTTTAAGAGTTATTTTTGTAGTTATTCATGTTGTGTTATTTTTCATTTCATTATTCTTGCTCTTAGTATCTTATTGTAGTTACAATGAATGTGATGCGAAGCCAATTGGAGATATTGGCTGTTTTGTGCCTTTTAGAGGTTGTGGCCTTTTTACCCAACCGCCAGAAGGATGGTTATTTAACTCAGTGGGCAGACTGATTTGCTGAGCCACAAACTTCGGTCGGTTTCAAACTCATCATTGTTAAGACTTTTCCAATAAAGATGTCCTAGGAAATTATTCTGTCAAAAGAGTTGAGACATTAGTTGAGCAAAGTGACCTTTTCCACCAATATAAACGACGAAGCTTGGCGGAGCGAAGATGTGTATGGGGCTCTTTTAAATTCCATTACTTTAGCTGCATCGTCTCTTACACATTCTTGCTTGTGTTGCTGGCACACACTCGCATCTCTCGCTTGTTTCTAATATAAAAACCTTGCTCCTCTAGCCTTTTTCATTACAGTTATGCTGTGTGCGAGGCGAGGATAATGGATTGATCCTATTTCGTCACGTAGCAAAGCTTTGGTGGAAAAACAGTATAATTGTTGATATTTGGGGGAGGGAATAATACTTATACGAGTTCACAACCTTAAAAGTTGAAGTTAAAGAGATGGGTCAACAGTTCCACGCTACACTATAGGTCCTAGCGCTTATCTGAGTCAGTGCCTGGGGTATGGTAGCGGCACGGGAGGGTATTTTCGAGACGTCACTCAAACGTCTCTGGACACACAAGGAAACTTCAGATTCCTTTCAAAAGACAATGCCGGAAATTGGCGTCTTTTTTTTTTCGCGCGGCCATCGACCAAACCTTGTTTTTTAATTACAAAATAGTGTAAAAAACCAAACTTAGTATGACATGTATACCTCTAAACTCAGTCTGAACTGAGTTACGAGCATCAGAAGTTTGATGATTTTCATACTAGATTTGCTGTTTGCGCGTAAGTTTTGTAAGAAATTGCAACAAAATAATGACATTGTATGTGTAAACAAACAATACCATCCATTAAAGGCTCCAGACATCAGTATGCAGCAGAATCAGCGCAATAAAAAAATAACGCAATAATTTGTTGCAATTTCTTACAAAACTTGCGCGCAAAAAGCAAATCTAGTATGAAAATAATTAAACTTCTTATGCTCGTAACTCAGTTCAGAGTTCAGACTGAGTTTAGAGGTATACATGCCATAGTAAGTTTGGTTTATTACACTATTTTGTAATCAAAAACAAAGTTTGGTCGATGGCCGCGCGAAAAAAAAAAGACGCCACTTTCCATACAAAATCTGGCATTGCCATTTGTATGCTCTGTCACGTCATAATATGCCAATGTCTCCCCTACTTGCCACTCCCATACCTCAACCACTGACTCAGTCAAGTCTATCTATGAGTAGGTATTCCTCAAGGAACGCTTCTCTCCAGGTATCAGGCAGCGAGGGCGCAGGCAGCAGCGCGGCGGGCGGGCGGCGAGCGCGAGCTCGCGACATGCCGCAGCCGCAGCCAGCGTCCACGCGACGAGACAAACGAGGTAATATGCTAATACCACACGTAAACACAGTGCAATAAGGTCCAAATTAACGTGAGCAAGCGTCCACGCGATGAGACAAACAAGGTAAACCAATATACCACACGTAAAGACAGTACAGTAAGGTCAATATTGCAAAACAACGCTCAAGTCAACCACAGACCAAAAAGGTCCATATCACTAAACTCTTAAAACTCTATTCAATCTCAGTCCTGTGATTGCTCTAAATATCGAAATTCAACCAATCGAAAGCTTCAATCTAAACTTACTATTAAGTAAAATCTAATTTAGAGCTTCGCCTCGTTCATTCAAACCCTTTTATATTTATGGGTTTATTAGACTTGCATCTGAGGGACTACTCTCTAAATTCGTTTCGTATTTTTCATATTTTCTTTTTTCCATTCCTCAGTGAGATGCTAACACGAGCGATATCGACAGATAAACCTGAATACGGCAACGATGTAGCGATGAACCCTTGTTTATTTTCGTTACATCGCAAATAAACACTAAAAAAAGCAGTCTTAAATTAATTATTTAGGCGTTATCTTAATTATGTTAAGTCAAGGGTTTAAACATTTTAACAGCTCGATATCAATTCATTGAGTTAGTGAACACTGCTGGTGGGCTTATCATGAACGCCAGGGTCTTATGAGATCACTGTTGCAATTATTCGTCTTTTAGTAACGCGTTTGTATTTAATACATTTCAAATAATGCGTGGTATTATTAATGTTATATAACAACAAGAATAATAAACTGTAATATTGTTAAAGGTATGGTCATTATTAAGCTACCTGTAATGGCCAATGGTCTTTTTCTATTCATTATCTCTAATGCTTCTTTTGTTCTCAGGCAAAAGCAGCCTGGGTTCGTGTGCCAGTACTGGTGGTGCGTCCAGCCGGTCCCACCCCCAGCCTTTAACCACGGTAAATACAATTAGCTAATGGCATCTCAGTGCGGTTGTAATAGGATTGATTTTGCAACAAATAATTTGATGAGCTGTCTGTATAAGTGGCATTAAAACTTGTGCGTGGTAGTTTTGGCGTAGAAGTGGTTACAATATCAGTAATCCTTTAACCACGGTATAAACAGTTTGTAATAATACAAGTGACCATAGTGTTCTGACTTGATTTTGAAGTAAGAGTGTTTTCGTGACAATAAGTGACATAAAACTTAAGACTTGTGTAGTTCGCCGTAGAAGTTAATATGAGTGGGATCATCATGACGTTTGTGCGCTTTATCCAGGGTGCCGTAGCATCCACGTCTTCCACACCGCCGGCGTCGGCCTCAGCCGCATCCATGCCTGACAACGCGTCCGCTGATGCGAAGCTCAAGGGTAAGGTTACATTCTAAACTACTAGTCATCGTGTAGTACACATTAGATTACTGCAATGTGTACAATTTAAACTTATAAATCGCTGTTTTTATCTCTGTTGTATCAGTTTTGAGATCTATCAAATTAGAATACAAACAATATTCTTAATATCACTGTTAATATTGACTTGTTTGTTAATCAAACTAATTATTATTAATCAAGTCAAAATGCATCTACACACAGTAATAATGCGTAAGCAAGGTTACTGCTCTATTTGTGTTAAGTAGATTGTACTCGTAAATGTGTTAAATCGAGGCAAAACCAATTATTACCAATGAGGGCCAGTGTAATCTATTAATCAGTCATAGGTCAGTTTTTTTCGTATGCTTCTGTTTTGGATGTAACGCTATTGATATGGTCAATATCAATAATATCTCGACAGTCTGCTTTAGGTACTAAAATGTACCTATCTTTATAACTAAAGTAAAAATATGATACAGTGAAGGAAATGGTAATAATACCAAAGTAACATTCCTGCTACGGGACTATTCCCACCTCTCGTTCCCACCACTGCAACTCCTGTGTAGCCAGGATCTACAGCTTGACCGCCACAAAAACCCAACCAATGAAGGTCAAGTTTGTCCCGGGGGAAAGTTAAACTGTCATTGGACCCGCAACGAAATTAATCAGAAGAATATAGGAGGAGTTCGAAATTAAACAACATTCGAAATTAAACATTCCTGCTAGGTGATATTGATTCCGAAGATTGTTAACCGTCTTCATATTCTATAGCTGCATCTTCAGCAGAAGAATGCGCCGGCGGCGGTGCGGGCAGCGTCGGCGCGAGCGGCGCCGGCGCCGGTGCGGGGTCGGGCTCCGGCGGGGGCAGCGCCGCGCCCGCCGAGGAGTCCTCCTCTGAGGAGGGCGAGGTGGGGAGGCTCCAAGCCCTCTTAGAGGCCCGCGGGCTCCCACCGCACCTGCTCGGCGCGTTAGGCCCGCGTATGCAGCATCTGCTGCACAGAACAGTCACCGCTAACTCAGGTGAGTTGTTGCGATAGTAGACTTCTTTGTCTGGCCCATTTCTATTTTATTTGGGGTTGGCCCTCCTTATTTTGCGTCTCCAGGCGGCTCGGTCCTGGGTCCTCTGTTGACTTGAACCTCTTTGAGGTCCTTATTTACTATGGATATCTTTGTGATTCGGGATCTTCCTCGTCTTCGAGGTTTGTTTTAATTTGTTGCGATAGTAACGCATCTTATTATCGTGCTGTGTGATTGCCAAAAGCCGTAGTCGCTAGCGCCAACTGAATCTGGCAGACTGGTTATTAGGAAATAATGTGTAGGCCAAGTCGATTTAGACATGATTTCAGCGTTCTGGGTAATGATGATATTTTCGGTGTTTCCGAAGTTGCCAAGGAGAATAATCTGAAGAATTATGAATGAAATAAAAATTATATTACTTACCGTTCATAAACCTATCAGTTCCCAAAAATGTGAAATAGCTTCTTATACATTAATGTTGTCCGATATTTTTTGCTGTGACTCAGGTATATCGAGACGCTACTAGGGCGTTCTGAGGTGCATACAGCATTTCTTTTATTGGTGCACCGGCGTCAAAAACTGACCAGATTAGCATTGACTTGCTACGTCCCAGGGCTACACAGCTATAGATACATAGTTTATGTTAACGTCCCCACAGCGGCATCCAAAGCGGCCCAGGTGCTGGCCGGCCTGCAAGCCAAAGCTACTCAGCTGAATAGTTTTTGTAAACGTTCCTTATTATTCCAGCGGCGTCCAAGGCGGCCCAGCTGCTGGCCGGCCTGCAAGCCTGGCTACTCAGCTAAATAGATTTTGTAAACGTTCCTTATTATTCCAACGGCATCCAAAGCGGCCCAGCTGCTAGCCAGTCTCAAGCCAAGGCTACTCAGCTAAATAGTTTTTCTAAACGTTCCTTTTCACTCCCGCAGCGGCATCCAAAGCGGCCCAGCTGCTAGCCAGTCTCAAGCCAAGGCTACTCAGCTGAATAGTTTTTGTAAACGTTCCTTATTATTCCAGCGGCGTCCAAAGCGGCCCAGCTGTTAGCCAGTCTCAAGCCAAGGTTACTCAGCTGAATAGTTTTTGTAAACGTTCCTTATTATTCCAGCGGCATCCAAGGCGGCCCAGCTGTTAGCCGGCCTTCAAGCCACCGGCGACGAGGGCCAGCAACTGCAGGCTGTGATCGAGATGTGCCAGCTGCTGGTGATGGGCAACGAGGACACGCTGGCCGGCTTCCCTGTACGCCAGGTCGTGCCCGCGCTCGTCAACCTGCTTGCTGCTGAGCACAACTTCGATATGGTGAGTGTATGAAAGCATAAAATATTTTAATGGAACCGTATGCAATAGGCTAGTTTCCTAAAAAAAATTTTTTAGTCCGTCAATTCTAGTATAAAAAACTATTGCACACGTATATTTTTAACTGTCAATCAAACAAATAATTACAAGGTTATAGTGCGTTGAAGTTCCGCGCGACGTCACAAAGTGCTGCACTTTTACGCACTCATTGACGTCACGGGCCTTTTCTTTAGAACTTTGGTACGCTTTATCTCTTTACATTTTCATTCGTTTTAAAAAGTAAAAAATACGTGTCGAGTAGTTTTGGATGAGCTAACTGACGGACTAATTAAAACTCTTGCTTTTTTACTCAGGAAACATCCCTATTGTGATAGATGCTCTGTTGCACTAAAAATGAACTGTGAAAGTTGAAAATAAAAAATGACTTCTTCTTTTTCCTTTCCCTAGCCTTCTTTCCACTTTATTTGGGGTCGGCTCTCCTTGTTCTAAGGCGCCAGGACAGTGTGTCCTGGGTTGTCGAAATATTCGTCTGGGCACGCTCTATGACTGTTCATTTTCCTAAAAATAAAGGTATAATTTCGTAGGCGACTGCACGCAGCAGCAGATGGTGTGTCGCCGTGTATCTAAAAAGATAGCACTGCGCAGATTATTAAATGTATTTAGCTCTAATGATGGAACGATTTGCTTAGTGGTACATAAAAAAATATTCTGCCACTAGACGAAGCTATAATAAAACTTCAGTTAAGTACTTCATTCGCGTCTAACCGCCATATAGCGTAACAAAGTATTTGCCAAGACGCGATAACGGAAACGCAGAGCACTATCTACCTTTTTCTAAGCTACCAATATCTACCCATGTCATTGTATGTCATGGTATAAAGGCATATCTATTCGGCATTCTAACACATTGCCATTCAACAGATGAACCACGCCTGCCGCGCGCTCACTTACATGCTAGAGGCATTGCCTCGCAGTAGCGGCGCCGTGGCGCTGGCGGTTCCGGCCTTCCTGGACAAGCTGCAGGCCATCACGTGCATGGACGTGGCTGAACAGAGCCTCACGGCCCTGGACATGTTGTCCCGCAGGCACTCCAAGGCTATTCTGCAAGCGGTGAGTACTTAGCCACATAACTGGTTCGGAGCAGATCATTCTTGCAGCAGCGGCGCTAGCTTTTCTAGATAACTGCACTCCGCAGAAACCAAGGTCCATTCTGCAGGCGGTGATTGCACCTAGCGAGATAAACGCGAGTCATTTTGACGCATTGTACCCCTAGCTTCCTGGCTTTTGGCTCTTTAAGACAAAGGTGACTGAGATCTGCCACTTCCCAGCACCAGCCGATACGTTGGCAAGTCAATGCATATTTAGGACATGGATCTTCATTCTAATAAAAAAAATGAAAAATTATCAATGCAAAGAACTAATTTATAACTACTGTGTGCTGAGAAACCTTGCCCCTTGCCAATTTTATGATTCTAGGTCAACGGGAACCTAGGTTTTGATTTACTGACAAGTGTCAAAATTTTACATCCACTATAGTCTATCCAATATAGCTTGATTAGAATGACAGATGTCATCAAAAGTAACGACATAACTTTGTAGTAGCGTTCAATGAGAGCTAAATATTAGCGGACAAGAAATAATTCACGTCTGACCTACAAACAATATTTTCGACGACAGTGCTTCCAATAAAAATGATAATTTCGTGTAAATGCAGCGTTAAATTACACCAATAAGTAGTAATTCGAAATTATAAAAATCAAGCTAGAGTATTAACGACGTCTCTACAAGGTTATCTCGAGTTACTAAAATGTTAGTGTTGGGACATATCGACAAATGTCATATTAAATTAAAACTATTTTTTTAACATATTTAACAAAAAAAATTTCTAACTAATATTTTAACATATTTAAGTCAAGTTATACGTTTTTCTAAATGTTCACTATTAAAAACCAAAAAACATTTCATTCTTAAACAATCAAACATCGGAAATCAATCACCGGTAATTTTTTGGGTATTCATAGCACCGTTGCTCTAGAAGAGATGCCCACCGCCCTCTAGCGAGAGGAAAAAACCACTGAAGAACACTGATGATAATGACTACGACTTAGGTTGTACACCCTTGACATGATTTTTAAATTTTACTGTCTTTAAATTTAAATCATAATTGTCATTTTTATTAATAAAGATATGAAGAAAAATTGGGTGCATTTTTTTATATCATTTTTTCGAAAACTTATCGATACATCTATGTGAACCGTATAAAACATACCCATCACTAGTCACATTCGTTTGACAGCCGTCATTCTAATCAAGCTATATTGGATAGACTATAATCTTACTTCTCAAAACCATTACTGTAATATCCGGCACATAAAGCGCTGCCAATTTCACATTAGGATTAATTTGTAAACAATTTAATACATTCATATTTGAAAAGATCATTTGTTTAAATGTAATGCCAGTCAAGTTTTTAACGATGTGGCAATCAGTTTTTTTCAGAGCACTTAAAATTAATAAAAACAATATATGAAACATCTTAAATCATGAAACATTTAAAATTATAAGATTTGCAAAGTGACAGCTTTTTTACGGCTCGTATATACATATTATACATAATTTTGTTTAAAATATGGTTCTTTATTATAATTTATAAATATCTGTCTTCAATAAAAATACCACTACATAAACTTCCTTCCCACAGCGCGGTGTGTCAGCCTGTCTGACCTACCTGGACTTCTTCTCGATCAACGCACAGCGCGCTGCGCTGTCCATCACAGCGAACTGCTGCCAGAATCTCACTCCAGACGAGTTCCATCTGGTTAGGGACTCGCTGCAACTGCTAGCCAACAGGTAAGTTTGAAAACTTGTAAACTGTAAAATCGCGCGGCCTCCTTTGTAGCAGGCCGATTTGTGTTAGGGTCGGCGAGGCTAGTCACGTCATTGTGACGTACTGTTATCTATTTTACCATTATCATGTAATGCTGAGCCTAATCTTTGTGTTTATTTCTTACTCTCTTTTTAAACCTACTAAAAAAATTGAGCCTCCATTATCTTCTACCCTAATTTACATTCCACGCCTGAACCTAAAAGGATAATATATTATATTGTCAATTTTTTATTGTTATCACCATTGTGTGTTTTATATGGGGAATATGAATTGTAATGGAAATCATTTCTTACAGATTAACCCAACAAGATAAGAAATCAGTGGAATGCGTCTGCCTCGCATTCTCGCGACTCGTAGACAGCTTCCAACATGACCCGGCTCGCCTACAAGAGATCGCGACCCCAGAGCTGCTCACTAATCTTCAGCAACTGGTAAGTTATAATAAAAAACTTCCCCGCCTCCTAACCAACCAAACTATCGGCCGCCTAAAAGTCTGTAAACTGCGGGGTGTCTTACTGATAAGGCCATCCTAGACTGCATCCCACTTAACATCAGGTGCGATTGTGGTCAAATACCTGCCTTGTTATGCATAAAAAAAAAAAAAAAAAAAAATTCGAGATTTCAAATATGTTTCTATTTGGGTTAACCAAGTCATTTATTTGTATGACTCATAATCGTAACCAGTGTGATATAGAGGCCAAACAAAAATAAAGCTCGCAAAGAAACCCACTCATTTAAATTGTAGATAAAAGGTTATCAATCATATGTTATGAGGGCAACTTTTTATCACGTTTTCCCAGACATAAAAACAAATAGACGTGTTGACACCACCAATCAATGAGAGTTTTCGCGAATGAAAAATCCGCCAGATGGCAATACGTAGACGCGAGGTCCAAATTCTGCATGATTGGTTTATTTTTGACATGACATTGACAGATATGTCAAAATCCACCAATCACGCAGCAGTCAGACCCCACATCCACGTCCCGCCATCTAGCGGATCTTTCATTCGCGAAAACCCTCATTGACGTACTTTTTAAAACTGTCAAAACGAAACTCTCCCATAGAATTTGTATAGAAGACCCACACTGAACTGTCCCGCCAAACTCAATGACAGGGGGGCGCTACCATCGTTCAACTATAAGGTTTCCAACATGGTAAAAATCGGAACTAGCGATTCGGTATTGACGGTGGCGCCCCACTGTCAATGTCATACACAGGACAGTTCAGTATTTTGGAACTATATGGCACTACAAGCAAGTGACATCACTATTTTGTTAACTCAATTAAACTACTTTTTTCAATTACAATGCGACCAAAAATCGTAATTAGCAGGTAATTTTAAATTTATTAAGTTATAAAACATGAAAGAAATGTCTTTTTTAGAAAATATGTGATTTCGAATTATTGGGGAATGGTGTCAAATTGTCTATTGTTTTGCAGCTGGTCGTGCAGCCGCCACTGATATCGGGCGCTACCTTCATCACTGTGCTGCGGCTGCTTTGGGTGATGTGTGCCGCGTGCCCGCAGCTGGCGCTCGCGCTGCACCAGCGCTCCATCGCCGACACGCTGCTGTGCCTGCTCACCGGCACCGGCTCCTCCATGCACCAGGAGGTATGTGAATGGGGACCGTGCAACTGAAAGGGCCTACGCTAAAACTTGCATGGGCGGCTTGCGGTCTGTCTAGTATAAAGCCAAGACTCCAAGCTACCCATCCTTATCACTCGTGCGTAGTTATATTGCTGTCGCGCTCGCACACTCACTGCGGCCGCACGTCGCACAGTCGCAACAGCAATATAATTACGCGCGAGCGATAAGGATGGGTAGCTTGGGGTCTTTGGACGAAATTCTACGTGCTCGGCGACCGGACTTTAGTAATCGTACATTGCACTTACTTTTACGCTTACGTTTGCGTCCCACTTTTTGGGCGCGCGTTAGTTTATACTTACTCAAGAAAAGATTTGCCACGATAACTTGTTAGTATTTCACTACAATATAAACTTTACACATTGGAGATCTTTTCTTCTCGACGTGCTCTTCAACTCTACTACGATAAACGACAAACCATACATCTACATTGGTTATGATTAAATAATAAATAAACAAATGTCAGTGATCGTTTCCTAATGTTATCTTATTTTGTTCCCTCAGCAAGTGGAGCTGCTGCCGCGCCTGCCTCAGGAGCTGTACGAGATCACGTGCCTGATCGGCGAGCTGATGCCGCGGCTGCCGACGGACGGCATCTTCGCCGTGGACGCGCACCTCGACCGGCCTTGGGCCGCGCCCGCCGACCGCTCGGCGCACTGGCAGTGGCGGGACGATAGAGGTACGCCCGGTTCTGTTAGGAGGACTCATTCTAACAATCATTTTGAGGTAGCAAAATATTGTTCCTATATTAATTGGTAACTACAACCCGGTCAAGTTAACTGCGCATATGGCGGCCGTGACGTCACATTGACGCTCTGATACGAACGTAGCGAACGCGGGAGGTGCGAGGGAGAGTCGCATTCCAGCGAGGTGCGCAGTAAACTTGGCCAGGTTGTGTAAATAAAATTTGAAATGGAGTTTTGATTGGACTATTGTACGATAAATTGAGAATAATTAAGTAATTTGACAATTTATTCTGGTTTTTAATTTTAAACAGTGCATTAACATTTGCAGCGAAAATGTCAAGAACATGT
The DNA here is from genome assembly GCF_004193835.3 of Ostrinia furnacalis. Lineage (NCBI taxonomy): Eukaryota > Metazoa > Arthropoda > Insecta > Lepidoptera > Crambidae > Ostrinia > Ostrinia furnacalis. The sequence goes on from NW_021132730.1 coordinate 74,947, forward strand.
GACGTGAAAAATACGGCTACAGCACCACTAAAGCTACGCTTGTATTTTTCTGTCAAAACGCTGTGCAAATTAAAAACTGGAGTTTAGTTAGCGAATGCAAATTAAAACCGTTATGAACCTACAGGCGTGTGGCGTTCTTACTCGTGGGCAGAGAGCCGCGCGTTGGAGGCGGGCGCGGCGGCGGGCGAGGAGGAGGTGTGCCTCACCACGCTCGGCCGCTCCTACACCGTCGACCTCACCGCCATGCAGCAGCTCAACGACCACACCGGCACCGCGCGGCCCGTGCAGCGCGCGCCGCCGCCCGCCCGCGCCGACCAGCCGGCGCCGCACGCGCCCGCTCACGGTACGTACTGCTAGCCTACGGAACGTATACGCCCGCTCATAGTACGTATGCGCCCGCTCACGGTACGTACTGCTAGCCTACGGAACGTATACGCCCGCTCATAGTACGTATGCGCCCGCTCACGGTACGTACGCGCCCGCTCATGGAACGTGTACCACGCCGGGCCGCTCCCACACCGTGACGTCACCGCCATGCAGCAGCTCAACGACCACACCGGCACCGCGCGGCCCGTGCAGCGCGCGCCGCCGCCCGCCCGCGCCGACCAGCCGGCGCCGCACGCGCCCGCTCACGGTACGTAAAGCTCGCTCATAGTACGTATACGCCCGCTCGTAGTACGTATGCGCCCGCTCACGGTACGTACTGCTAGCCTATGGAACGTGTACCACGCCGTGACCTCACCGCCATGCAGCAGCTCAACGACCACACCGGCACCGCGCGGCGCGTTATTTTATTTTTATTTTCTTAGTACGTATACGCCCGCTCATAGTACGTATACGTCCGCTCATAGAACGTACGCATCCGTCCTTGATGCGCCCTTAATCGTGCCCACGCTGGCATTATCAAACATGACGTGTTCAACATCAATATGGTCAAAGAAATTCTCTATCATCTCGATTGCTAGCTACATTTTATGCTCGTGGCCTATAACAATCAACAATGTTTGGAGTTCACCACAGTACAATCATAAATCACTCTTCTAGCCATCCAGATTTTTAGTGTCATAATTATCTAATATAATCAACTTTTTAATCACATCTCGAAGGCCTAGACATTTAACGCTTTTGTTCCCTTCACAGATCCTCGCATCGCCATGGTCCGCAGCAACCCGCTCCTCGCCCGGGCCCTCCTAGCCGTTCTCCACGAGGTGTACTGGAGTTCCGCTGGGCCCGCGGTGCGCTCTCAAGCGCTGAAAGCGATCCTGCGCTGCGTGTACTACGCCGACGCGCCGCTGCTGCGGCAAGTGCTCAAGATGCAGGTACGGGACGATGAGACCCCGCGGACCGAAGGATCCGAGTTCTTGAAGGTTCACATTCGAATATTAATGACAGAGTTAATAATGTTGATTTGAGTTGGATGTACTTGTAGGTAGTTGATGTTTTTAAGGGACAACTGTTCGGTTGGCAATACTTATCTTAATAAAAATTAGTCTACGACTCTCGGGAGACGTTGATTTTGCGTTGTAAAGAATCGAATACGTATTGCCAAGTATGAGTACCTAGAAGCGTATGAAATAAATATTTTATATGTAGTCATAGTCATTGTTGTTTGGTGTAATGACGCGCAGTGAAAATAACAAATTGAATGCGCGGCCATTATTGTGATTTGTTTCGTAGTTTGTCTCAGATAATCAATATGATATTAATGCCAATTTATTTCATAGATGCAATACCGCTGCAGGATAGTAAGTCTACACCGAACAGCACATTCCACATCTTTCCTCTAAAACTCACATTTCCCCAGGTGATATCGTCGCACATCGCGGGCATGATGGCGTCCAGCGACCTGCGCATAGTGGTGGGGTCTCTGCAACTGGCTGAGATACTGATGCAGCGTCTGCCGGAAGAAATGGCGGTGCAATTCCGCCGCGAGGGCGTGCTGCACCAAGTAGCCCAGCTCGCTGCACACTCGCACACGCCGAGGCAGACTGAGCACAAGGTGAGAATTGAGGTCTATAGCTCACTCATGTTTTCTTCTTCGTCGTTACACTCTTAACAGAGTGGTCGTGGTCGTCACACCAGGTCTGGTGGCAAGTCTCACAATCCGTCGCCATTCCTCCCGCACTGCAGCCTTTCTTGTGCACTCGTGGAGTGGACCATTGAGTGCGGTTTGGATCTGGTTTACACTCAAGTTTTAGGTGTCAGTAAACGGGACTATTCCCACCGCTGCAACTCCTGTGTAGCCGGGATCTACAACGTGACCGCCAATAAAAACCCAACCAGTGAAGGTTAAGTTTGTCTTGGGAAAGTTAGTGTTATTTGGACCCACAATGAAATTAATCAGAAGTACTTAGGAGGAGTTCGAAGTTAGATGACCGTAGACAATATTTCACATCGAACTGCTGACTTGAGAAGTAGATTGTTTGAGCTTGATCTCCGTCATCTCTGGACTACTGACTGAAACCACTCCTCAATACATACATTTTACGAGTTTTGACAATTATCATCCGGAGCACATGCTATCACGCTAAAGAGGAAATGTCAAAAATTATTCTGTATAAAGCCCGGTCTGTGAGCACGTAGAATTTTGTCCAATGACTCTAAGCTACCCATCCTTATCGCTCGCGTGTAATTATATTGCTGCGACTGTGCGACGAAAGCAACATAATAATTACGCGCGAGCGATAAGGATGGGTAGCTTGGGGTCATTGGACAAAATTCTACGTGCTCGCAGACCAGACTATAGTAAAATACATGACATGTGATTTTGGAATGCTCATTGTTTTGTTATATTCACAGTCCACAAGCAACACGAGCGTCCGATCCAGCGGCGGTTCCTCCCCGCCGGCCTCGACCTCCGCTACGTCCCTCGATCACAACTTGTCTCTGGCATTCTCCGCTTCGAGTTCATTCGTCGCGGCTACTTTGCGTAAGTCTTTACTTCCATTAGCATTACAAATTGAATGGTAATGTGATTTATATTGGTATTAAAATGGTTGTTATTTATGTTATACAGCACCCAGCATCGACTCTCCAGAACCTGGACCGGCTTCGGCCTCTTCACATCAACAAGCCTCGACCACAGTGCACAGGTTTGTCTAAAAGCATTTTAACATCGGCACTGATTTATATTTTTAATCAACGAAGCAAAGTTTGTTGTACTAAGGTCAGATAGCGTATATTCGTATAAACATACTTTATTATTTTCATCATCAACAGCCCTTTAGGCGGTTATCACACTGCGCCGCGCTCCGCCGTTTGCCGTCCGCGGAGCGCGTGATTTTCATATAAAAAAATCACGCGCGCGGACGCGTTGTCAGTGTGAAGTGCCGCGCGTGTTTTCTATACAAACTGAGGTACTTGCATACAATGAAAAAATCTGTCGCCCCGCGCTCCGCGACGGAGCGCGGCGCAGTGTGATAACAGCCTTACAGTCCACTGCTGGACTCCTCTGAACTGCAGCCTCCTCCACTTTAGTGGAGGGTTTTGCCATAATCTCCACGCTTGGCAGGCCATCTGCCATCTCCATCGTTATTGTTATTTTGTAAAGGCATGAATAGAAACTGCTATTACAAAGCGCTAAACCGATCTTCAAATGTTAACTTATTGTTCGTGTATCAGGTCCGGCAGTCCCCTGCAACTAGCCGAGATGTTGAAACGCAAGCGCGCCGTGAAGCGATCCGGCGGCGCCGGCGCACGCCACGCCCGCCGCCGTGATGACGCAGCGCACGCTGCGCACCCGGCCCACGCGGCCCATGCTGCGCCCGCGCCGCACGCTCACCAGCCCGCTACGCACGGTAAGTTAGTCTAATGCGTTCACATAAGGATCACGTTACTTTGGCGACATGTTTTCTGGAACTGCTTCTTAAATAAATTCACACAATAAATATGTTCAATACACACACCACTACAGTTTAAATTACAAGTATCCTAGTTAAAATGGTCAAATATGTCTTCACCGGTTATGGTGTAGTAAGTTCTGTAAAGGTATCAATATTTTTACGTTGATTTCATAATATGTTGGTTATGTCCGAAAATTTGCTATGGAAAGAGATTGTCTGAGTTGGAAGCTGCAAGTGAAAGTTTAGATATTTTATTCAGAGATACGAAGACACATCGACGCTATTATTTTTTCCTGTAAACGCTGTTAAAAGTGTATCACTTTTAGCAACGAGTATAGGTATAAGTTGCCTGCAAAGTCTTTCGCCTACAGTTTACATCAGGGGTTTCTGTCAGGCAGTTCCTTCGCCACAAATGACTGAAAATTCGAGATACATGCCTCGCCAGCTTCTCTGTGCTAATAGTACAATTTATGTGGTAATAGTTATACTGCAGTTTAATTTATTAATTCTCACCTCCAACAGCTTCCAACGTCCCTGGCGCGGCCCGCTCCGGCAGCCGGGCGGGCACGGCATCCAAGACGTCTTCTTTCTTGTCGTCGCTGAACCCGTCGCGCTGGGGCCGCGCGCCGCATGCTCATAAGGACTCGCTGCTGGCCTCGCCGCACTCCTCCGCTACGCTCAGCGTGCAGAACAAGTGAGTACTTTGAAATATTTTTATATTATGGTGACTGTTGGGAACCGATAGGTGGACCAACCTTCTTTTATACTTGTCTAAGTTTTTTTATACCTTATGTTTTTAGTATTTGTATTATTGTATTTTGATAACTGTCAGGGCATATTTTTGGGCCAAACAAAGCTCCTTAATTTTGACCAAGGCTTTGTTTTTTGCGCTGACCCGCCCTAGAAGCTGTCCTTTACATACTTCGAGGGCTGATCCGCCCTAGCTGCTGTCCTTTACAATGACTATAGTCTAGCTAGAATGTAACGTTTGGTTACAAGTAAATGCTCTAGTCAATGCTCAAATTTAGTGCAATATAGTGTTTGGGTGGGGCATATAGCTTGAGTTCAAGTAAGAAGCAATGTGGGCAGGTCACCCCTTAATGTTCTGACGAGTTAGTATACTAAATGCGGGAAGTGTCGTAATGAAGGTAACGTAGAACCGGTCGTTGTGGAAATCCTTGAAGGTCTTTGTCCAGCAATGACCCGCCCACCTCTGCGGGTGCACCCGCCGCACGTGTGCGTGCACCACACGAGTTTTATACTCAGTGCAAAAGACTCGTGGCAGGCGGTGTCAACATAAAACAGTGCATATCACATTTTCTCTCGCATTCGCACTGGTTATTGGTGACGTCACACATAGGCAGGAATAGCGTAGTTTATAATCTATACTATCTATACTTCTATACTAATACATATTATAAATGCGAAAGTAACTCTGTCTGTCTGTCTGTCTCACTTTCACGCTCAAACCACTGAACCGATTTTGATGAAATTTGGTATAGAGATAGTTTGAGTCCCGGGAAAGGACATAGGATAGTTTTTATCCCGGTTTTTGTAACAGGGACGCGCGCGATATAGTATTTCTGTGACAGACAAAATTCCACGCGGGCTAAGCCGCAGGCGGAAAGCTAGTAAGTAATAAATTGAAAATATTGGCGAATGTATCTCTTTTTCAAAAATAACTTATGGCCTCGCCTGCCGCGAGTCTATGCGTCGAGTATAGAGTAGGCACTTAGAGTAGGCGCACACCGTTGATTTTTAGTTGGCCGATAGTTGTGCCCGATTTCAAATTGTATGAAGAATCGGCCAAATCGAATCGCGTAGTGTGCGCACTCCCATACATGCCCATACTGATCAACACCCCGACTAAACTATCGGCCTACTCTTAATGAACGCCATTGTTGTCTTCTGTTTCCCAGGGAGAAGGTCCGCGAATGGATCCAGTGGACGGCGGCGCGTCTGCAGCGCGAGTGGGGCGCGCTGGGCGGCGGCGCGGGCGCGCTGGAGCAGCTGGCCGCGCTGGCCGCCGCGCTGCCGCACCCGCCGCACCACCGCGCCGCGCTCGAGCAGCTGCGCGACACGCTCACCTTGCACGACGTGTCGCCCTTCGAGGTCAGTACATGAGCATTAAGCAGGGTACTCAGCTCGCGCGTAATTTTTTGTCGGCCGTTTGGTGTAGTGGTTCAGAACGGACTACTATGTCGAGAGGTCCCGGGTTCGATTCCCGGCCGGGCAGAAATTGAAATGATGATTCTGTGACGGGTCTGGGTGTGACTATGTATAATATTTATGTATATATAAAAAAAAGTATATAAGTAGTATATCCGTTAAGCTAGCACCCATAACACAAGTATTAAGTTGCTTACTTTGGGGCTAGCTGGCGCTGTGTGAAATTGTCCAAAGATAAAAATAAAAATAAAAAATTATGTTGCTGTCGCGCTCACACACTCACTGCGGGCGCCCGTCGCACAGTCGCGACAGCAATATAATTCCGCGCGAGCGATAAGGATGGGTAGCTTGGGGTCATTGGACAAAATTCTACGTGCTCACGGACCAGGCTTTAGCCGTGTAGCATGTAATGTATCAGATACTGTATCAAGTGAGTACATAGGCACGAGTCCGCTGCGAGCTGGTCGCGTGTGATTCGCAGGAAGATCAAAGGCGACTATTTTCACGAGCGGATCCCGAAGCTCGCAGCTAGATACGCGATGACCGTGGACGACCCGTACTCACTTGAAGGTTGGTCACGTTACATGCTACGTTACGTGTTACATGGCAGGTGAGTACCCTGCCTAATATTCCACTTGTGACGGCAGAACACTGTGTCAGGGTGATTGATAGCCACGCTGATAAACGCCATTCCACTTATGCCTGAAGAATACTTGTGTCAGAGCGACAACACACAAAACTTCACTTATGTCGGCAGTACACTATGTAGACATCCATTCGAGTATGAGGGCGACACTCTCATAGCATACAGTCGTAGTTGTGAACTCTGAGGTGAAGGACTACGCTCGTACACTAGCTTTCTACTCGTTTATAATGTGTCGTGTGTAGAAATGCACACTATCGACTTTGTGCGTGAGACCCTTTTGACTCCTGCTCAAAAAACCGACACGTGATCAAGGGTGAGCCAGCAACACCCAATGACTCAGAGCGCTCCCCTGTATACACTCGAGTCTCGATGAGAATCTACAGGCTTTTGAGCTTAGTATGAAACAAAGTTGCATATTGTCATGGATCTTACTCTTTCGTGAGGACATGCGCACGCGCCGAACCATTTCCCATAATGTCGAACACCTATTCAAACTCCCACCATTCCAGGTGAACCACTCAGGCGTGCTAGGCGCCCTGCTGCAGTTCCTGACGGGCGGCGAGGAGCCCGAGACGGGGGCGGAGCGCGAGGAGCCCGACGCGCGCGACCCCGACGACCTGGTGGCGGCCGTCGAGGCGCGCCTGCGTTTGTTCCTGCACGTCTTCGCTGACATGCCGCTCGTGCCGGAGTGAGTTTATTTATTTATTTACTAGCTGACCCGGCGAACTTCGTACCGCCTTAGCGTAGAGATTTTCTTCATATTTTATTCCGTAAAAACCTTGTACAGAGTATTAGAAAACTACAAAAAAAAAATCAGCCAAATCGGTCAACCCGTTTTCATGTTATGTCGTGACAACGGAAAACGGGTTTCATTTTTATATATACAGGGTGGAAACGATAAGTGATCTCATTCGATTATTTCTAAACTATACAAGATATCGAAAAACTGGTTACTGATCCTGAAAGTGCTTCACGAGCTCTATCCAACGGTACCAATAATAGGTTACAGAATTAACTGGATCTATCCGAAAATTAAATGTATTCAGCCTCCATACTAAATGTATGCCAGCCAAACAATATTAGAAATATTTTTTTTTAATTAAATAATAAACACTTAAAATGAACTTGTTAATTGCATTCTTATTTAAAATTATTCATGGAAAACATTGGTTTTAGGCTTTACTTGCTATAATATTATCAAGACAAGAGTGCCATGACAGTGGCTATACTAAATGTATGGAAGCTAGAAACATTCAATTTTCGGATGGATTCAGTTTATTTTGTAACCTAGTAATGGTATCGTTGGATAGAGCTCGTGAAGCACTTTCAGAATCAGTAACCAGTTTTTGAATATCTTGTATAGTTTTTAATATTATGTGGTTTTATTAAATGTATGGAAGATGGAAACATTGAATTTTCGGATAGATCCAGTTTATTATGTAACTTATGATTGGTACCGTTTGAAAGAGCTTGTGAAGTACTTTCAGAATCAGTAATCAGTGTTTCGATATCTTGTATAGTTTAGAAATAATCGAGTGAGATCACTTAACGTTTCCACCCTGTATAGATAGATAGATAGATTAGGTACACCAACAAAGTCACATACATAATACAGTTCATACATTTTAACATGGTTTAACACATGATGCGTATATGACCTCAATTACAGGTATACACAGCATATCTTTTTGCAATGTTAGGGAAATTATACACTTGTTAGTTGACACCTTTATGTCATGGTCGATTGTAGCTTTAGGCTCGGTTGCACCATCTTACTTTAATGATAGATCGCCCGGTGCTTTGTCCTGCTGGAAGGCTCTTCTGGAAGGACTGGTCTTTTGTTCTAAACGTCCTGCCAGAAGATTATCGCAAGTCCTGCCCGCAGTACGCAATTTGTACGTGTTTGCTTGCTGGTCCTTCCAGCAGTACGGTGACCTTCAAATTTGAACTCATCCTCACCAGAAGTAGTAAACACTTGGTTAGTGTTTATTAAATAAAAAGTCATGTCGTAGAATCATTTTGTTTAACCAGTATTTTACTTTTCTTAATATATTATAAACTTGTTTATCTTCTTTCAACTTAACTAATAGGAACTATAATAAGGAACTTTAAATTAATTACTTTGGTACGTCACTTTGTATTAGAAATTACACCTATCACTTACAAATACACTACAAATTAAAAACAAAAACAAGAAATAAATTATAAATGTTTGATTAGGCTGGAATACTTCACATTCATTATAATATTATCGCCAAAATGTTGCCGACTCCACGCCCGGCGCGTCAAAATGTGTCGCGCGAGCGCGAACGCGCTGCCCCCGTGTATACTCGTGCGCCATCGGGCTCCGACTAACGGTTAGTCGCGTTTTTCGATCTTGGGCACTATTGGGTGAAAGAGAGAGAAACACTCTATTTTTTCGTGTAAATTTGAAATTTGTACAATGTATACTTACGAAACTGTGATCTTTTAATTTTGCGTCCTACCGGAAGTACTTTAAGTCCTGCTGGCAGGACTCCGGGCGATCTATCATTAACATAAACAACGTCAAAAGTTAGTCAAACTCCATACAAAAAACACCAGTTATAGTCACGGTTAAAATAAGGTGGTGTAACTCAGCCTTAAACTATTTTCTTATGATATGTATTGTGGGGATTGTATTGACTTAAATAAAAGGAAACGGGCTGTAAATCTTAACTTTCTAAAATGGCTACACATTGTGAATTGAGCCGCGTAATGAATAATAGCGAGAAGATTTGACAAACAGACAGACTGGCCAAATGTTGATCTCGAAGCGCTGGTAGAGTAAAAAGATTATGAGACATGTAGAGGCTCCTTAAGAGCAAAATATTTGACGATTTGTAAGCACTATATAAATAGTCTATGCAAATAAAGAAATTTTGACTTTGAAGTTAGTAGTAAAGAAAGTGTAATTTACTTATTTAGTAGTCATATACTTAGTTACCTATAGTTAAAGAAAGACCCCACATTAGCGTCTTTTGAGTTTCGAGTAACGCAACTCTCTCATCCCGCTGTTACTTTATTTGTCCGAAAAAAAGTTGCATTGGCGCCGCGCTCTGTGTCAAAATTGCTGGGGCGCTGGCAAGATGACGCGCTCGAAAGACGCTAGTGGCTCCTCCTGAAGACGTTTCTTACATCTTTTCCACATGCCAAGCAAGGGTCCATTATTTATGTGTTAATATTTCCCCAGCACCGAATGGGAGGAGAACGAAGGCTTCCTAGCCAACGTAGGCGGCGGCGCGATGGGCGCGCTCGTGGCCAAAGTCAACGCGTGCGTGTCGCACCTGGAGCAGTTCCCCGTGCGCGTGCACGACCTGCCCGCGCGCCCCGCCACCTCCGCGCTCAAGTTCTTCAACACGCACCAGCTCATGGTAAGTGCTGGTAGGAATATCTACCAACGCCCACAACTCCTTACCACTTAGATCGAAAGTTGCTGATGACAGCAGCCAACGCCAGCTATGAAGCTGGTCGGGGTCCTAAATGAGGGCAAGTCACATTACGAAACAAGTATTCATTCAAAAACACATCAAAAGATACAAGTATAATTCTGCGTTTACACTGCGCGGAAATTAGCCAAGTCAAGTCAAAAAAACAGGGGTGGGGATGAAAAATGAATGAATTTCATCCCCACTCCTCTCGGCTAATTTCCGCATAGTGTAAATTCGCCATAACAAAATATTCATAAATACACAAAATTAGACATGTCAAGCGCTCGCCGCGGTCGTGAACGGATTGTCGATAAGGTCGGCTTTAGCATAACCCTAGCAACGACCAATAGCAGAGCGAGTTCGTACATTTTGAAAAAGCGGCAGCAAGCAATCGCTGAACGCAGCTCCGAGCGTGTATAAAAATCCATAAAGCATTTTTGTTAGATGCCTAAAAGGATGCAAGCTTCCTTTTATATCATTAATATTGTTTATTTATTTTCAGTGTGATCTCAAACGTCATCCAACTTGCACCAACCTGAAACAATGGAAGGGCGGTGTAGTTCGGATAGACCCCTTAGCTTTAGTCCAAGCCATTGAAAGGTGAGTTCATATTATTTTACTTATTAGTTCTTTGTTTTAAGCATATGTTACTTTATGATTTTAAGTAAATATTTTCTGGAACTATAAGGTAATCTAGACTGGATTCTCTGTAAAATTAGGGTGCATAATTCATCATCATCATTTTTAATCTCCGCTGCAGAATGTCGACCTCTAAAAGTTTTCCAGAAACAAATGGAAGATTTGGCCTACACTACCCACGTTTGCCAGACTTTTTAGGAAGTTTTTAGTCGCCTCTTACAACTTCAACGTCATAATTCGAAATAATTAAGTCTTTGTTTACTCTACCAGATATCTAGCACAACGCGGCTACGCGAGCACGCGGCAGCGTGACGGGTCGGCATCGGGCGCACACTCGGACGACGACGCCGCCTCCGACGACGACGTCGACGACTCGCTAGCCACGCCGCCGCACCACCACCCTACAGAGTACGTACACAATAATAGACAATGCAATATAACCATAGATTGTGACCCATAAACAATTAATACAAACAACAGATAACACATTCAAGTTCAAATAACGAATACAATAGCTATAGATGACCCACGCTGAACTGTCCCACCAAACTCGATGACAGGGGGGCGCTACCATCGTTCAACTATATTGTTTCCAACATGGCAAAAATCGGAACCAGCGATCCGGTATTGACGGTGGCGCCCCGCTGTCAATGTCATGCATAGGACAGTTCAGTATTTTGGAACTATACCTTGCTCGTGTTAAATGTCTGCGAGTGAGACAGAAGGCACATGTCAGTCTGATTACGCAAGAGGTGAGCTGCTTGTGTTGATGGCCTCAACTCTCGTTGCGCGACCTATACGGACTATAACATTTCAAGGTCATTCACGCCATTAATTTCTTTCGTTCCCTTTCTCTTTCCCTCTTTTTCTCTCACCTTTTGTGTCTTTAATCAACACTTATTTATAAAATTGTAATGTTTTCTAGCTCTGAACACAAACTGGAGTTCCTAATCGGCGACACGGTGCTGCCATACAATATGACGGTGTACCAGGCCGTGCGGCAGTTCGGCGAACAGAATGACGCCGATACTGACACTGAGACGCCGCTGGGTATGTATTCATTGACGTCTATTGCTTTTTGGAACTAAAAGAATGATCAGTTTACGGATTTACAGACCTATTTAGTGTAGGAATGTAAAAGCATCAGCATTTTCGCAGCTTTATTTGTATTTTATCAGAACAACCGTAAAAAAAGGAAATTGTCATCCACGTACAAAACCACTTCCGATCTTCTTTCAGAATGAAATCCTTCTGCCTCTCACTCATTCATTTCCTTTCTCTTATGCGAGGTTTATACTAGCAATGAAACTTGCAGACGTGGACTTCCGCAAGCTGTCACCATTATATAAATTTAGCAGAAGTTTGCTTACCACAGCTATTTACAGTGGTGGTTGCCTTAGTCCTTTCGCTCAGTTCCACATAAGTGTAGATTTAAGAGTTGTCTAATCCCCAAAATGTTTTGTACATTCAGCAAACGCGGGCATCTGGATCCAGACGCACACGATCTACTACCGCGCGGTGGAGGCGGGCGAGCCGCCGCGCTCCGACGCCGCCGCCAGCCGCAAGGGCAAAGGACAGCCCACTAAGCTGTCCTCGCGCCGGAAACCTGACATGCTGTGGAATGGTATGCCTTAGAGCGCTTGTAGACGTCCGTTTTTTCACCGGACGACGGACCGTCAAAAACCTTTGTTTGCTGTCAATTTTCTCGCCGGACCTATGTCCGATGCATGTGCACACGTTCATTATAAACCATACACCACCGCTAAATCCGGTGAAAAAATCGGGCCGTTGTCCGGTCAAAAAAACGGATGCTTACAAGCGGCCTTATTTTTTTATCTTTGTTCATAATCAACACATTTATTGACTCTAGAAAACATAATGCTCTCGACTCTTAGGAGTTTGATTCGAAGATGAGTATACGTGGTGCATTTTTAGTGTACTCGTTACCAGTTTGGCTAAAATTAATGTACATTTACATACAGGGTGCTCTGTTTCGAATGCTATGGCAATCTGACAATTCGATTGAGTGATTTCCAAAATAGTCGTCTTATCTTTTTATGCAGTCTAAAACTATCATGGATTATTTGAACTTTATTGCTCTTATTATTTTTAGTAATGAACAACTTCGAAGTAATGCGAGGTTGCAGCGTCCATTTTTAGCTGAATTGTTTTCTAATAAAATCTCCTGAGTCCCTTTTTCCCTCTCTAGAAGGTTATCAATAGTGGAAAAACGGTATACAATTTGTTCCGCTCTTCATTTGTTAACGATCAGTGTGCCTACCATGAGTTTACTTTAGGTGTGCTCGCTAGCGACTGCGTAAAAAAATGACATTTAAATGTATGACATATTGTGCAGCGCCCCTAGTGGCTACTTTCAAGAAATAAGATCTTCATAGAATTTTTTGACGTATTCGCTAGCGAGCTCACCTAACCTAAACTCATGGTAGGCACACACATCTAATCCACAGAGGGCGTGGTCCCTTCACGCGACTCGCCGCTCGTGGTGATCCTGCGCTCGCCAGTAGTCAGCGCCGGCGGCGGCGAGCTTCGCGATGCTTCTCTCCCAGCATTGGGCGTGCTGCGCGCACTGCACGCGCTGTCGCGGCACTGGCACACGCTGTACCGCGCCGTGTGCCTGCCGGACCCGAGGCCTCTTGTGCCCAACGCGGAGTTCATCAATGCCAAGGTTTGTAAACCGCCCAAAGACCTGACTTTTTTACATAATAGCAAAATTCCAAAAAAAGCCTGTCGATAAATTCCTCAACTCTTGGTACTATTTCCATCTCGATCCTCCCAAAATCCTCGGAGCTATGGCCAAAAATACGTCTCAGGCATCTAATAAGCATTTTCAAGCTTGGTAATATACGTCTTATGTAGTTGGAATATTTTGCTGTTTTGCTACAAAACAGTGCTATTTATTTATTTTATTTAAGGCACAGCTTATTTCAATGTTGCACTTGTTCACAGTAATTCTCAATTTTAATAGTGACTGTTTGGTTTTTCTTTCAGCTCGCTGCCAAAGCTAACCGTCAACTCCAAGATCCACTTGTGATCATGACTGGAAATCTTCCTCCATGGCTGAAGAAAATCGCATATGCTTGGTGAGTTATGAAGTTTGCTAACTGGCGACATTACATCTTTATGCTAGGCTTGTCCATCGCTATACAACTCTATGGGAGAGCGTTTTGACACCTTATGAATTACCCAATTTACCAATACTATTATTTACTGCTTGTCTACTAGTTTACACAGAAATCTTTAGTGTTCGTTAATAGCATCAATAGAATCACTCGATGCTAATATAAAATTTATTCCCCAGCCCGTTCGTGTTTCCATTCGAGTGCCGTCACCTGCTGTTCTACGTGGTATCGTTCGACCGCGATCGCGCGCTCCAACGACTGTTGGAAGCCGGCGGCGAGCGCGGCGCGGCGGGCGGCGCGGACGCCGAGCGAGTAGCTCCGCGACTTGACCGTCGCAAGCGCACTGTACAGCGACACAACGTGCTGCGACAGGCTGAACACGTTATGCACGAGTTCGCGCACTCCAAGGTACGTGATAGTGGAACGCTGTCATAAATGTTTACTTTACTGACGAGTGATGTCGATGTCGAGCGCCGCAAGGGCACCGTGGAACGACAGTGCTGCGTCAAAGTTTGCCCATCCCAAGGTACGTGCTATATGGTCGTCTCGACCGCTATCTCGCGCTCCAACGGCTGCTAGAAGCGGACGCCGAGCGAGTGGCGCCGCGCCTCGACCGCCGCAAGCGCACTGTACAGCGACACAACGTGCTGCGACAGGCTGAACACGTTATGCACGAGTTCGCGCACTCCAAGGTACGAACGCTACGTGGTGGTGGAACGCTGTGATAAATGTTTATTTTACTGACGGGTGATGTCGACGCCGAGCGCCGCAAGGGCACCGTGGAACGAAAGTGCTGCGTCAAAGTTTGCCCATCCCAAGGTACGTGCTATAGTCGTCCGCCTGCTATCTCGCGCTTCAACGGCTGCTAGAAGCGGGTAGCGAACGCGGCACGGCGGGCGGCGCGGACGCCGAGCGAGTGGCGCCGCGACTTGATCGTCGCAAGCGCACTGTACAGCGACACAACGTGCTGCGACAGGCCGAGCACGTTATGCACGAGTTCGCGCACTCCAAGGTACGTGGTAGTGGAACGCTGTGATGAATGTGTACTTTACTGACGGGTGATGTCGACGCTGATCGTCGCAAGCGCACCGTGCAACGACACAACGAGCTGCGTCAAAGTTCGCTCACCCCAAGGTACCTGCTATAGTCGTCCAACTGCTATCTCGCGCTCCAACGACTGCTAGAAGCGGGCGGCGAGCGCGGCGCGGCGGGCGGCGCGGACGCCGAGCGAGTAGCGCCGCGACTTGACCGCCGCAAGCGCACTGTACAGCGACACAACGTGCTGCGACAGGCTGAACACGTTATGCATGAGTTCGCGCACTCCAAGGTACGAACGCTACGTGGTGGTGGAACGCTGTGATAAATGTTTATCTTACTGACGGGTGATGTCGACGCTGATCGTCGCAAGCGCACCGTGCAACGACACAACTTGCTGCGTGAAAGTTCGCTTACCCCAAGGTACATGCTATAGTCGTCCGACTGCTATCTCGCGCTTCAACGACTGTTGGAAGCCGGCGGCGAACGCGGCGCGGCGGGCGGCGCGGACGCCGAGCGAGTAGCGCCACGCCTCGACCGTCGCAAGCGCACCGTGCAGCGACACAACGTGCTGCGACAGGCTGAACACGTTATGTACGAGTTCGCACACTCCAAGGTACATTAACCGCTTGTTAAAAGACTCCAAACTTCAGAACTCATACCACCGGTGCAACTCCTGTATAGCCAGGACTTTTGGTTTCTAATAAATCCCAAACAGTAAAGGTTGAATACTGGGGACAGCTTACTGTCTTCGACCGAAGTCGAACCGATCCAGCAACGAAATTAATCACAAAAATATAGAATCAAGAAAGCACAAGAGCTCTGTGACTAACAAGAACCGCCCCGTGTAATTTTTGCGAGGCCGCAGAACTAGACTTTGTAGCCCGTAGGGCGACCAATGCTAGTATCCCAATCCCAACTTCCCAACTTAATATTATAAATGCGAAAGTAACTCTGTCTGTCTGTCTGTTACGCTTTCCCGCTTAAACCTCGCAACCGATTTTGATGAAATTTGGCATAGAGATAGTTTGAGTCCCGGGAAAGAACATAGGATAGTTTTTATCCCGGTTTTTGAAACAGGGACGCGCGCGATAAAGTTTTTCTGTGACAGACAAAATTCCAATGTTAACGTCAAAAAAAGTTTATAATACGTTCAATCAATTTCAGGCTCTACTGGAGATCCAATACGAGAACGAGGTCGGCACCGGCCTCGGCCCGACCCTCGAATTCTACGCGTTGGTGTCGCAAGAGATGCAGCGCGCCGACTTAGACGTGTGGCATGGCAGCGAGAACTTCAAGCAGAAGGCCACGTCGTTCGGCGGCGAGATCGTCAAGAGCCAGCCGCCGGTGGTCAGCGACCGTGCCGCCGACGCCGCCGCGCGCCTCGCCTCTTCCGTGCGGGATGCGCTCAGTCTGGACGAGGAGCGCGCGCCCGAGCCCTCCGACCTGGGTACGTGTCTCCTACAGTTCTAACACAGAACATCCAGTAGAATCAGCAAGTAAGCAGCGGTTGATCACTGTTCGGTTGGCGAATTGTGATGCACATCCCTGAAAATGAGAAATGATCTTCCAAGACAGGGTTTTTATTTGAGGATCACAAAACCTTAGAAAAACGCGGAAACTATTAAAAGGGGTTACAGTAACTTTGAAAGTTTGATTTTATAAGGTACCGAGCCCCTATCGGGGTGCCTGCCAAAATATTGTTCATTCGAGAGTCGCAGCATGAAAAACGTTGAAAAACCATGCGCAAGATAATATCTTGAGATATTATCTCAAAACACTTTTAAATCTGAATACTGTTCGACTAGTAACGTAGTTATCACATTATTATTGCAACCAACTTGGCAATCTACTCATAAAATCAGCTCAAATACATCTCGCTATAACCAACGTTTTTCCCCAACAGAAAAAGAGACATCGATCCCGTCGCCCGCCCCTGACGCGACGTACGTGTCGTGGCCGTGCGGGCTGTTCCCGCAGGCGGTGGGACGCAACGTGCGCGCCTCGCACCTGTCGCGCGTCAAGGCCAAGTTCCGCTTCCTCGGCAAGTTCATGGCCAAGGCTGTCATGGACTCACGGATGGTGAGTTTGGCTGTTACTTCTTTTGTTTTTCGGAGTTTTTTAGGGCGCCTTCAGCATTGTGGCCAGCTTGCTGCGCCACATACAATTTTAGATGACCAATACCAAATACCAAAGTGACAGTGTGGTAAAGATGTGCGGCTGTTGCGCTTCTAGATATTGTATGAATACTAATAGTGGCGCGGAAAGAGGGGCACAGTGGTGTTACTGCAGCGCTAATTTTATGCGTCTAATTTGAAGACGCGTTCAGGGGCACATGATGTTGCTACTGGGGAGATAGTGTGCGCAAGAGTCGATTTTGGTCATGAAACATTTTGTTATAAAACTAGTGATGATCTTTTTTAGAGGGTCATATGGACAATATGCGAAACAGTTGATTGTTTGTTAGCAGGCTGTTTATGACGTATTTAACTAACTTTATTTATTTATTTATTTATTTATATAAGGCACAGCTACAGAGAACAAACAATAACAATACAATTAACACAACAACATAGCACAATATAAAGTCTGAACTCCGATTAGAGCCAGATCTTTACTTACATTATTGTACGATCTGCACATTCGGTAGATAGGGTCATTGAATGTGACATTATTATGAGCAACTGGTATGGAAAAAAGATTTTGAGTTATTGCACTCATGATATATGAAGCACGTTCACATAATGGTGTTTACATTTTACGCAATCCATGAAGTCATAGCTACATTGATTGTAGACATTGGTTGTAACTTATTATGCAAAGTTTACTCGCTAGACGTGCGTGGCTGGCAAGCAGCCAAACACTTGTTGCATCATTTCCGTTGTGGGTGTTGGCTCCATGCATAAAGTTTGTTTTTGTTTTTCGTAATGGAATAATAATGTTTTGCTCGCTTCTTGACTCGAGTAAATTTAGTTACTGAGAAATCAAAAACGTTTTACACGTTTTTATTATGCTACTTTTTTTTGTGACTACAGCAATTTAAATCCAAAAGTTGCGTAAAAACAGACAAGAGTAATTTCTGTATTTCATTTTCTTCTCGATCGTTTTGCTTTTACTGTCCATCCCGTCCATGTGGATTGTAGAGGCGGATACAGCTTTCCGCACGATCTCTCTTTTCCTGATAGCAGAATGCAGAGTTCATCCAGCGTCTAAGTAGCTCAGATGGAAGAACAGTCGTCCGGCAAGCGAAAGGTCGTGGGTTCGATTCCCGCCTTAAGCAGTTAGGTTTTTTTAAGTAGTTTATTTATAACTAGCTTTCCGCCCGCGGCTTCGCACGCGTGAAATTTCGTTTGTCACAGATCGTCATAAATTATAGCCTATATGTTATTCTGGATTATGAACAATAATACTGTAAAGTTTCATCAAAATCCGTTCAGTGGTTTAAGCCTATTCATTCCAAACATACAAAAATAGGTACAAATCTTTCCTCTTTATAATACAGGTTGTTAGGTAAATGGGTATATGAGCCGACACTAGCCCATGTTAACATGGTCATATAAATGGTATGGTGAAGTCAGAAAATTGATATCTTCATTTTAATTATTTTATTTTTCATACAAATCGGATTTTATAAAATTTATTTTGTATGAAAATTATAAAATTTAAAATGATGATATCTTTCTTACTTCACACCATACCATTTATATGCCCGTGTTAACATGGGCTAGTGTCGGCTCATATACCTATTTACCTAACAACCTGTAGGTTAAAGCAGAATGCATATAATAAACTAGCGGCCAGCCCCGGCTTCGCACGGGCGCAATGGTATTTCTCGGCTTTTCTCTTCTATATTATGCATGTTTTATACTTATAAACCTTCCTCTTGTATCACTCTATGTTGCGTAGTTTTAAAGATCTAAGTATACATAGGGACAGATAGCAAAAGCGACTTTGTTTTATAATATACTATGTAATGCTGTGTAATGTTCAGGTGGACATCCCTCTGTCGGTGTCGATGTACCGCTGGGTGGTGAACGAGCAGCGCTGGCTGTCGCTGAGCGACGTGCGGCACGTGGCGCCCGAGCTGTGGCGCTCGCTGTGCCGCCTGCGCCGCGTGGCCGAGCGCGCGCGCGCCATCGCCGCCGACGCGCGCCACTCGCCCGACCAGCGCACGCAGATGGTGAGCGGCACACGTTACCTAGGCTGGCCTAACTTTAACTTTGACAAACGTCAAAAATCGGTCAAACTCCATACAAAAAACACCGGTTATCGTAATGAGGGCTATCGTTGTAGCGCTCCCCAGTTAGCGCCACTGTAGAGTAAGGTCCTGTCACTTGCTAGTAGCGAAGACAGTGGCACCAACTTGTGAGCGCTAAAGTGGTAGGAGGACTATCGCCTTTGCAGTCGTCAAGATGGCGCCACTGTAGAGTAAGGTCCTGTCAATCGCCAGGGGTGCCAACTGTTAAGTATAAAAACGATAGCCTTCATTGTGCGTCCAGACTGGGCGAATGAGCTCGCGCGGCAAACACGACATCCTGCTCACTCAAGAGCAGGGTGAGCAGGATGACCAGCGTGCCGCGCGAGCCCGTTCGCCCAGTCTGGACGCACCATTATAGTTACGGTCAAAGTTAGTTGGTGCAACTCTGCCTTAGTTTTGCAGGGCAATCGACATCGCACTTAGCCTAACTCAATCTTTATTGGGCCATTGTGTGCGATATGTGGTTTATCTTCCTACTTCAACCATCTTAGATCCTCAGAAACTAAGCAGCCCATGTAGGCCGCTACAGGCCTCTAGCAGCGACTACTAGCACATGTATAAGTTTTTCAACTATGGGACTGTCCGAAACAGTAGCTAACAGGATATGCCACTAGGAGTAGTCGCGTGCGGGACTTTGTAGCAATTTCATAGCTCTTACGAGCCGTTTGCTACTTTTAGCTTTGACATGACGTCATCTCCATGAGTCCATATCTAAAAAAATATTAGAATAAATTATTTTCTTCTTGGACTCTTCGTCGCTGGCCCAAAGACCTATTGGCAATGCAAACATATTGACGTACTGTTTCCCCTCCAGATAAGCGCCCTGGAGCTGGACGGCTGCCCGATCGAGGAGCTGGGGCTGGACTTCATCCTGCCGGGCGACGGCTGCACCGAGCTGCGGCGCGGCGGCCGCGAGCTGCCCGTCACGGCGCACAACCTGCACAACTACATCGACCTCGTCACGCACTGGATGCTCTACGAAGGTATACAACAGCTGAGTTTACCTGCTGCTTGTAAAGACAAGCGTGGGAGGTGTTACATGTCACTACCATACTTGGATTTGTTTTTTGGAATGTTATATTAATAACATGACAGTCTTTGTCAGTGGAAATTTTAGCGGCACTGTACCCGAATTATTATGTAGATGCATGTAGCAAAATCATTGCAAAAAATAGTACACAAATGAATTATTACTCACTACAAACATGGTACCCGGCAATGTTCATCTGCTATAACATTGTAAGGTTTCATCAAATTCCTTTAAATGGATTTCCTTGTATTTGAACGTCGAAGCTAAACTGTTATGTTTTCCACAGGTGTGAGCAAGCAAATGGAAGCGTTCAAAGAAGGATTCGAATCAGTATTCCCACTGGCTAACCTGAAAATATTCTACCCTGAAGAATTGGAACAAGTATTCTGCGGCAGCCCGTCTGGTAAGTTCATCATTCACTTTTATAATTGCGGAAAATACAAATATCAATCTCCAATTAAATTAACAATATTTTCATACACTTGCTGTCTACAAAGTAGACCTAAAACATTCGACGTGACTCATACTGATGTGAGTCGCTTTTTTGTTGGAGTTATAAGGAATAAGTGAAATGTCTAAATGGTACTTAAATCATGAAAAGGAAAATATATTATTAGAAATATGTAAATCGTCGAGCGAATCTAATATTGACTTGTGTTTGACATGTAGTTTATTATCACTTTCTTTTCGTTTCGTGTCGTAAAATATTCATGTATTGTTTTGTCGCAGGCGGGCGCGAGACTCGCTGGGAGCCGCGTATGCTGGCGGAGTGCATCCGGCCCGACCACGGCTACACGGCGGAGTCGCGCGCCGTGCGCATGCTCATCGACATCCTCGCGTCCTACTCGCGCGACGAGCAGCGCCTCTTCCTGCAGTTCGTCACCGGCAGCCCGCGCTTGCCCACTGGAGGTAGGTTTAAGCATTACCAGCACCATAGTATTGTAACGCCGAGTAGAGAGTAAGCGCAAGAAAAGTGAGGCACCTCTTCATCGTAAATCACGTGCAAAAATCATAATAAATCACGTTTCCACTACTGTTTGGTCTAGTTTGAGACTTCAACATAACATAAGATGACCCTATGAAGCGCTTGTGTGAATATTATCCATCTAGGCGACTCATGTATCATGTAATGTTTATCCATTCTCGAAACATTCTGTTCACATCGAACTTATTCGGTTTTTCGGGAATATCCCAATCAGATTTTGGTTTGTGATGATCTTCAATTTGGGAAAGTGGTGCTGAAGTCAGTTGCTAACTTGCCAAAACTTTTAGCTAAGACATATCTACCTAAAATAAAAACCGACTTATGAATCCATATTTCAGTAGTTTGTTCGCTTTTCTTAAATATAACACGATTCGTATGTTTCCCAGGCTTCAAGGCGCTGAACCCGCCGCTGACGGTGGTGCGCAAGTCGCTGGAGTCGTCGCTGGACCCGGACGAGTACCTGCCGTCCGTCATGACGTGCGTCAACTACCTGAAGCTGCCCGACTACAGCAGCGCCGACGTCATGCGCGCCAAGCTGCGCCTGGCCGCCTCCGAGGGCCAGCACTCCTTCCACCTGTCGTGAGCGCCCGGCCCGGCCCGCTGTCTATGTGCAATCAGAGTGTTTATTTCCCTAATGTGACGGACACTGAAAGTGCTGTGCGTTCTATAATTTTGTTTTTCTTTTGGATTCTTTTTAGATTACAGATATGTTAATAATTATATTTTGTGTTAATTTAATGTGATAGCTTTTGTATATTACTTTATCGATGTAGAGGGAACGCCGTTCTCGTTGGATTAAATAGTATATGTGATCGAGCGACGCGCCCGCCTCGTCCGACGCCCGCGACGCGGCGCCCCGTCGCCGAAGTACCGCTACCACTGTTTATAGTTTTAGGTAACATATATTATACGATTACGCAAGCTGTTTGATGGACCACAGAAAATCTTCTAGAGTCCTATGAACTTCAATAGCATTTATTACCAAACGGTGTATGTTTTGATTAACTTTAAGTATGATTAATGAGTAAAGAAAAAGTGCAAAATTTAATATGTAACAATTTCAATAAAACCATGTAAACAATATTGATCAACCTTTTGTTTTATTTGTCAACTAACATGCTTAATTTCTCATAGGGGCATAACCGTAGTGGCCGTGATGATTATCGCATCGACCCAGTGTTCACTGTCAACCTGTAGGAAGACAGCAAATGCATCAGCAGGTATCTCATAAGCAAATAAATCAGTCAGAATTTCGTGCCACATAGGTAAACTTCATTTTATATAAAACTTTCTCTAGTGAAGTCCATCCATTTTTATTACATTTTGTTCTAGTCACACAAGGAAAAATGAAACATCACTTAGTTGTTATCTCTGCTGTGCTAAATTGTGTTAAAACAGCTGTTCTCTGCACAGCACATTTAGAAATCTGTTATTAGATTATCAAATTTTATAAGATGCAGAGAAAGAAAACCACATGTATTGATTTTATAATATAATCCCATAAATTATAAACTAACTTGACACATTACATGAGTAAATTTAATTCTGTACTCATAAGTTTAGCATGTAATGATGATAATACATGTGCAATAAATTACTTGTCTATGCCTATAAATTACCAAATTACCATTAAAATATAATATTATGAAATATGTACCTACCATAGAAACATTTGTCTGTAAATAAAATCTTATTTCATCAATGGAATTGTAGTTTGAAAATATTCATAGAACATACATAGAAGTCTAATGAATTAAATTCACTATTATCCTACACTAAAATAGCTTATTTTGACATTACAAGACAACCACATAGATATAATATAAATGACTATGATAGCTACTGCTCACAGTACCATAGCTATCCAGCCTAAAATGAGACAAGATCCACCGATGGGGGTGAGTCGCCGGAAGCATTTGTCTCCCGTGAACGCATGGTAGTAACAAGTGCCGCAGAACAAGCCCATACCAGCTACGAAGAAAGCACCAGCCTGAAAAAGAAATCATTTTATTTATCCAAGGTGAGTATTACAAAGCCAAGTTTTTCATGCCAATAAATAATAATACCTATACCTAAATTCTGGCACTAATGCCAAACACAAATGCATACAATACTAGATCATTCTAGTAAGAACTAAGAAAACAGATTCACTAAAATAAATAATAACTAGCTTTTGCCCACGGCTTCACATGCGTGAAAGTTAGTTTGTCACAGATCGTCATAAATTATAGCTATTCTGGGCTAGCATATGTTATTCTGGGTTATAAACAATAATATTGTAGTTTCATAAAAATCCGTTAAGTAGTTTTTGTGTGAAAGAGTAACAAACATCCAGACATCCAAATTTTCGCATTTATAATTATTAGTAAGACACCCAAGGGAAATACAAAATTAAATAACTTACAACATAAGGTCGTCTGCATAGTGGTACAGTCATCAAGGCGAGCGTGTGAAGGAAGTGAAATCTATTAGCTGTATCAAATATTTTTCTAAGGTCTTCCTTTGTGTCTGTTTCAGGGAATGTTCGGTGGGCGCCCATTGCTCCGAGCACCACAGCAGCGGCGCCGCTCAGCCCGGCCAGCCTCACAAAAGGCCCTGCCTCTTGAGCGAGTTCCCATAGTGGCATTTTAACAATTATTGGAGCTGGTACTTGGTTGACTGATTTCGCCTTGAAAACACCCTAAAATAGCAAAGGAATAATGTCGTGTTTTTTGTTTCTAGATTCGAGGATGATATCAGCTAAGTAATTAATGTTAATTAATGTAAGGTGAAGTGCCTACAATCAAATTTATTCATGCTGATAAGATATAAACAACAAAGAGTGCACTAAAATGATAATAATCGCATTAAGGTCCGAAACTTACGATATTGCGTAAGAAATTCATAGCCCCATCTGTCACCGTATTAATCATTAGCGCATCAGCCAGGTTTACCATACCTTTTGCTTAGAAAATTGCCACAAAAGCGGATAAAATAGCAAAAATATATCGGAATCGATCAAATGTGTAAAATAATCAATGATGACATTGACAGTTGACACAATGATGACACTAATGACAGTCCGTCATCCATCTGTAAATAGTTGTTTTTTTTTTAAGAAAATCATAAGAGACGGCTTGGCTAATAGGTAAATATTAATTAGCCCATGTCAATATGAAATTAGGAGAAATTAATTTATAGTACAAAGGGGATCGTCAAATATCTCTTATTCCATCTTAATTTTCTGTAGCAATGGGAGCCAAAGTTCTCTTATGGATCGGTACAACGTGATCAAATAAATTCAGTTCTTGTTTTCCCTACACGGCTTACAAATTTTATTTTAGGCAGTTCGATTTTTTCAAGTTGTTTTTGATATAGGTATATACCATGGTCTTAATCAAAAACTATTATCAGCACTCTGTAAATTATTTGAGTAAATAAATTAAGATTGAAATAGTGAGGGTAGAACAGTAGAAATGAAAATAAAAAAAAACTCAATACTTTTATTTATTGACATATCAAAAATATTTTACCCTAAAAATTCATACATTTTGTTTCATCAGTTTGCAAACAAACTGTTCATGGCACTGCACATTATTTCTTCTAGCACCAAAAATAAAGAAGTCCTATCACATTTCGTCACAACAACTAATTGTAGTGGAGTCAGTCATATAAGGCTAAAATCACTTGAATGGTTTATAATAAACCACAGTAATATCGTAACAAGTCCAGGCGAATTAATCAGTTTTTCCCACATCGACACTAGCTTTCGGACAGCACACTCCAGCGAATCTGTAACAAAAATTGAAAGTATGTAGGTATTTTATCGTAGAATATTCCATAACAAAATATCAAGAACAAGATTTCAGTACAGAAATCGGTACATGAGACTTTAGATAAGTTTGAACAAAGGTAGTAATGATATTCACAAGACGTCAGTCGTCCGCGTCGTAGCATACATTTCTTTAAAAGTATTAATGCAAGTGCCAGAGATTGGGACTCGTCATAGAGAGAAAAATCGCGACGCCCTACGCGCTACCTCATCACGATCGACTGTAAACCCTAATAAAAAGATGTGACCCGATTCGGACAAGTATGTATAGCCTGACCAGGAACATAAAAACCCTGGCATAGAGGCGCCTCAATTGCATTTGATAGTGCAACACTGAGTACAGTCGTACCTGTGTTAAATTAATAGGCTAAATTTATGTATCAGGATTCAGGATTACGGGCTAATTTGATGTTTTCATAAATTACCGAAAAAATATTATTAAAGGTAACCTAGTTTAAATAAATTAAATGAAACCATCAATCGAGCTAGTAGGATTTATTTTATTATTCATCAATAATCAAATTCAGAACTTGAATATTCAACTGCAATGTCTGCTCATGAACGCTTCAAACTCGGTACTTCTTTCCCAATTCCATAAAGTTCAAAACTTAGAAAGTGACAAAAAACTTTAAAATAGGTAGTTGAAACAGATTACAGCTAATTTTCATAGTGGACTGTACTATACGATAAACATGTCAGTCAATTTGACAACCTTTGTCGGAAACATTATTCAATGAAAATATTGTCCGAACCGTTAGTATTTCTCTTCGACAAATACATTAACACATTTTGAACCACTTTTCTTTCACGACTATAAAAATATTTTAGCAATTTAATTCACAAATCAATTGCACACATTTAAAATAAAGTTTGTTTACACTTTGACAACAATAGACTGACATGCAAGGTGACATGTCAATGAAGTTTTCAGTTACTGTTGCCATTAAAAGAAATTAGTACCATTAGTTTTCCGCAACATGGCGAGGGTTTTTATGTTCCTGGTCAGGCTATAGTTCTTATTTGAGATACTCGATAGAGGGTAATTAAGTTAATAAGTTGTGTCAGGGCGCTTTGTTCGGTGAAATAATACTAACCCGTCGACGCTGCAGTACGAGCCGAGGTATTGGGCGGTGGCAATGGCGCGCGCCGCGTCGCAGCGCGTTAAGTACACGCACGAGCCTGCGCCCGTGCCCGCCAGCGCGTTCGAGCACTCGGCGTCGGTCCCGCTCGCTGGCTTCGGCGCCTTCAAAACATTTATTCATTATTCGGGAACATCATAAGGCCGCTTTCACATTAGAGTTTAACATTAAGGTTTTAGTTTAAGTTAATTATTTATTGTTGTTGACATTTACATAAATATAATGAGTAGCCCACAGGCGTGAGAAGCGCGACAGTAGCGCAGCAGAAGGCATGCATCCGCTGTCACATAGTATGAAATTATCGGCAGCGCGTCTGTCGCCTGTTCGCCTAAATGTGAAAGCGCTCTAAATGACCTAGCAGTTTCACGTACCACTAGTAGATGGCATTGTCTATAAGTTAGCTCTCGATAATGCTAGAAGAGTTCATTACAACAGCTACGCTATGAAAACCCTGTTATTATGGATTTAGGAGATGTTTTTAAAATAATAAACGCAGGTTTAACTGGCAATAAGTGCAAACATTTGAAACTTATTAGTTTTCATGTTTCTCTACTTACGACATCGTCTTTAGAGAGTTTCAACGTCTCATCTGTCGTGTTGGTTTTCAGATGGATAGCGTCTTCGCCGGGGCGCAGCAGCAGCGATACCCACACAAAATCTGAGAGGTGGTACTTCTCCAGAGGGTCTGCGGCCGCCGTGGTGGGCGCGCTGGTGAGCGCGGCCGGCGTGCTCGGCGCCACTAGCAAAGTCGTGCTGACTGGCGCACCTGCATCTACTAATACAACACACTCAATCACTACAGGTACAAGGCGTAATTTTTATACTTGGTCAAACAGAAAAGATTCTACTAAAATACAACGGACCAATATCAAATTCTCAAAAAAATAATCAAATTACGAGGACCCAATTCTTCATTTTTAGGGAACGTATGAATTGCATTTGTTTTAATTATACTTATAATGGTACATACCTACTTTACATATACATAAACCTGGGAATATATAGCTCGATAAATCACTTGATGATGAAAAGTACCTATGTCTGATTTGGTAAACTATTTAGAGTGGCACCTCCTAGTTAAAAATGTTTGTTCTTACGGGTATCTGCCATATCAGCTGCTCCTGTTTGACGGTACATTTGCAATCCAAACGCATTCATCGGAATTGGAAGACGTGCTGAAATTTAAATAAATCAACAGGATAAACACATTACTCTCCTTGTTTTTAATTTGGGTGTGTACCTACTAATAAATAGGTACAAGCTTTGCTTATTTTGGGACTGGACGGTGCAGTGTAAATGTCCAAGAATATTTATTTATTGGCTTGACACGCTGTCGCGTGTCTAGATTATTTTAAGGTGTTATTAAAGTCAAGCTGGTTTAATAAATAGCCTAAAATTACTTAAATCATACAAAAATTTCTTACAGAAACTACTATACTGGGCTTGAGGCAGGCCTCGGTAAGTCGATTTGGTCGACGACAACGATGTCCTGACTGAAATTTAAAATATAAAGGACTGGGTTAATAATGTAGTTCCTCGTATTCATTGTTTTAAATTCCTTAAGTATTTTTACCAGTTCTTGAAAAATAAAGCTTTTTATGAAGCATGAAATATGATGCACACCTATAAGTATTTAGTGGACTTCTTTGTGGCAAAATCACAGTAGCATTCTGATATATTTGCACTCATGCACATTACTCAATGTGGACATTAGGTAGTCCATAGCGTCAGTCGCCTGAGGTTTTCAGATTATCTGAAGTCGGTGCAGCATACTGATATTATATTTGGCGTTCCGCAAACTCCGTTCGCATGCTGCTAGAGCGGGGTGGTCTGCTCTCCACAGCGCTGCCCAAACAGTTTTCATGCACCAGGCACACCCATTGGCATTACATTACCTAGGGTTGAAATAAATTCTAAAACCCTGCGGGAATGCATGGGACCGCAGACGTCATGCAAACAAATACCCACATAGTTGGTCACCAAAAATTGCGCGAAAAATCAACCTGCTTCGCGGCAATATATTTATTAATCTGACATAGGTAGGTATTACTATATTTTTATTACGGCAAACACATATTCCCAGGTTCACGCTTAAAGGATTAAATAAAAGAATAAACGTGCATTTAGAGAATAATATGTCAAATTGCATGAAGTTTAGAATAGTTGAATGCAAATTATTTAACAAGAAGACACCACAAAATATTATACTTTATTTGAGTAGTCAATCGGGAAAGTGATAATGTTGTAGACTCGGCAAGGTCGTAACTTAACTACAACCCGGTCGAGTTAACTGCGCACCTGGCGACTGTGACGTCACACCGATGCTCTGGTACTACGATGATGGCAGATAACTTGATCGGGTTGTATAATATAAACCGATACTACACATCTGTAAACGGATTACGTGGCATTATAGATCGTTCCATCCACGAAGACGCGCTCCACCATTCTTCCGTTAATGTTTGAGTGTTATCGGTACACGCTGAATTATCCATGAGTGCACGCACACTACAATAATGACGCTCGGATTGCTCGGATCAAACTCCCCGCACCCCGCGCTTGCCTCGACCAAAAATTGGTGGGGCGCGTCTTCGTGAATGAAACGATGTATATGTTACGGTCAAAGTGATAAATGTGAAAATTATGAATAATCGCCGGTTATTATGAATAATTACCGCATGATTTGGTAAATGTGATTAATATGAGGTCATTTATGTGTGTATAAAACTAAATAGGCGGCTTAGGGGTGGCCCAAGGGCCACCCCCGCCGCACCTTAACCTATTTTTCACTTTAAAATAAAACATTATGTTATAGGCATCATAGAAAAGTAATATTATGTAAGAAACATTCCAAACTCATTATGCCAAATTATGTTAATATATGATATCAAAACGTTCAAAAGTTTGGCTGTACACGAGCACGTACACAAGATGTTGTTCTCTTTTATGAAATTTGTTAGTACTAAGGTTGAATTATTAAATAATCACTGTTAAATGTGATTAATTTATCACTTTTACCGCGACTGTCGGTAATTATTCATAATAACCGGTTATTATTAATAATTTTCAATTTATCACATTAACCGTAACATATACAGTTTCTGTTCGCCAGGCAACATTCTCATACCTGGTAGTGATAGTGCTTCTTCGTAGTCGAGCGGCTCGTCTAGTGGAAGGCCCCAGTTGTCGGCGGCAGGCAGCGCGAGCGCCGCGGGGCCTGCAAAGTGGGCGGGGGTGCTCGCGCTCTCGAATGCAAAGCGATGCGCGACCACTACAAAACGAGCTGTTCCATACCACTGCGCTTCGACACTAAGCATGTCAAACGGGGACATTACATACTGTGTAAAACCGCCTATTCTGTGACCACGACGAGATTTACAAGTAATAATCTATCTTCTTCTTCGTTGTTACACTCTTGGTCAGAGAGGTCGTGATCGTGATCAATATTTATCATCTGATCATTAATACAAGTTCTGACCGAAGATACCGAATTCAAGGATAACAACACGGCCTTTTTTGTATGGAAAAGCTTTTTTGTGATCGAGTATAAATAAAAACATGGTGGTGATAATAATATACTTACAAATGAGACATGCATTGCTTTGTGCAAATGACTGTATATTTTATGACACAGTTCATGCGGTTCGTGCAACTGCACAGGACAAGAATCATTGATAAAAAATACTTAAGGTGTGTGAGCTTATTTAAATAAGGAGGTAATTGTGCATCTGGGTTGCTTTTTGGAGGCTGCGCAAACCTAAGTAGAAACTTTTGTGCTTTGTGTCACATAGACATAGAAGCCATCAGTGGATATTTAATTTTCAACATGAAATCAGACACTTTTTGCGTAGACGTGGATAATTTTTGTGACCAGTTACTTTCACTAGTGATATATTTACTCTTCTTCGATTATAAAAAGTGTTCGGAGAAACCTAAAAATCGTCAGTAGACGACACAAGCAACGTTGACAAATATTACAATTATACTACGCTGCGCATAGCCGATAGCTGCTACCAGACACAGCAACAAAATACCGAACACAACTGCTCATTTTACTGTAATGGCAGCAAATAGTGTCTGCGTTTGCGCAGCCTCTTAAGATAATTAAGAAAGAATTAGAAATTTTTCAAAATTGGATCGGAATAAAGGTCAACGTGGACTTACCAGGAGCCCCCGCGAATCCAACCGAGCTGAACATAGGCCGCGCCGCGAAGCTGGCGTAGTTGGCCGACAGCACTGTTCACGATCAGAAAAGAGTTAGAATTAATTTCATTTCATGCCGAACAAACGTGTTTTTGTTTGGAATAACTCAAATAATTTAGAGACAGCATAGCAACTATAGAAGAAAGGTAAAGAAACTTACATGAACTGTAACCGACATCTTGATCTGTAAACAAAAACATTTTAAAATATTATTATGTGTCTTCAATTAATCAAAATCT
This sequence comes from Ostrinia furnacalis, assembly GCF_004193835.3. Taxonomy (NCBI): domain Eukaryota; kingdom Metazoa; phylum Arthropoda; class Insecta; order Lepidoptera; family Crambidae; genus Ostrinia; species Ostrinia furnacalis. The sequence goes on from NW_021132730.1 coordinate 105,532, forward strand.
TCTTTCAAAATCAAAAATCAAAATCATTTATTCAGTTTAGACCACAGGTGGCACTTATGAACGTCAAAATTTTGGGATTTTAATAGTCTCTGCATCATATAATATCACCCAATGACTGATTTAAACAATAAGACAAAGTCAAATACCTACAGAAATTAATAAATGTCACTTACTCTGTTTGTGGACGGACTCGGCGTCGATGGCGTCAGTCGCGTTCGGCTTGACCACCACCAGAGAAGTGAGTGGCGTCACGAATGAGTACTGAAACATACAATTTGTTGTTTGTAGACCAGTTCTTTACATTTTATTTTATTTATTTATTTTCCATATAAATACACACAGTAAACATTAATATTTTCTGCCAAACTGTGACACAGTTTGTCGGCAGCAGTTCTCACAATACTGTTATTACATAGCCTCTAAATAACATTATACGTATAGGTACAGTCGACGGCACGCCAAGTAAAACACTTAGGTTGAATTGCACCACCCCACCCCAATCTCGACCACAACAACCGGTGCCTTCTATATGGAGTTTGACAGACCCTTGACGTTTGTTAAAGTTAAAGTAAGATGGTACAACCCACCCCAAGGCCTCTTTTCTTACTGATAAAATGGTGACCGCCGCTGACTTTTTACACTAAATAAATCTTAATGTTAATCACAAACATAAGACCAGTGTTTAAACCAAAACACTTTGTAAACACGCACTCACACTCGCATACACATACACACATACACATAGGTACACACAACACATACACTCACATTTCATGTTAGAAACATAACACTTAGCTTTTTACAAGTATCTATTATTATTCTGTGGTATTACACACAACATAGGTAACCGTCTGAGGACAATAATACTCGTAAGGTCATGGACACATCGATAAATAGTGCTTTCGCAGAGTTCTCTTAAGGTGGTTTTTACTTATTATGTTTTCAAGGAGGTCGTAGGGCAATTCATTTACATCTGACTTAGACTTCACGTAATAAAAACTAATTCCCGCAACGCTCATCTTCGGCAGGATTATAGCACAAAATATCAATTGTGTGGTGGTAGTAAAAGCACCTTGCCTCCGCCTCCAAATGTGTGAAACTTTCGCAACAAGTCGTGCCTCCGCCTCTGTCTCCGAATTTTTTGCGGAGCTGTAACGGAGGTTTATTTACGTTGATTATGTTGAAGATACAACCCAATCGAGCTGACAGCGCACGTCGCTGGAATGCGACTCTCTCCCAATAGGCTAGTTGCCTAAAAAAATTTTTTTAGTCCATAATGTTTAATATCAAAAAATATTGGACACATATATTTTTATTTGTCAATCTAACAAATAATTACATAGTTATGGTGCGTTGAAGTTGCGCACGACGTCACAACGTGCGGCATTTTTAAGCAAGCGTTGACGTCACGGGCCTCTTCTTATGAACTTTGGGGCGCTTTATCTCTTTAAATTTTCATTAGTTTGAAAAAGTGAAAAATACGTGTAGAGTATTTTTTGATAAGTTAACTGACGGACTAATTAAAACTCTTGCTTTTTGACCCAGGCAACATCCCCATTACCCGCACACCTCGCCGCGTTCGCCCCGTCTGTACCAGACCGTCGGAGTGACGTCACGGCCGCCAGGTGCGCAGTTAAGGTTTACTGCGGGTTGTAGCACAGAATAATAATAAGTACTACGTACAGAAGGTTTACTTCGCGAAGGTATTTAAAAAAATGTATGCTCAATGGCATTAACAATAGTGTAATTTAGCTTGTCTCAAGAGTCAAGCACCATTTTGTTGACAAACGTTAGTGACCGGTATTGCGCCGAAGCCATAGGGCTGACTTCAGTAAAATGATGTATGACGTGAGGTGCCAAACTGCAGAAAATGGCGGAGGAAATACATGATTAAGCATGAATTATCATGAATAATATTAACCACTTATTTACCTCTCAGTGTCTTCAGGCAACTTAAAAAAGTACTGTGTTTTTATTATTATTTAGGCAGATAAATACTGCACAGTATTTAGTACACCATTTTCTTTATTTTTTTCCATCATACACAAGAATACGCGTGCGTGAGTCAATCCTCGCTCGTATGTGAGGCCTTGTCGAATAGTAATCCTGTAGGGTGCCACCGTGCTTGTTTTGTTTTCGATGTAAACTCGCGGAGATGAACAGACCTGGTTGTAGCAGTGTTGCCAGTCGGGTCTTGTCAGAAATTACCAGAAATATAAAAAAGTAACCTTCATACGAGCGATTGTGTAAGGTTGTGGAAAATGAATGAAATGAATGCAATTGATCATCAATCGTTTACCTAAATTCGAAATTTTGACCATTCCATGAAGACCATTTCATGGATTTGCGTTTTATTATCGAAATAACATTCGCTAAAAGTCATTTTCTTTAACAAATAATAATTCAAATTCATGTTTAAATGCAGTTTATGACCTAATTTTTAAATTGTCACTATCAATATTTTTACTGAATAACCTGTAAAAGTTAATTCTACAATCTGAAAAATCACCTAAAAGTAACCTTTTCATTAGTGTAACCTAAAAGTAACCAATGCAGTTCAAAAGTAACCTTCTGGCAACACTGGGTTGTAGTGACGTGTGTACCTTGAGCGCGATGTCGAGCGCCCTGTTGTCGGGCGCGGGCAGCTTGTCGTCGGCGTCGCGCGCGTCGCGCTCGTCCAGCAGCTGCGGGTTGTAGTGACGTGTGTACCTTGAGCGCGATGTCGAGCGCCCTCTTGTCGGGCGCGGGCAGCTTGTCGTCGGCGTCGCGCGCGTCGCGCTCGTCCAGCAGCTGGCGCACGGTGAGGAAGGCCCACAGGCGCTCCAGCGGCAGGTAGTGCTCCTTCAGCAGCGGCACCGGCGCCTTCGGCACGATTTCCATGTATTTCTGTAGCAAACCAAGTTTCTTTATTATTTGGCAAGCTCGAGCTCTAAGCTAAGCACAGGCAGGGGCGTAGAATAAGTTTTTAAATGTGTTCAGAATTAACAAAATAGTAGCATACATTAAAAATATCCAAGATTATCCTCATCAGCGCGGTCGGTCAGTCAATATTTTTTGTTTTAAGTCGTGCGGCTCTTTTTTATAATTGTTGTATTTAATAGGTTTTTTTCAATAGGCTATGTTTTTATAACATCAGGAAAATGTTTAAGACATTTTAATTGGTTATCACACGTCGACTTCATTAGTGCTTTCTGGAAACATAATAATAGTAGGTAAGAACGGGGCACACCCGTTGCCCCATTTTCGTCTTTTCAATGGATTTAGGTAAAAATTCTGAAAGACATTTCTACTACGGGGACGATATCCGGCTTTATAACCCTGGACCGTTTCCAAGACACAAGAATAAAGTTAATTTTATCACTCACTCGTCCCAGCTGGTCGTTCCCGCAGAAAGCGCCGACAGTGGGCGTAGGTAAGCTCGGTGTCTTCGGGCTCCACGAGGCCCGCCACTACGCTTTCAGAGCCTGAGTAGTAGCGCCGGAACTGGTGCTTATTACATCGGAATAAGGTACATTTTAGCACTCACTCGTCCCAGCTGGTCGTTCCCGCAGAAAGCGCCGACGGTGGGCGTGAGCTCGGTGACTTCGGGCTCCACGAGGCCCGCCACCACGCTTTCAGAGCCCAAGTAGTAGCGCCGGAACTGGTGCTTCGTCAGCGACTCCGCTTTCACCTGGGAAACAACTCAGGCATTTGTAAAGGATTTGGCTTACACCACACGCTGGTAATATGGTACAAATCTACAACCATTTGAGCATTTGACTATAATATATGCAAAATTACCAACATTTATTGACTCTGTAATTAGATTAGATTGAGTTCTAAATGCGCTTTTTGGGCTGTTTGTGTGTAAGAAACATTTTTTTTTATAAATAAACATTAATTCTTCAAAAACAAGTTACCAAACAAAAAGCGATCTTGAGAAGATTTCCTACCTGTTTCTTCGGGTAGGCGAACTTGACATCGGCGAGCAGCGGCGACGCCACCTGGCGGTAGAAGTCACGCAGCTGCAACGCCGCGTCGGCCGCTTCATAGATGTGTCTCATGAACCCGTCGTTGCGTAGAGATAGCTTGCGCAGGAACTTGCGGTCTGCATCCTCACCTAGTGGGAATAAGGTTGGTTTTGGTTTAGCACAGTTTTTGCAAACCAATCAATCAGGTGCAAATCCGCGACTGATAAGGGAAAGCTCTTCGCCTGGTGGGAATAAGGTGGGTTTTGGTTTAGCATGGTTTGTGCGACGGCCAATAATGCCTTTCGCATCCGGGACTGATGAGGGAAAGCTCCTTGCTTGGCGGGTAAAAAACATTATGTAGCCATTCGCTTCTTGATATGGGCTGTAATCATGAGTATATCAGTGAGTGTAAGAGAGGGCACCCTACTCTCCCAGATATTTTTAATGCCCCTACTACATACATACTTACTTTGTTTCGTTCATTCCGAACCGGGTGTCTAAAATAATTCTTAAACTGAGAAAGAGTTAAAAGAGAAAAATATTCTTACCAAATGCAAGAGAAAATATAGTAGCCCTGTTAACGCCGGAGTTCTTCTCGGTAAGGTGGTTGATGATGCGAGTGGGGTCAGTCTCTCCCACGGTTGGGTCGCCGTCAGTCAAGAATATTATGATCGGCTCTAGTTTAGGAGTTTCTGTAAAAAACAAATTAAATTATCAGAATATGGCATTCGAGATTTGAAAGAACAAATGAAAATCGTGGGTGGCGGGGGTTGGGACAGGCTTTTCCTAGAATCCCGCAGTTTCCTCTCACATGGCGAGTGAAGGAGCACTGGGGACTTTTTAGTAGGTAGGTATGCCTTGTCCTTCTGACTTGGTGAGCCTTACTTAACCTACCCGTTAGGTATGCGATTCAAAGTTTTTTTTTTTGACGGGTTAAAAATGTTTCCCCGTCAAAAAAAGTTAGTTCAAGTAGGTATACAAACCTTCAGTGTTTTCGCCTCCTGTCTTTTGGACTTCAGTGGTGGCCTTTTCCTCGACAGGGGAGCCCGTAACAGGGGATTCCGTCGTGCCCTTAGCGGAGGAATTAGTGGGCAGCGTCCAGCCGATGCCTTTGTTGATCAGTTCGACCGCCACGTCCAACGCGCTGTAGATGTTGGTTCCTACAATAACATAATTATGTAATCATCAATAAAGCTCTTTTTGTCAAAAATAGATACAAAATACAACTAAAGTGCAGAATTAATAAACAATAAACATCTTAATGGTATTGTTATTCAAACTATCATCAAAACAAATTGATTTTTGTAAAGAATACAGTCGAAATGTGAACCTGCTACTTTTTTGAAACTTAAAAAGAATAGGTAAGTCGGTAACAATGCGATAAAAGAAACAAAAGCTTTATCAACGTAGTACCAAATCAAGTTGTAAATCAACTATTGGCTTCTTTTTTTCTACCGCTATAAAAGTATTTAGTTACCGCAATCAATGTTATGAATAAAAAAGAGGTAGCCAACAGGATAATATGTAATCGTCCGATCATCTTATAGCTTTATAATAGGTGGCATCATCAAAGCACCGATATAATACGTATACCTAGCTTGTTTACTAAGTTGTTACTACGTCCATCCTGTTTCAATAATGACATTACCTAACCCAGGTCATACAATGAGTCATCGTGGATGTTTATAACGTGTTTACAATGCTCAAATCCGTTGTCTATATGTATGTACAAGTAGATAGTACTCCAGCTGTCCTATACCATCCTAATTTTAAATTGTTGGTAGAGAACAATCAAATTAGGTCGTAATTTGAGAATTATAAATAACTTGAGAAAATCGAACTCCCTAAGGCAGGAATTGAACTCACGCTTTCGCTTGCCGGGCGACTGCTCTTCCAACTGACTCTTAACGCTAAAAATTAAATAACTAGGTTCTAATTACGTTTGTATTTAAAGAATTGATGGCAAGGGGCATGCCTATTTAAGTGAGAAAAAAAACACTTTTCAGCATTTTTTCAGTGTCCAATCTTATGTTTTGTTATGAACAAAATGACAGATTTTTTAATTCATTTACATAATAATACTTGATACTAACTTGTCACAACAATAAGCGGTACAGTTAACTCTACTTATTACATATGCGGACAGCGCGGCACACTTACACCAGCCCAGTGCCGCGCGTTTCACCATTCCCAAAGAAGGTGGTATTGTTTGCGAAATAAGTAATTGTAATTTGTTTTTAATACAAAACATAGGTACTGTTACCTTAGTATTGACTTTGTTTGTATCTTTTAATTATTCCACCCACTGTAATTATCTGGGTAGTATAAAAAAGGCAGGGCAATTATACCTATTTCAAAACATCGATAACTGGATTGATTGAACCGCATCCCAAACTGAGAATCCTTTAGCCCCACCTAGAAATACCAGTCTACTAACCCAAACTAGGTAGGACTGCTATTTGTATCTTGTCCCTGCTCACGATGACTTTGGCCATGACCACATTCGCGGGCGTATCTAAATGTGACCCCAGGTGTATTGGTACTTGTATACAGTACCTTGTACGGCGGAGTCGTTACTATTAACGTGCCGTCTGTAAATATTGATCTTGGCTACGTCCAGAGGCACCACCAAGGGTGGCATCAGGCGCCACTGGTTCTTGAACCATGGAATTTGTGGAGTATACTTTTCTAACAATGTCAGCTGCCTGGAATCTATTGACGGTGACCTTGGCCTTGATTACGTCCGCAAGCACCGCAACAAAGAATGACGCCAACATCAGCTGAGGCTTTTGATCCACGAACTTGTGTTGAGTGTTCCTTACCAAGAGATGAGAGAGCTTACTGACGATAGCCTCGACCTTGGTTACTTGGCTGATTGTCACAGGCACGACAAAGTCGCCTTTGTCTTGCAATTTTTGAAGATATCTGCTCACCAACTGTGGCCTGAAGATGATGATATCGACCTTGGCGACGTCCACCAGCGCATCAAAAGTAACCACCACCTAGCCAAAAACTGGCACTTACCTACGTCCTGCAATTTTTGCGGCGTACTAACCACCATCTGCCGACGATGACCTTTTCCTTGATTACTTGTGACAAGGACAACCCTCGTAAAGAGTCTGGCGGTTATATCTGTGAACTTTGTCAAAAGTTCCTTACCAACAGCAGTAAGGGCTTACTAACTTACTTACTCTTGAACTTGGTTACATCCACCACTAGTACTTACTTAAGTCCTGTAATTTGCGCTGATTACTTACCACCAGCAGCCTGGAGCCTGCTGACGATGACTTTGGCCTTGGCTACGTTCATAGGCGTAGCGGGCGAGGGCGGCACGAGGCGCGCCGGCTTGTTGTACTCCGAGAAAGTGAACGACAAGTACTGGTTGTGTGGCGATGTGGGCTCAGCGTCGGCTTCTTTCAGTTCGTGGACCTATGGCACAAATGATGGAGTTGATTTCATTATGGTTCCAGAAGAAACAATATGAGAGAAAGCTGGAGATGGGCGCGTGAGAAGAGAGAGGGGGCATAAAGCTCAGTAACTACCAAGACGGAGCGGAACGGAGAAATGTTTTGAACAACCAATCAGATGTTATTCAGACTGAATGAAATTGACAGAATGAAATTTGATTGGTTCTCTACTGAAAACACTTTTTCGCTCTGCGCCGCCTTGGTGGAAACCAGGCCTACTAAGCCTATGCGCAGACCATTGATTTTTCGTCGGCCGATAGTTTATTCGGGCAGTTGATCAGTATGGGCATGTATGGAAGTACGCACATCGTCACATCGTCATCGCACATCAAATCGGTGTGATTTGATTTGGCCGATTCTTCATACAAATTAAAATCGGGTGCAACTATCGGCCAACTAAAAATCGATGGTCTGCGCCTAGGCTAATTGAGAGAGGGAGAGAAATGGTGTGAAAAAGGGAAAGAAAGGAGAAAATGTTGCGACACATTCACGAGACACTTGCGCAATCATACACTTACCATCACAGACGAAGCGAACTCGACGATATTGAAGTAATCCCCAGGGTTGAGTTCCCCGAGGATGGTCTGCATGGCCTCGCGAAGCTGCACGATCTTGCGGTCCATCATAGAGCCCGAGGTGTCAAGCACGAACACCACGTGCTTGTTCAATGGCGGCAGGTCCGACGGCGCGTAGAAGTGGACGAAGTAGCCGTCGTTTACCTGGATGATGCAACAATAATATTATTGTAGACATGTTGGTTCGATCACGAACTAACAAACATCATTATCAATTTGCTGGTTGGGGAAGGGCATGACCTTTGCTAATTGGGAGAGGTTCACTTCCAGAAAAGAACTGTAATGAAATGACTAAGATGATGACAGCAATAATGGAGTGGAAACTTCAGACTCCGCTAGCATCACTACACATACAGTGGAAATGGAAGATTCGCAAATTTTGAAGATAATATTTTTGTGAAATGAAAGATTATTATTATTATATTAAAATTATATGTTAACACACACCACCAAATACCTACAATTTGCTAAAAGCCAAATTGAACAACAATAATGGAGTGGAAACTTCAGAGCGCTAGCATTACTACACATACAGAAGAAATGGAAGATTCGCAAATTCGGAAAAATGTTTTTGTGGAAGATTTATAGTATAAATCTTCCACAAAAACATTTTTCCGAATATTATGTATAAATTATGTATAAATTTTATACATAATATTACCAAATAACACACACCACTCAATACAATTTGCAGTTTTCCAAAAATTTTATGTAACTTACCAATATTTCACCGTTTTTAGGCCGATCAACGTCGTATTGAACCACGAATTGTCCTAAAACTCCTTCTGTTTCAGACTTATCGTCGTCTTGATCGTAGCCGTACGAATACGAAGGGGTGCGGGATTCTTTAGTTTTTTCCTATAAGGAAAATGACAAGAAATATCTTAGAAATCGTAAAAGTTTTAACATTGTGGTCTTCGGAAAATACCCAATATCCAATTGGTAATTTACCTACCGTGTAAATATCAATTAATCTTTGTTGTTCTTTTAGATCCGGCTTGAATGTTATGGTTGCTTCGTTTGCTTTCTCGCCCCGTTCTATGACTGCGTTAGCGTTTTCTAAAAAAAGGAAAAATAATAAAAAAAAAATCCTGAAACTTGCGATAATTCAATTACATTGGCCATAAAGCGCAACTTACGAGGATCTTCGGGAGAGGCATCGATCTCATTCCCAGTCCTGACTTCTGGCACCCTGAGTGCAGTGATCTTCTGCGCTTCCTTGATGTGTACCGTGACGGTGAGCTTGGGCACGAGCGCGCCCGGGTGCAGGTTGATAGCGTGGTTGTACACTCCATTGCGCCGGACCAACAACTCCTCGTACGTCAGGTTGAATACAGCCACCGTGTTGGGTTCTACGTTCACGGACACCGTGAAGTGGTTCGAGTCGCGAGCCCTGCGGGATCATATGGCCGTGTCAACAGGATGAAAGAAACGAGAAGTCTGAACAATTTCGTGGTAATTGTACAAATGACTAAGAGCGAAAATTTTCCTAATAACCTCACTTACTTGGTAGCGATATGCGCGGCACCTATTCCTGCTGACACCGCTTGATTGTAGATTTGTTTTGCTTCGTCCTTCTCCTTAACGTAGGCTTTGTAGGGTTTGCCATCGAGGATCCTGTCAAAGGGTATTCAAATCAGTTGATTGCTAACGTTCGAATTGCAAAAAAATATTTTTGGGATGTTATTTACATGGTGAATCCGCTGATGAAGGCAGTCTCCGGCAGCAAGACCCTGAAGGTGGCCTCTTGTGAGCGGTGCGCGGGGTTCCGCACCGTGGTGACCACGGCCGTGTGAGCGTAACGAAGCGCGATGTTTGACGACACCTCCATTTCCGTCAGTTTCAGTGGAGGACTCGGTTCTTCTGTCACCACCTCTGTCGTGGGAGGCGTGGGCGTTGTGCTCTATCATGATAAAACACTACAATATACCAATCTACTTCACAAAAACCAGTTTTTAGTAACTTAGCTGTTACTTATTTCTTTACAAACTCACCGATTCTCCATTGTCAGATCTCGCCACAACCATGGTGTCTGGAGTGGGCACCGCAGCAGAGAAGACCGGACTAGCCAGGACGCAGAGGCATCCTAGCATCGGCAGCCAGTAAGGCCCCATTTTACACCCTGGAATATTATGTGTAATGTAGATTGTACCAATTTAATGTAATAAAAATACTGTGAGGCCCTGACCAGGGTTTCCTGTCAATCAAAAATCTAAAGTCCCAGAACAAAAATCTAAAGTATGTGCAATCCGTAAATTGGAAAGTACAAAGACCATTTCTTGTATGTGATCCTTTTTGATAACGATATGCAATAATCTTTTAAGTGTATACAATCTCTAAACGGTCACATATTATTTTTTATGTTAGTATGTCAAATTAGAAGGACGATTGTAAATATTAGGAAACTACACCTGTTCTGCTGTCTTATTAACCCAAATTAAAATAAAGTTTATTTTAGCCGGTAGGTACCGTTTGTATCACGATTACGAGACCCTGGCATTGTGACCTAACAGGAGATAATGTCTGCCAATGTAAATAGTTCTCTTAACTTAAAAATGATGACCACGCTTTCCAAGAAAGAAAGAAACAATATATTAATGCTATTTTCTACTCTATGGTGTAGCGGTTAAACTTTCTCAGAGTTTCTGAGCTGAGTTCAATCTACGGCGTACAAAGTGGTGAAGGGTTACAAGTGTTGCAACCGACTGCATTGTTGTCAACAATCGTCAATTCAACTGACATTGAAAAGCATTGTGGAGTCGCGTTGTAAATAAATGAAGAAATAATAAGTCATGGGTCCCAGTTCACCCACTAAAACATAAACGTGAAAGTTTGTGAGGACATATTGATGTCGCGTTACGCGCTAAAATAACTGAATGGATTTTAATGAAACAAAAGGTGCATGTAAATGCAATAACATAAAAAAAATCAATAATATAACTCTGTATAAGTGCCCTGGAAAGGGCCTATGTACTGAATAAAATATTTGAATTTGAATCCGAAGCCATCAGTACTTCGTTGACGAAAATATTCGTTAGGTATTATTTATGTAGAACAATACAAATTACAGCTTACAAAATTAATTAGCACCTAAGTCCACCTAAGTCCAAGTAATGGGCAAGAGTAAGTGTAATAAATCGATTAGCTATCACAGCGTAGACTGCTGTTACCAGCCGAAGGTCATTTCACAAACTGGATAAAGCTAAAAGTTTATCGACATCGGTAAACAAGTTGCAGTGTTCTAAGAAAACCAGTCTCGACTCTCGGCTCCTAACAAAAAGATAACAGGCAAACTCCAGCATTTGCCTCTAGCTAGGCAAAACCATTTACATGCATAGCATCTTTTTATTTTTAGACTGGAAACTAAGATACACCTTAAATGGCTTCTCTGCTGGTTTCGACCCTGAAAAAGCTTTTTTATGATCATAACTTTAATCTTAAGGTAGTATATTATAGTAAGAAGTATCAGACAGTAGGAAAATATATCTTTAATTTAGATAAATTGTCTAAGAAGTATTCTAATAAGAACGCGCAAAAAATTCATCATCATTGAATAAGTAGCTATTCGAATTTACGAAACCATCCTTCAGATTCTCACGCTCTGTCATCGCTACGGAAGAAACAAATTTATGATTCTGGAAAATTTTATGTATCTTGCATAAAAACTAGTTTTAAGCATGTGGTTAGTTTTAACCTACCTATTAAACTACTGCTTTTACCAAGTATTAATTAAGCTACAAGCAAGGTTACTGAGAGATTTTTAGATGACTCAAATTGAAGAGTTTACGGAGAATCGATAAACAAAAACAATAATAATATGATAATAAAGTAACAAAACAGATATCACGATTCACGCAGTTAATTTACATAAATCTGTACCTACTGCGTTTATGAACCCTTCCGTTCATCAGGGGAAAAACCTCTCTAATAAGTTGGGTAACAAACATCCTACTTGGAAGGTAGGTACTTGGCCTGACTGGTGTTAAAACTGCTAGGGGACTAATTTCACTGGGAGAATATTAACTAGGCACATAAGTACTTAGTACTTACCGGACCGGGTTTACAAGTTGATTAATGCGAAGTAAATAAAGTTACTACATAGATATAAGTAAGTAGTTTTCCGTTTAAATTACTTACCTTTCCACTATAATGCAGATGGTACCACTACCTATGGTCGAAGGTAAGTTGAAATTGAATTCCGCACCAACAGACAACAATTGAGAGCTTCCTGGGAATAGCTATCTATCTATACTATACAGCACATACGTCAGTACACCTCGGTGTACATTCGCCAGCACGGTTTATAGAACGAAGCTATAATAGGTGCGTTATAAACCGAGTGTAATCGCACAAAAAGAGCTCGTATTCATGCAATTGTTATCATACAGGACATGAAAAAATGGTGTGATTGATTCTTAGGCACCCGCCGGTCGGCCATCAGGAGTGGTTACATAAACCAAGCCACACTCACCCGTTTGTTTACGCTCAACGAGATGATTGCACCAATTGATCTCTCAAACTCTGGCACGTTCCACGTCCCGGCTGGTGGTGGTGAATAATGTATAAATAAGGAGTCGGATGAGGAGCGTGTGGTGCGTAGCTCGGTCGCCGCGAAACTCGTTGTGAGGCGACCCGCGGCCGGCTTATGTACAACTATACGAATGTATGACGACTAGCGTATACCGGGTTTTCCGCTGTACTTAACGGCGATTGCCCACGATTCGAAGATGCGCAGGTCTTAGGTCAAAAAAATAGAATATCGCTTTGTTTTGACCATCTACTAATACTTGGAATATAAGTTTACTTCATTTTAGATTTCTGAATAATAACTAAGTACCAATTCAGTTTCTTGGTAAGTTTTTTGTATGTATACCTATTAATTTACTAGCGAAGCATTTGATCATAATGATCGTAATAATCTTCTTTCTTTAGTTTCTGATAAACACACATACGTACGAGTACATTATGATTTGAATTTTTTTAGGATAATGGTCCATCACCACGTAACTGCTTGTACTACACTGTATTTTGAGATTTCTAAATACTTATTCATCGAGATATTTTATTAACAGCTATTCAACGCTATCAAATATTAAAAAAAAAAAAAAACCTACGACATGAGTCAACAAAAATAAAATACACTTCAGTACTTTCAGGAGTCATGCATGACTGTAGGTATGTACTGTACTGCCTGCCGACAAGTGAATCCGTTCTAGGAAAAAAATCCATGCTTCCGAAAACATGGCACTTGAGATGAAATCCTCTGAGGGCGAAGGGTACAGAAAACAAAAAAGTCGTCAACCACAATCCAAATTCAATACATAAAATATTTGCTACCCCTATGAAAAAAGCATAGCAAATTCTAAGTAATGAATTGCTATTTTTTTTAACAGGCGTTACATTCTTTTCGTACTGGTAGACCTGGTTTTCGTACTGCTATTAGGCTTATAGGGACACAAGTTACCATAATTCTTTACAATAGAATAGTCTGATGGTCAAATAATAAAGTCGAATTCAGGGTACACATTACGACTTTTTGCATCGATACAAATGCGCGGTTTACAGTCACGCGACATCATCGCGATTGTATTGCTGATTTTAGTAACGTGTGATTACGCGTGTGTGGAAAGGTAGATTTTTGGGGCTTGATTCACTTAATGTTATGTGGCAGTTTGAATGTCTTGTGTGCCTAAAATACAAAGCAAATATATCAATATGAAAAACAATGCTTACATTTCATACATGCAGTGAGAATGACGTACTGACTTCGATCTTGCTAGATCTTGGCCAGAACTGGGTGTCATTTCTAATATTCGTCACACCTTGTTGCTGATTTTGTACTTTCAAAGAAGTTTCTGAAAATTTAAGTATTATTTAATACATCATAAATATTTGTACTGCACCTAGTCCCTTGGGATGCCTGAAGATATTTGCACCCTATAGGAAAAACATAGTTATAAGTTAGGAGTCAAAACTTGAACTGAAAAGTAGGTATTGTTAGCTAGGTAGGTAAAAAATATTTGAAATAAAAAATATAAAACTATGTGTAAATAAATATTTTATTGTATGACTTACTTATGACTACTCAAAACTTTTGATACGGCATCCAACCTTTACATTTTGCGGTACCGCACAAACACTTCTTTTGGACAACATCTTCTTCAACCAAATCTGAAGTACGATCAGGTGAGCCGTAGTGGAAAGTGACTTCAGAATGTGGAGGGATATCCTTGCATGCAAAAAGTGCCAGTTTCGGTATGGGAATATTGACCCTAACAGGCACAATGACACAATTTGGATCACAGCTATGATTGGCATACCGTCCAATGTTCCCAAACTCGCTTGGATCTACAAATGTTTGTGAAATTCCACTTACACTATGTTCATTTAAACAAAATATGTAATTCATTTCTTTATTCACAATGTTGGGGGGCTGCCTGCTAATTGCTTGTGCTTTGGTTATCACTTCTCCTGCATATTCACAAACAAATGTACCTTTTTGAATAAAGTTATTACAAAATAGACCAAGACCTTTCTTTTCATTACAACTCATTCCAACATACAAAGATTTATGAGGACCTCTTTGTACAAGGCGATTGCCACAATTATAAGAACAAGAACATAGATCATTACATTCTAGTATAGGGCCCATTACACCATCCTTCAGTTTACTTTCATTTAAATACAATATATCAGTATCCAAACTTGGTACATAGTTACTTCCATCAGACTGCTTGACACAAGGACAACATGGGAGTTCACATAAGTTATTACAATCACATTTCTTGGTTAGCTGTGAATTGAAATCTTCAACTATTTGATTATAATGTTTCGAGTTTTCTGGCGGTCCTGGAACACTTTCTGTGACATACATCAGTGTATGATTCTGATGAGAATAGTTATCATCAATCATTGTTTTATGTAAACTAATTACAATTGTATTAGTACCAGTACAATTTTAAATAAATAACATCTTTTAATTTTACACATTTATGTTGAAACATACTTTTCAATGTATACTCATTTTAAAAACAGCCTACTAACTTAAAATTCTTAGTTACTTAATTAGCATTTAGGCAAGGCAGCAAGTTTAATTACATTTTAAATTATTTTGTTCAAAACAAAAACATCGAAGAGCAAAAAGCAAAACAAACACATCAAATCAAAATGACATTTTGTGTGACGTAAGGTGATTTAAAGAGAACGTCATGCCAACGGATTTTTTAAGGTAAAAGCGAGATAATGCTATACGATTAAGGGAGATAGTAAGATATGCCAACTCAGTGCGGACCAATCAAAATTCGTTGTTTAATTGCTAATGACATGGTGGACACAATATGTGGACCAATAAGCATCGTCGTAGAACTGTCATTCAAACATTCGTTTTCAACAATACGTAGGCAATAGGAAAGTCTCGTCATAGGGATGTACTAAGTGACTAAAAGATACATTCAAAAATAATTAATCAGATGACACGGTAACGGTAAGTTTAGCTTTTGAATAGTATTCATTTTCAAACATTTTATTATTATCTCTTACATAACAACTATTGCCTTTAAACTTTGCACATTTTATTTTTAATAAAATGAAATGAATAAGTACCACGGATAAATAAAACTTTCCCAAAAAAAAAAAAATTCAAGATAAAAACACTCTCGACTCTATCTTTAACGTGGTTTGACTTTATTCTAAAAGTGGTAGGCTGATTATAAAACAAAATAACTGTACGGAATTACGGATTAAGGGCAGACTACTGACTGTGTTGAGTATTGATGGCTTTTTTCTATCTGGTTCAGACAGATTTGGATTTGAATGATTGATTTCATAAGTCGAATAAAAAAATATAATTAGTCAAATCAAGCAATGTCAATTTATTAGAAATAAATAAACGAATAATTACGTTAAAAATTAGCGTAATCGGGGCCCAGCTTGAGAAGCTGAAGTGATGATTCTATTAGGAATACGCTAGAGAGTATTTTTCTCTGTGATTTCACATGTTCTGTATAACAGTTACTTCCAGTATCACGTGAAATATCGAAGCTTGATTTCGCATCACTTTACATACCTACATCCGCGGCCGCGCAGGCGCAACGTCGTGACGTGACGTAATTGTCCATTCATACTTTTTGTTTCATTAATGAAAATGAGTTTTCCAATAATGTTTCTTGTGTTGTGTTTACCACAAAATAATATTTTTAGTGATTTGTTACACAAGTGCTGCAACATGTTTTAATACCTTTTCCTGAATGTTACGTGCATTTTGGCTTGAAGTGCATTCATTCATTGAAAGAGTGCAGGTATTGAGCACATGCGCACTGCAAACGTGAATCTAGGCGATCTCTAGTGTTAGTTTTGTTTGAACTCTCGAATGTGGCTCCCATTACATTTTGTGATGATAAGTGCTTCGATTTGAAATACATGAACAAGTGACTGAATTGAAACTGGAAGTCTGGAAAACAGGCAGAAGTAGAACATTACGACACTCCGGAAGTGGCGGGACAAGCAAGCCGGCCGAGCTCGTTCCGAAAGAGATAACAACGGATGAAAGAGATAAACAGTAATGGATTTAACATGGCGGACGATACGCGTAAAGTACGAGTTGAAGAAAGATTGAAAATAAAGATTGGTAAGCATCTTTTTTGCTAATTTTTCGTTGTATTTGTCTTGTAGTTTTATTGGTGTAGTTTGTAGAGTTGAAAATCTCGTAAATGACTTTTGTAATCTCGTTAGGAGTAATGTTGTTGTGATTCTAGTGAACAGGTGGTGATAAGTACTCTTGCTTTTCTGAGCCAGATGTGAATGAATATCAGCCGAAAAGCACATTGAATGAATCTCACAACTATATTTTGTGAAATCCCGATCGATTGTTAAGGAATCAAAAACGAATAAAGCCTAACATCTTTGTTGTGAGCTCATAGCTGTTTTGACAGTTCATACTCGGTTTATGAATGAAAATGAATCTCCGTGTACACAATGAATCTCGTGCCTATATCATATTAGATTAGATATCTACTATGTACACTTTGTTTACCGTGTTTCTATATGTCGAAATGCAATATCCCAGACTTGGCTGAAATAAAAAAAATTGTGTTCTTCAGTTTTTGTGGGGAGGTAGGACCTTGTTACCTCAAGCTATCTGTACCTCATTTGGTTAAATAAAATAGCATTAACTATACATTATTCTGAATTATCTACATCATGAGCAATAAAATTACATTAGTAAAATATCCTTCTAAAAAAAAAATAAAACCGACTCCAAAAAACCTACACTAAAACGTAGAAAAATAATTACTAATTACCTACTTATTTATTAGGACGAATTATTAATATTTATGTAGGTATACCATGATTGATACTTCTGGAGTCGGTGCCAAGTTTATGAAACATGTAAAGTTTGCCTGCACCGACTCCAAAAGTATCAATCATGGTACATACGTAGATTTCAACGATTTAGGCGGCCAAAACCCAGTTTTCCAAAATCAATCTATTGAAAAATAAACCATGTACGCGGGTAGTACAGACTTCCAGGAATACCATGGTACCCTTTTCAATGTTCAACGAGCGCAAATCTACCCTCTAGAGTAGTCTGAATGCGATAGTTCGCTTAACGTGGATGTATTTGTTTTCGGGCGCTCTTAAACTTACAACTTTTGTAAATTGCATATTTATTTTCAAAACCATTGTTTTCGAGTAACAGTGGTGGATTGCGATAATTAAGGATAGAGCCTATGTTTTTCAACAGTAATTTACTTAGTTTTTGTTTTCCTAAATATATTTAAAAATTGTCAAAGATAGCTGTATCAGAAATGAGATTTTTTTTGTATTTTTTATTTTAAAGTGGTCGTTTAACTAACTTCAGGGTCCGTCCGAGCAATAATTTCTTTATTTTTTAATAGTTTACATATTGTTCTTAAAATCTGCAAAAAAAAAAAAAAAAAAAAAAAAAAAAAAAAACATACGGGTCGAATTGAGAACCTCCTCCTTTTTTTGAAGTCGGTTGAAAATAACAAATTAATATACAGCGATTTTGTATTAATTTACTGTTCTATCCTATCCTTATCATTGGCAAGTAAAATAATGCATGTTTGCAAGTCCTACGTACATGAAATGTTTTACTCAAATGTAAAAATTACTACTAGCAAATCATTAGTACATTGAACTGTCTTGTTTATATTGTAGTTATATTTGAAGTATAGTAAAAAAATAAATTATCTCTTTTATTACAATGGCAACCAACCAATAACAAACATAAAAAGAACTGGCTGACAAAGGTGGCTGAATTTCTTGTGCTGCTTCTTCTCAGAACTAGCCCATTGATTGTCCCGAAGCAGTGGTAGGTTAGGGTAAGGTGCTTCAAGTTCTATAGGGACATGTAAAATCGCTTTTTAAAAGTTAGTCGTAAGTTGTTGATAAACCAATAAAATAAATAAATGCAAGCGGCGCAGGACCGGTCTTTGTGGAAATCCTTGGGGGAGGCCTTTGTCCAGCAGTGGACGTCTTTCGGCTGAAACGAACTAACGAACAATAAAATAAAAAAATAGCATTTTTATAAATGTGATTTACAGTAATTGAAATTAGTACTTAACTGGTATCTTGGTGTGGGAATGTAAAGCGGTCAATAAAAGGGACAAGAAACCATTTTGCTATTGCTGTTAATTTAGACGTAGTGATACGTAGACCTGAAATTAACTGAAGAAAAGAAAAAACTTGTAGACTGGAAAAGCCCAGTAATTACCTACAGTAGAATCCCGATTATCCGGATCAATTAAAACCAGGGGTGTTCCGGATAATCGAAAATCCGGATAATCGATTTCAAAGTAAAATCAAACAATAATTAACTTTTTACAATAGAAAGGGTTTTCAATACATCATTTTAGAGTCTAAAAATATAAATTTTAGACCATTGGTCATCCATTTCTTTTAACAATGAACTAAAAAGACGTCCGTACCATGTTACGGTGGCGGCGCCTTCGGTTTTTATGGGTCCAGACCCTGAATCGATAAATAGAAACCGTGAAGAATGAGTCCGGATAATCGGATATCCGGATAATCGAAGTCCGGATAATCGAGATTCTACTGTATTTAGTTATAATATTAACCCTTAATTTTGATGCAGTACTCTTAAATAGGATTCAGATTCAAGCATAGTTTCATAGGTTTGCTTACATGTTATTTCAATAGACCGAAGTCATCTGAAATTCAAATTGGCAATCACATCATGGAAATTTTAATGCATTTGAAATGCTCAATAGTTTAAATGTTTTTTATTAATACGGAAAAAAAAACCATCAATTTTAACAAATTTATTTCAGTTATTTATCAAATCAAAAATAAAATGATTTTGTAGATGTAGGTATAGCATTTATCTAAAAAAGCTATATTATACTATTACGTTAAATGTTACAAGAATTTTTTGGCAGTAATTATCCTTTATATTAGATGAGTAGAGCGTTGATTGATTTGTGTTGATGACGGAGCGGACTCATAAATCCATGATAACGCGAAGTATGTCTGATAGGAGTGCAGTACGCCTTCCGGGGCACGACCCGCGACCTCTCCCCCTTTGCTACTGTTCTCTTGCGCTATCGTCAAATACAAATGAACAAACTGCTTACATTTTCAATTTGTTTCACTTATTTCTGAGTGACTTGTTCATCAAACATATTTTAATTTTACATGTTATGTCTTTTTCTGATTGTATTTTAAAAACAGTGTTCTCATTTAAAGTCATTTTTAAACCTTTTTTTGTTCTTTTGTTTAGTTATTTATAAAATTAAACAGTTGGCTTTAAATTCCATAAACAGCACCAAAAGCCTCATTGAAACCTTCAGTTGAAATAATAACAAGCAATGTAGGTATATTTTTCTTAATTTTCCATAATGTAGTAAATGCCTATGTCGATTTACAAATACTGGTGCCTTTTCTCTGCCTTCCTTTCTTCCTTCTGTAGGGGATAAAAATCCCTAAAGAGCAGGAATCTACTACTTTTTCTGAGTGAATGTAAAGTACATATTTTTTTATTGATCATTAGGGTTAAAATGCTGAAGTCATTATTGAAGGTATACAATACTATTTATTGAACAACATGATCTCTGAATGGAAGGAGATAAACCTTATAAATGCAATAATTTTCGCTGTTGCAGACGATAAACTCTTTATGGTTACTTCCGTCCTCAACCTGGTGCATATCTATTCTATACTGCACACCATTTTTCTTTCCCGCTCCCGCATACCACTTACTCGCCCAAACAGGCTGCAGTTAATTGAAACCCATTATATTTTATGCATTAAGTGACTCATGGAGACTGTACCTGCCTCTAAGCTTACTATAGGCGGTCGGTCGCATTTCAAAGACGTCCTTCGTTAACTTATACGCAAAGTTTAATGACGTAGATGACTGAATCACGCAAGTCATAACTAACTAGTCATCCCTTGTCTGTGGGAGTTCACCAGTTGAATCTCCTTATTATAGTGTCTGCGGTTTCCGTTGGCTTACTTCTCTTTAATCGACTAAAGTGACCTCGAAATTAATCATTTGTAAGTAAACTTTACGTTTCCCGTCTTAACAGACAGTTATCATTGTTTGCTTGCCTATCTGATAACAAATATTAAGATCTAATTTTCCATCAATTCATTTTAAAACCAAAGCACTAAACAGTATAATTGCTTCTAAAGTAGGTAACATAAGAGGCCTGTGTTCGAGTTAATACTGTGTTATGTTCATTAACAAAAATACTTATGCAATGTGTCACGAGTAGTGACATGCACATTGTTCTCCCAAAGCCAATGAGCCGCGGCGAGTTACGGGCCGACCAACCGAGCGTGTTGCGGCATTGACACTTTCCGGTACCTACGGCAGACCAGGATGGACAGGCCAGTAATTGGTCCGACTTCTAACATGTGCTGTTCTAGATAAAATTATTGAATTTGCATAGACTTAGTATTATATCGTACACGATGCTTAAAACTTTCATAACCCAGTTCTTACTGAAACTATACTAGAACAACTTATGGAGGAGCCCATTATTAAAACGGATGTCTGATAAATTAGCAATGCAGATACGCTTCAAACCGCGTGTGTCAAATAATAATATTCGTTTGATTTGTTATTGTTTAATCCATTAAGGTCCACCAACTATTAACAGTGACTCGTCAATAGGTTAATAGTTAGTATCTACCTATAGCATTTTATTTTTGCGTCGGTTTCTATGAATGAACCTTTGTTTCTGTACATTCATGGTGGCATTCGTGTGTGGTGGTAATTTACTGGGGTTGTAAAGTGATGGGTGGGTGACACATCGAGGGCGAGGCGTCGAACCTCCGCCGCTACTATTTATCTACGCGACCACGCCGCACAGTGAATGGGGCAAACGGAACGTTTTCCATTCAGCGCACCCATTCATGGAAACTCGCCAGTCCGTTAATGAAAAACGCGTTCGTTTATCGTCAACGTTATCGTCGACGGTACACCACGACCGCATGTGCTAGTGTAATATTTACATTCAAAACACTCTTGTCTAATCACTCGCAATATCGATAAGATTACGACATCGATAACATTTGTTTTGAACGTTTTCTTGATTGTAACTTCATTTTCGTATTTATCTGATTGGACTTGACTCAATTGACAAATACATTTACGAAATAATAAAAATCGTAGCTGGTCTTAAACTCAAACAACTGTAGAGTAGAAACTCGCCTTATTTACCCACCTCAATCTGCTCACATTGGCTTTACATAATGAGGTAATTATAACTTACGACGTACTTGTGTAGTAACTGTGTCTACTTGTGCAATTGATGAAAAATATAAACTCTTCTATGACTATGTGAATGCTTACAAACAAGTTGAAGGTCGTTTTGAGAGAATAAATACAATAGATTTTTTGAATGACTTAGAGTAATTTACAGTTTCAATGTTTCATTAGCATAAAATGAGAGCACTCATTTCACGTTACTACTACTAATAACTGATTAGATGAGCTTCTATCAGAATAACATGAAATCAAATAATTGGGATAAAAAGATTTTCTTATTTAAAATTCTCTCAAGTTTCTTTTTTTTTTTTTTTAATTGTACGTTCTCTACTACCACTGGGTAATAATCTTTTTCATCGCTCGTGGCTTGCCGCGACACGGGGAAATCGTTACTGTTATTAGCACCACAACCTTTATGTTCTTTATACATCGTGCACCAGCTATTGTGCGCGCAACTATCTCGAGATGAGAAAGCTATAGTACCTTTACCGTTCGGCACCGATCTGTGCGTAGGTACTTTCTACACACTGGTTGGCGCCCGCACTACCAGCTCGTCATTCATACCGACTTCTCTCTCTAAATGTCAAATGTTTACGACAACAATGATCCAACTTTCCGCCCACTGTTCTAATAAATTCGCCAATGTTACAAAATGTTAAAACTTAAATAGCAATATTTACCAACGCCGATTTCCACAATTTGCAGATTTAGGCTTGCCAGTTGCCACTATGTGGGTGAATGCCCTAGATATTTCGAATTCGACTAACATAGTGTAGGTTAGGTACTGCCATAGTTAGTTAATGATTAGTTAATACTATAATCAACTGAATGATTTAAATATTAACCGACTTCAAAAAAAGGAGGTTCTTACTGAAATAATTCGCAAAACAATAGCCCCTTGAATTGACTAATCAAACTGTTTTAGTCTTGGTTTTCCCTGAATGCTATAATGGTGAAATTACACATACAATTACCAGAGTACCTAACAATAATTTATGACAGTCACCTTTATCAGAATCCCAGCGAATCGAATTGAGTTTATGATGTTCGGGTAATGTGTAATGCCGGAGACACGCATGGCTGCCTGCGGGCCCTGATCAAGTACGCAGAATTAAATAATTGCATGAGCTGTTAATTCCCGGGAATAGCCTGGAATAAAGTCCGCGTTGCGTAAGTGAACGAATTTAATGTTTCCTGCGCATCGTAAAAAGTTAATGTAGTTTCGGCATTGTCTAATATGTGTAACAGTGTTTCAAGATTTACTGTGCTATTGTTCAATCAAAAAAGTATTCCTACGTTACGCCAAACAAGTTACTGAAAATGGATTAAAATCTTTATTCGTTTTCAGCTAGGCATTTACAATGCTTTATGAAATTGAAGACGATAAGTTCTTTGTAAAACTTATGCAAAGAAGTTGCAGAATGTTCAAAAATTATGAGACCACGAGTACCGATATATTTGCACCATAAACTGTTCCCATGGCTGCGGTATCCAACGTACTCTCGATTTCGAAACAATCGCACTACGCAGTGTGGAAACATCTTAATAATCGCTATTGTGGCCACATAGTAGGCAGTTAGGTTCGTGTGCGTTTCCTCGGTAGCTGAATCAAAGGTTCCCGTTTCACTCCCACGATCCACTTTGGTGGCGTGTGTTACTGTCATGTTGATGATGATGACGGTTGTTTTTGCATCAGCAATTATGTACAGTTTGTTGCAAGTTTCTCTCGTAGTCCAATTACGAATTTGTGGGAGCCTACGTCCACAGGAAGGTCTCTCCTTTGTTTTAAACGCCCTAACAATCGCAGCAATAATCTTGCCTCGGCTGGCTCATGATAATTTACATTCTTTCTAATTACTGGTGTACGTAATAATGAGCCGTTTACGTTAGGAAATTTTGTGAAAGTGTATGTAGCGTTACTTTGTAAATTCATTGACGATGTGCAGTCTTTATTTCAGATGAAAGTAGGTGCAATTCCGGACTTTTAATAACTAGCGTGTGTATTGGTGTCGGTCACGGCCACGCGCTTTGTTTCCTTATTGCAGGAAGTTGTTTTCATAACATAATTGACTATTTATAACATTTACCGAAACACACGTCATCTCTCTATTTGTTTAGTCCTATTATTATAGAACGAATGCCTACCTTTAGTATCCATACTCGTAATCATTAATCATTATCATACCCAGGTTCCTCAGCAAATTCATCACTCTCACACCGTTTTGCAAAGTTCAATGGAAATGCGTTCGTTTTCCTATTATAGCGACAATTTGAATACCATCATCATTATAATTTAACTTTCACCTCAGAGAAAA
Source organism: Ostrinia furnacalis (assembly GCF_004193835.3). Taxonomy (NCBI): domain Eukaryota; kingdom Metazoa; phylum Arthropoda; class Insecta; order Lepidoptera; family Crambidae; genus Ostrinia; species Ostrinia furnacalis. Next base: position 129,595 of record NW_021132730.1, read on the forward strand.
TATGTATAAATGACTGACTGTAATAAACTGACCGTCATCTTTTAGATAATAATCCAAAAATGACTGTAGACATTAACATAATATTTGTTTACCAGTGACCAGTGTTATGTGAGTTCATTGTCATTGACTTCATTCATATCAACAATATCTCATAGGTAAATATTACCTACTATGTAATAAAATTTTCAGATCAAATGATTGATGATTTGAGTTAATTTTGCAAGTAGTTAAGACCGCCTTCGCAGATTTAGCTCGATCAGGACTCGCTGGGCAAGCGACAGGTCTCTTATGGGCCGATGGTTTCACCTTGGATCGCCGTATAAGCAATATCTGACGACTGACGAGGTCGCGATTTGTTGCGCAATCGCCGTCACTGCTTCTTCCTTTTATGTATCACGATTACACTCCTACAGCGGACACTGTAACGAGTATTGTGATTATTCATTGTTGCCACATAATTGCAAGGGTTCGTTAAACTTGATCATTTCATTCAGTTTAGTAGAGTTCATGTCCTTTGAAATTGCGATGGCATTAAAGAAGTATTCCTTCTTAAAATTAATTATAGCATAAATTTTTAAATCTATCATAGATATGAAATCCCAGGCCAGCTGACCTGATTTCTACCAAAACTTCAAAAAAGTATATTTTCTTTTATGTCAACACTTTTTCTTGCAATCTGAAACGGTTCAAGGTAATGCCTTTTAATGTCAACATTCCATTAAACATTTAGTAAAAGGTATTTTTACTCCACTTTAAACTTGGGCAATTTTGTTTGAATTAGGTAAAATAATACAAAGCAGCCTAACATAATACATTTTCGGACTTACTTATTTATTCCCAAAACAACTTCCTCTTTAGATTTAGTGAAGACTGAGGCCCATGGTGATACATGCAATTACTCTTTTAACTTATCTCGGTCTATTCAATCGTTTTCTTCAACGATCATTAGATATAGCAATGTCTAAGTTATTTATTCTGTACTTAGGCCCTTTCCAGGGCGCTTATACGCTTCCCAAATAGCCGTACCCTAAGGGACAACATAATATGAGCTGGTGCTAAGAAGAAGTGGCGGAGGAAACTCGACCACCTTTGTCAGCCAGCAGTATTTACAGTAGTGTTGGTTCTTTACTTCATATGTTTTGTTATTGTTCCAGGTGAAGCAAAAAACGTGCCAGGTCGCAGCCATGGCGGGTCGTGCCACCGCGACATATACTGCGTGTTGTCGCTCGACCAGGAGGAAATATTTCGCACCTCTACCATGGAACGGACACTCAAGTGAGTACTGCTGCTTTTGTATTCTGTAATGGATCATCATCAGTCCAATTCTGGTCACTCTTAGATATCGGCTCTATTAATGGGTGCTAATGAGCCCGAACCTATTAGCCAACCTTGTCGTTTATCTTTCGCTCCATCTATCGCTGTTTTACTACTGCTCGAATGTTATGTTTCTAAAAACGTGCACTGTTTTGAATAACATCTTCAGGCTATTCAGTCTCCTTTGTAAAATCCCGACTTTCTCTAATTTATTTTATTTGAAATTCAAAGAAACTCATAATGCTTTGTTGCACTAGCTAGTACGTAACTTATGCTCAAAAGACAGGTAATCTCGGCAGATTGGCACAGTATTGTTTGCCCATTTACTCCAGTATGTACTTTAACATTTTAATGCCCCAACAATCTGTAAGGCTTGTCCTTGACTGACTGTACTATTTTCGAATTTCCTGTGATATCTATAGTTCGCAGACGCACCCCTCGCCGGCGGCTGTCAAACGTACTTTTTCGAACGTTTTACGTTTCACTACGGAACTGACATAATAACGGATCCATTGTCCGGCGTCCGGATCGGCTTCCGGTCTTATCGGTTGGGAACCGTTCGCCGACACATTAGGGAGGGCAAACAAATTTAATGGGTCAAGGTTTGGCCACTTTATGAATGGCCGGCCGTCTACGCTAGTTGTGGCGAATTAGGAATAATTAGAGCTTGGTACTTTGCTAATAGCATTGAGTAGTTAAACCACGTATTATGTAGTGAGCCGTAGCCCACTAGGTGCTGTTCGTATTCACGTTTGTAAACCGCATCGAAATGTTTTTTTTTTATCTTTTTACTGCGACCTGGCACTTCATTGCTAAGGATAAAAGCGCTTTTTACCGTATTTATTATGACGAACAGAAAATTAGAACTTTTGTTGGAAGCTTTTAAAAACTTAAAAAAAACTTTCATTTTGTTGACCCTTAATATTATAAATGCGAAAGTTCGGATGTCTGGATGTTTGTTACTCTTTCACAAAAGTTTCATCAACAAAATCCGTTCAGTAGAACGGATTTTGATGAAACTTTACAGTATTATTGTTTATAACCCAGAATAGCATATAGGCTATAATTTATGACGATCTGTGACAAACGAAATTTCACGCGGGGGAAGCCGCGGGAAAAAGCTAGTATAGCTCTATTACGCTGCGCGCTGATGGTTTTCATAATAAAAATAGTTTTCTATTGTTTTACACTCCATAAAGAAGTATGTCTTACCCTAGTTAGTACACTAAAGTGGGTTTTGCCTTCCCTGGTGTAATTCACTGAGTGGATTTTCATTAAGATACATATTTAGCTCGTTAGCTCTATTAAAATTAATTAAATCAACCGATCGGTCATGATTTATTGGGTGAAGGCGTTTGTCCGTGGAGCGCCTCGCACTCGTAGGGGCGGCACTACGGCGCGCGCCTCCAGGATGCGTTTCCGGTGCGCGTGCGCCCGCGCGGAACGTCCCTTCCGCTACACCCCCTCGTTACATTTAATTTGGGACTGAATGAACTGAGCTAAAAGAATTGCCACCCTATATTGGTTTTTTCCAGCGTGGGAACAAAATATACTCACAATGTGCTCCAATATCGAATAGGTATGTTATAAGAAGAGGCAGGCAATTATTTTGTTTGTTAATGAGCGGAAGCGATAATGATTTAGTGACCCGAGAGGTGAGCAGCATTGGCGGATATCGAAGGAAATGTCACGTCACTCAACGAGTTAAGTTAATGGGTTCTTTGTCTCGCGATACTTTATCAGTGCACTGCGCCTGCGTCGCGCCTACTTATTTATACCTATGTCTTGTTTGTAATGCTCTTCAACTGGCTGCTTGCAAGTGAACGAGCAGATGTATAACTATATTTTTTCTTTATGAATCCTTGATAAAGCATGTTTCATTCAAGCTAGTTTTCAAATTGTAGAATTTCAGAAAAGCTTTGCTGTATGACAGAATATTTTACGTAAAAAACTACAATTTCTTTATTATAGTTTCATCAATATCAAGTATAGACTCAAACGAATTCCAACATGGCCGATGTTGGTATACGCTCAATTCAAGAAGCGAGCGAGACATCATAAAAAGCTTTTCATAACATCTTGTGGTGCACTGAGCGGAAGCTTTTAAGTGATAAATTGGTCCCGGAACTTCGTAGTGCGTAAAATGATCATCGCCCGTGCCCGTATGGCCCACGGGCGATTCAACCTAAGGGGCGGTGTACACTTTATAATACGGTTTAAAAAGTGCTGCATTTTGTGCCTGCTACTGATACTGCAATATTGTATTATTCTGTTTCATTAAAGCAAATGGATACTCCATTTAATTTTTACATAATACATTATGAATTACGTTACATTACGGAATTTCCTCGGCGTGTATATCTGTTGTAGTTACAACATTACAGATAGTGGAAATGTTAACTGTAACTGACAACTATACCTGTACTGTGCTCTGTGGGCAGTTCTTGATGACTTTATTATTAGAGACATAATCCTCGATTCAGTGACTCTCGAGCGTTAATACCTTCATCCCGAACGGTTGTCCCGGGGCATGTGCAAACGCCCTAAGTGCAACGCTCTGGTTTCTCGGACAGCGTGCTATTTGTGTTTCTCGATGCGCTCATTGCTGTGTGTACGATCCGCGTGTAGGTTTGTGTCCTAGTTAGTTAAAAAACACCCGTCAATGGCGAACTAGGTTAGCTGCGGATGATGCTCAGCGTACTTCGCGTGTGCTTAATCATGTTCCTCATTAATGATTAACATTGAATATAAACCCAGGAAATCGTCCGATCGATCTTGTTTTTGTTTTCCTTCTTCGTAGTAGTAACTGTATTGTAGAGACTAGAATGGAACCGATTACAGTTTATAACAATGGTATATTGGATAATGACACTTGATGATGAATTGTTGTTTTAGGCAAACAAGAGGACAGGTTTTCCTTCTTTCTAATTAATCACTGCCATTCTCTGCTACCTATATGAGGTGGGACATGACGCAGTGCATTGATAAATGCATTCTATAAATGCTATACAATGAAGTCACATAGCATACATAATAAAAAAGAAGTATTAATAAAATCATTTAATTGTTCTAAAATACATTACCTATTTCAATGTTCTCTATAACTAGGTGGTATCTTCAAAATTATGTCGACAGAATCATGTTTAGCTGGAGTAAACTAATGAGTAAGTGACTACAGGCAGATGTAGTGAATCACCAGTTCATTGTATTCATCGTCGTAACTAAAAGATAGACGTTAGATAAGTACCTACCTATAATAAGTGTCTGTATCAGTGGCCGACTGTATTGTTTAAATAATAATATCACATGTTGTCATTATTACAAAAGTGGTGCAAATTAACGAACCAGTATGTTTTTGCTATTGTTGATCATATTAGTTCATTCATTATTCTTAGTAACTGTCCTCTTAAACAATAGAATCTTGCGCTTCGACAGCTTTTTGTTGTCAATCTTATAAGGTGGTGGAGTCAATAAGTGAACATCGGTTGAGCTGTTAATGTTCCCTGTACTACATATGTATGTCATGCAGCGCCGGCGCATCCGGCGCCGGTTCGGTATTTATAAACCGGAGGCGGAACCGCCAGCCACCGCCGAGCGGGGGCGGCGCGGGCGCGGCTTACGCCTTGCCGCTGCGGTAATAGCTGACGAATAACCACACAACTTCATATTGTTCGTTGAACCGACGCCTATGGGATTAGCGACACTAACACCACTTGAAAGTGTTCAATTTGTCCTGCTTGCAAGTTCGTTGGTTGGCCAACTTTATTTTGACTGTAATTTAAAAGAAAGTGAAATTGAAAGTAAAGTATTTAAAAAGTGCATTGTTGGTTCATGTATTAAAATATCTTTTTGTGAACTGCCAATTACAAGAATCTTAAAAGTTGGAACTGCATTAGATTTACATTTTACATACGTTTTAATCCTTGCAGCGGAACCAACCCAAGTAAAGATCCCAGTTACTACCATTCATAATAACAAGTCTTTGTTGATAATCTATGCAATAGATTCAATATTCTATTTAACTTAATTAAAAAACCTCCATCTAATTACATTTACACAAAAAAAGGAAACTGTCAATCACATTCAGGAAGAGAGAATATGTATGAATTTTAACACTTCCCTATAAGACGTTTGCAACGAGAGGTTCGGTGAAGCGGGAAAGAGGAACTTTCACCGGGGCCTACGACGCACGCGCCTGTAACGACATCGCTTATCGCGCCAAATCGTGGGCCCGGCTGCTCGGAGCCCGAGCTTGCCCGAGCCTCGAGCTCCCAATAGGGATATTCCGATACTAATAAATACGAGTAGGTACTCGATACTTTTGATTCGATACCAAGTATTTATTGTATCGAATCAATTTTGCGATACATAATCGGTATCGAAACAAAAATACTTGGTATCGAATCGAGTCAGCAAAACAACCGAAAACAATAAAAAAACCGAGAACGCATCATACAGAACTGACAGAGCAAAAACAGTCAGCTAATCAGCTTTAATCGGTTACCGAGTTACCGGTATTCGTCGCGTGGCGGCGTGAGTGACGCGTTGTCTCGCGCTGGGCCAGCCGAATTCGTCCGACTTCAGCCAAGCCCGAGCCGAAAGCGAGAGAAGGAGACACCCGCACCCGCCCGCAAATCATCTCGCCATTCCGCCATTGTGAAAGTGTTAAGTGATTGTTTACAAGTAACAAAACAAACTAAAAGTTCCAAAAAGTATCGATATCAGTAACTATCGATACTTTAGGAGTACTTATTTAAGTAGTATCGAAAAAAGATTTGAGTATTATCGAAATGAGTAGGTATCGATACTTAGGTGGTATCGGAACATCCCTAGCTCCCAAACGCCCGCTCGAGCCGATCGCAATCAATACGCAGACATGTAATTATTTTAAGACCCTAATGGCCTATAAACGCCCGCAGTTCTATCCACAGCTTCCAGAGTTTTCAATTTAGATTATATTCAGCCTATATAAAGTTTTATAGACCACTAGCTGACCCGGCGAACTTCGTACCACCTTAGCGTAGAGATTTTCTTAATATTTTTTTCCGTAAGAACCATCCTTGGACTTCCACAAACATTTAAAAAAAAGAATTATCGAAATCGGTTCAGCCGTTCACACGTGATGCCGTGACAACGCGAAACGGGTTTCATTTTTATATACAGGGTGTCCCGTAATGTAACGTCAAGCCGGAACTGGGTGTTGAGACAAGTTGCGCTGGTTATCAGAAAAATATAAAAAAAATCTATGTGGCATATTTTAAAAATAATAGGCATTTAAAAAAAATCAAAAAATTCTACTCCAGGTGACGGTCCTTTTGCTCGTGTTGCCACAAATCTTCACTTTTTTCCAAATTTTTTTTTTGTTATGTAACCCTGAATAATGCTTCTCTAAATTGTTATCAAAATTACAAAACCAGCTGCTCCAGCTTGGACGAAAAAAATACATTATTCCCAAAAAAAATTTCAAAATAAAAATTTTGCCTAGTTTAAACTGACTGTACTGAAAAAAAATTGTACTACGCGAGTATGGCAAGTGACGTCATAATTTGGCGCATTTAGTAAGGATTCCAAAATGGTATAACACTTGGTAAATTCTTGCTGTAATTGTCGACAATTTTTGGTTTTTTGGAAATAATCCCATTTTTAACTTTATCTACCTTGGTTAAAAATTATTAAGATTTAAGGTACAATTCCAAGACGGGCCGCAGACCGCAAACTGCAACCGCAAACTGCAAAACTATGAAATCGGCAGCGCGGCATTGCAGCTGCGGCGTGTATACTGCAAATTTCATAGAGTTTTGCAGTTTCGCCTTTATCCGAAACTATCCGTAACTTTTGAATCAGTTTCGGTTACGGTTATGGACGTTTTTTTATTTCGGATATCCGATAGTTTCGGTTACGGTTACGGATATCCATAACATCCCTGCTTGGTAAGATGGCCCTCTCCGTCCCGCTCATACCTTTTAAAATGGCTTCTCCACCTCACTTAAGCCAGAAACTTAAATTTTGGGCACATTAAAATAATATTTTTAACCAAGGTAGATAAAGTTAAAAACGGGATTATTTTCAATAAACAAAAATTGTCGACAATTACAGCAAGATTTTACAAAGTGTTATACCATTTTGGAATCCTTACTAAATGCGCCAAATTATGACGTCACTTGCCACACTCGCGTAGTACAATTTTTTTTCAGTACAGTCAGTTTAAACTAGGCAAAATTTTTATTTTGATATTTTTTTTGGGAATAATGTATTTTTTTCATCCAAGTTGGAGCAGCTGGTTTTGTAATTTTGATAACAATTTAGAGAAGCATTATTCAGGGTTAATAACAAAAAAAAAAATTTGGAAAAAGTGAAGATTTGTGGCAACACGAGTAAAAGGACCGTCACCTGGAGTAGAATTTTTTGATTTTTTTTAAATGCCTATTCTTTTTAAAATATGCCACATAGATTATTTTTTATATTTTTCTGATAACCAGCACAACTTGCCTCAACACCCAGTTCCGGCTTGACGTTACATTACGGGACACCCTGTATATAGATTTCCTCGGAGTTGGTGCAGTTAATAAATGCATTTTATCGCTCAGTTCGATCGTTTTTTTTTTTTTTTATGCTAGCCAAGGCAGGTATTTGACCGCATTCGCACCTGGTGTTAAGTGAGATGCAGTCTAGGATGGTACATATCTGCCCTGTAAGTGCCTATTCACTCTCGCCTTGAAAACGCCCGCAATTTAGTTAAATACTAAATAAATGCACCTGTTTTTATAACGAGTTTTCTTAACCGCTTTAGGGTTCAGCGTAAAATAGCTATAATTACAAACACAAAATCTATGTATGTAATATAGTGTTTAAAACGAGAATGTTATCTTACAATTCGCAATGTAAGTAGTGGGCGCAAGAGATGCAAGGCACCCCACGCGTGCAGCTAGACGGTAATAAATATTTTACCAGTCGAAAGCTTGATAACGATTGTTGTGTAAATGTACTAGTCAAAGGGAATAAATTGTTTCATGATAGCTCCGACAGTTGACACTATCAGAGTGCATGATCTATTTTACTTTATTTAATGAGATGATCACTAATTACATGTATTTTCTTTTTGTTACAGTCCATTTTTCGGCGAAGAATTCCAATTCGAGGTTCCCCGAAGATTTCGATACCTCTCAATTTACGTGTTCGACCGTGACAAGCATCTCAAACAGGACAAGGTGCTCGGAAAAGTGGCAATCAAGCGAGAGGACCTTCACCGGTACAACAACAAAGACCACTGGTTCGCCCTCCGGCCGGTCGACGCAGATTCAGAAGTTCAGGGCAAAGCGCACATCGAACTTTCCCTCGAGGATTCGAGAAAACGGTTACGAATGGAGCCGAAGCCGCCCGACCCGGACCCGGCCGCCGACGGGTCGTCGAAGAACAAAGGAAACAATCTCGTGAGGCTGTCCGAATACTGCAAGGAGAGCATGAGGTTCGGCTCGTGCTCCAGCTCGACGAGCAAAAAGCTGCTCAGCGCCGTGGCAACGGAGCCCTCGTTAGCTTTGTCGCGTTCGGAGAGTCTCAAGGACAGAGCGCAGTGGGGGACTCGGACGAAACCCCCCATGCACACGATGTCCGAGCCGGACGCGTCGCCGCCCACCGCCGCCGACTACTGGTCGGACCCGGAGCGGCACTGCGCCGCGCGCGTGGGCCCGGACACGCTGCGGCTGCGCGTGCTGGAGTGCCTGGAGCTCACCACCAAGAACGGACAGTGCGATCCGTTCGCTCTCGTCACGTTACTGTACTCCAACGGGCGAAGAGTAGAAAAGCGCACGAAACCCAGAAAGAAGACTGTTAACCCTCAATTTGACGAAATATTCTGTTTTGATCTCGTTATGGACGCCGACCCCAAAGACAAGGACGGTTCTCAATCGGTGAGTTATTTTGTTTTCTGCATTTTACAAAATTTGTTTCGGAATAATTCAATTTTAATAATGGAATGTTATTTGGTCCTCAGGCGGGCGTGGCCTGCGAAGCGCGAGTTTCTGTATGGCACGACGCAGCAACACCTGTCTTCCTCGGCGAAGTGCGGTTGCAGTTACGGCAAACGGCACTGTCTCCTCTTCGCGCTTGGTAAGCATGTTTTTACAACTAATGATTGAAAAAACCATATTATCAAACATTAGTAAGGCAATCGAGCTGAGTCAACTATTACGACAGTGGTTTAACTGGGTTAAGCCCTATTTACTGACCTTGGCTTGAAACAAACAGAAATTAACTTCCGGAAACGCAATAACACTGACACGTAACTTATGCAGTACAAGGTGACAATGTAAAAAAGGACACCATTCATAATTGTGTATATGCATAATTTAAATAACTGAAACATACGCACAAGTAAAGATGTTCTCATAGGAAAAAATAAGCAATTCCCAGTTATGTATGTAAATTAGTACTTGTACATTGGATTACAAACATTTATTGCTTAAGTTACGGTGCAACAGCAATGATTAATCCGTCGTGCTATTCGCCTGCCGATCATCGCTTCAGTAGCGACTAGAGAAGGGCTCTGTCTGCACAAATTTAGATTTTTTTTCTCTGAACACACCCATGCCGAGGACGCGTTAAGGGTTAACGCCTTATATTACTGTCATTATATTCCAGGTTCTTCCTAACCTCCCGGGCCGGCGGCGCTCTGTCCCGGGGCGCCACGCCGCCCGGCACGCGGCTGTCGGCGGCGAGCGCGGCTGCGCTGGGCTCGCTGCGGCTGTGGCTGCAGTACACCGTGGACCACGTGTTCCCGCTCGACCACTACAGCCGCCTGGAGGAGTGCTTCCTGCGCAGCGTGCAGCAGAAGGTAACCAGAGAAGAAGTCCTCTACTAATCCTTGGATCTAATTGATTCACGGCTTACGAACCGAATCCCGAGAGAGAGCGTCTGTACTACTTGACGCCCTTCCGCTTAAAGCTAAGCGTCCACATGTCGGCATCGTGCGCATCGGACGTATCGCACGCAACGGATCGTAGTATTATTTATATGGAAACTCATAATATATAAGTGCGTCCACTGTCCGCATCGTACGCATCGCACATCCGATACGATGTGTTTCGTACGATGCGTCCGTTGCGTACAATACCGACAAGTGGACGCTTAGCTTTACTCTCTCCATACATCTCTTTGGAAAATGGATGATGGCCAATTCGATGCATCTTTGAACAATTGATATTGGCCAATTAGGTGTCTATTTGCACAAGTTGGGTCAAAAGAGTTAAACACGGAGTTTTTAAAAAACCCTACAGTTTATTGAATATTAGAAAAATGCAAATTCAACTGGATTTTGTTTTGATCTTGTAAGAGTGTGCTGAATACCTACATTTCTATAACAAAAATAGTACTTCATAAGAATAACACACTCTTAGATATCTAATCACAGGAAATAACATATTTTGATACAGTAGGAAAAAACAATCTTATCAAAAGGAAGTTTTTATCATTATATCTTGCAGATCACCCTCTATATTTCACTCATCAGATTAAGCAGATCGCTAGAATGTGGTCTAGTAATTAGATTTATGCATTATTGACGCCTACGCAACGACCTACCTTAGCTATTAGGCTAATAATGTGATTGTCTCTAATTTGTAAAGCCCTCATTCATATTCCATTTGTAAATGACGATTTACAAATACATGCCTATTATTGTGTAATGTACTAGGCCATTAAAAATCGACCTAATTTTTATTAATTGTAAATGATATTTTGCTTATAATAGCGTCTGATGACGATACAAACAAGTCCCATGTTATAGAAGTAACCAAATCAAAAACGGGCCTTAATTCAGTTTATTTAAAAGCTATTTTTCGTTATTGCAGCCTATAACAGCGTCAGCGGTGTACATTCTCGGCGAGATAGTGTCGAACAAGACTGACGCGGCGCAGCCTCTGGTGCGATTGTTCACGCACCACGATCTCATCGTGCCCATCGTCAGGGAACTCGCGCATGCCGAGATTTCTGCTCTCACGTGAGTTCCATAACTTATCGAATTTTCGTGCCAATAGACAATGACATGTCAATTTTGAGAGCATCAGTGGGTCTAGACAAAGTGCACTTTTTGATCGAATCGAAAATCGAATCCGTCAAAACTCCATACAAAAAAAAGCTTTTCGACCACTTTTCGACTAGTTTGCGATTAAAATGTGCACTTTGTCTAGACCCACAGTTGTATGAAATAAAGTTGACTGAAATTTATGTCAATGCTGTCTGTTTCCAGTGCCCTTAAAATTGCTTTACTTTGTAATCAATTGTGCATGTCGTGGCAACCTTTAATTAAGGCAACACCTTAGCTTAATTTATTTATAAGGATACTGTGAATGTATGGTGTATGTTTTGTTGGTTGTCCTTAAATAAATAAATCAAAGACCAATTAACTGATATCACTGGAAACAGACAGCATTGACATAAATTTTATCCAGCTTTATCTGTCAGAAAAATTGACAGTTTCTTTTGGCGCAAACTAGACTTGACTATCACAATCCCGATCTCTGCAACCACCGCTTTTGTCTCAACAAATTACACACTGCAATCAATTAGCCTTGCACAACCGATCGCTGATAATGTCTGCAATCAATAAGGAAAGACTACTTACTTACGCAAATCGACGGGAGTTTATTCCACCTTTTTTCTTTGCGCCAGTAACAAACTGGCATTGTTAGATTTGATTCGTCGGCGCAGACAATAGGATAAAAAACCTTTCAATACATGCCAATAAATAAAGCTCTGTATTCATTACGAGTTGGGCTGGCATAAAGTTTTGTACGGCAGCGGTAGTTCCCATTTGTTGGCCTGATGACATGGATAAAAAACATTGGGAACAATAATGAGTTTTTAGCTAACTCGTCTAAGTTCATAAATATATTCATAAATTACTCAAAATTGACGAAATTGAGATTCTATTTTAGAGAGTTAACAGATTTGATTACCAACAAAAAACTAATTGGGTATTTGACACCATTTCCCAATAATGCTAAAGCACAACTTTTTTAAAAAGACACTTCTTTCTGGTCTTAAAAACTTAATTAATTTTTAATTACCTGTAAATTACGATTTTTGGTTGCATTATAATTGAAAAAAGTATTTTCATTGAGTTGATAAAATTGTGACGTCACATGCTAGTATTGCCGTACAAAATCTATGGGCGAGTGTCGTTTTGACAGTTTTAAAAAGTACATCAATTGATTGGTGGTGTCAAATACCCTATTGTAGCATGTCTCTTCCAGTGACGCGACGACGATATTCCGCGGCAACACACTCGTGTCCAAGATGATGGACGAAGCGATGCGGCTGACGGGCGCTGCCTATCTCCGCTCCGTGCTGCGACCAACACTAGCCGCCGTGCTAGCGGAGCGGCGCCCGTGCGAGATCGACCCTGCGCGCGTCAAGCCCTCCGCCGCCATCTCCGCTAACCTGACCAACCTCAAGGACTACGTGGAGAGGGTACGAACGAATACTATAATACTACATTAGCCCTTCGCTCTGTGTTGCGGCCAACACTAGCCGCTGTGCTAGCGGAGCGGCACTCGTGCGAGATCGACCCCGCGCGCGTCAAGCCCTCCGCCGCCATCTCCGCTAACCTGACCAACCTCAAGGACTACGTGGAGAGGGTACGAACGAATACTATAATACTACATTAGCCCTGCGCTCTGTGTTGCGGCCAACACTAGCTGCTGTGCTAGCGGAGCGGCGCCAGTGCGAGATCGACCCCGCGCGCGTCAAGCCCTCCGCCGCCATCTCCGCTAACCTGGCCAACCTCAAGGACTACGTGGAGAGGGTAAGTACGCTATAATATTAAATTCATTAGCATGTGCCTGGTGCTGCTGCTCACGCTAGCTAGCGACTGTGCTAGCGGAGCGCCGTGCGAGATTCACTGCGTGTCAAATCCTTGCCGCCATCTCCACTTACCTAAAAACCCCCAGGACTGAGTTGCGGCATGCTGCGGCCCACACTAGCCGCTATGCTAACGGAGCGTTAAATCAAGCCCTCTGCTGTCATCTTGTCTCCGCTAACATAGCAAAGCGCAGACAACGTGTTGTACGCACGCTGTCTTGTAACAAACATCCAGCCATCATTGGAATTAGGCTGTATTCCTCGGAGCGCTTTAGAAAGTATAATTTCAATAACAGGATATCAGCAGATCGCATAGATAATGTAGTAAAGCACAATCAGGAAACTCTAAAGAAAACAATTTTATTTAAATCACAACATCCAATAATTAGACTCATTACATGGAAAAGTTTTAATAATCGTATTTATGGTCTGACATTAAATTATAGCAAGTTTAAGGTCCGTATTACAAAGAGACGCTCAAAATTCAATTTCTCAGGCGTAAATTCAAACGCTTTATTGCTTGAATTTCCGTATTGTCGCCAATTACAAGACAGGATTCTTATTTCTATATTCTCGTAATACTTTAACCAATAATTCCAAGACACATTTCTTTAAAAAAATATTTCTTTTTAGCTCTGAAAACCGAGTTAGTTTTCATTTCAATCAAAAATAAGAATTTAAATTAAAAAGTTCATCAATTGAGTTGGTGGACGTGACGTCATAGCTTGTTTTTGTAATCTATAGTGGGAGAAGGTAGTATTCGATAAATCCTTTCGAGCCTCGACCTCCTCGGTGATAACTTCGGACGGTATACGGGAAAATATATTCCGAGTACGATATTTTCCCGCGTATACTCCGCGTGTGATCATATGAATATTAATTTCTACTGCGTACGGTATACGGATAAAACCATGCCGTCTGAGCGAGTTAAAGAACCTTTTTGGTGATAACGTCATCTTTCAAGACTCGACCACTTCGATTACAAATTCGGACGGGAGAAAAAAATTACTCGACGACGATTTTTCCCGCGTAGTGTGTGATAATTTGTTGTTTTCTACTGTCATTGTTCTATTCGAAAAATCATGGCGCCTGAACGTGTTAACGAAGCCTATTATTGTGCCTACAAGTGTTTGACGCCTATTAATGTGCCATAACATCTTAATACACGTTGTGCCGGCTAATGTTGGATATACGGGTAAAATGGTGCCGTCGGAACATGCGAACAATTTAATACAATTTCCCCTGTCCCTGCTCTACTATACGTTTAAAATGTTGCTATTTGAACGTGCTAACAAACCTTTTCATTACCTACAGGTATTCGACGCGATAACATCATCGTACGCGATGTGCCCAGCCGCGATGTGTCGCCTGTTCGACGCGCTGCGGCAGTGCGCCGTGCGTCATTTCCCGCGCAACGGGGAAGTGCGTTACTCCGTCGTGTCGGGGTTCATATTCCTGCGGTTCTTCGCGCCAGCTATACTCGGACCGAGGCTCTTCGATCTCACTACTGAACAAATTGTAAGTCGACTTGTTTTCCTTCAATTACACACTTTTTATTGTCTAACGTTACTATGTAACAATTTGATTAATTCAAGTTAATTGACTGGTGCAAATATTTGATCTCGATCAATAAGAGTTAAATCAATTCTGAATTAAGTTTCAAATGTTTTGTATTATTGCGATCCATAAGATATGGATTCCTCGAAATTAAATGTTATATGTGCCCCGGCCTGTGTCCCATATAAATAGTAACAACGTGAATATAAGCTTTTTGTGCGAGAGACGAGAAGAGGAGGTGGTATCAGAAATGAGGTCTAACTATCAACATTGCATTTTATAACCAAAAGTATTAAATAATGGACCCCAATAAATGACAACATTTATTATATCCATTTTAGATGAACGCTGTATAATCAGAGTGTGATTTTTTTATGTTTAACCTTGTTAACTCAGGACCCTCAAACCAACCGGACGCTGACGCTGATCTCGAAGACGATCCAGTCGCTGGGCAACCTGGTGAGCAGCCGCTCGGCGCAGCAGGTGTGCAAGGAGGAGTACATGGCCGAACTGTACCGCAGCTTCTGCACGCCCAGACATGTTAGTATACCGCCTTTATAAACAACTTCTCTTCGCACGCGAGTTGAACGCTGAACACCACAAACAAAATGTTCTAAAAAGTTTGCACTCAATGAGGGCTATCGTTTTTATACTTAAAAGTTGGCACCCCTGGCGATTGACCGGATCTTACTCTACAGTGGCGCCATCTTGATGAGTGCAAATGCGATAGTCCTCCTACCACTTTCGCGCTCACCAGTTGGTGCCACTGTCTTCGCTATAGATGACCCACGCTGAACTGTCCCGCCAAACTCAATGACAGGGGGGCGCTACCATCGTTCAACTATATGGTTTCCAACATGGCAAAAATCTGAACCAGCGATCCGGTATTGACGGTGGCGCCCCACTGTCAATGTCATCGACAGGACAGTCCAGTATTTTGGAACTATACTAGCAAGTGACAGGACCTTACTCTACAGTGGCGCTAACTGGTGAGCGCTAAAACGATAGCCCTCATTCGTGCGAGAACCTGATGTTTTACATACGAGTGCTATAGAGCTGGTCGCTCACATATCAACTTGAGAAAAAACACGGCTATTTTTTTCGTTGCACAGGTTTTGGTTGTTCGCAAACTATATGGTGATGCACTATGTTTGCGACAATCTTATGAATAAAATAGTAAGACACGGGTCTTAACGCGACGTTTATTTATGAAATAATAAATGTTGTAATGTAACAATGTTGGTAGACCTAATAAATAAATACATTATGTACTCACGGCTTGACGTTTCGGCTGCGATGCTGCAGCCGTGGTCACAAGCAGACTATCTTAAATCTTATGAATAATCTGTCGACAAACTACACCCAAAATGCATCAAGGTTGCAAAATAGTCTTGTGCTTGATATCTTATTTGCCTCTTGGATATATTAATAAATTGGTGTAATTATTATTTCTCCTTTGCTGATCAAGATACAACTGACAGCAGGAACAAGATATTAGTGATCACGCACTTTATGTATGTCTATTTTATTACATTATTTTTATATGGAGCTATTTGAATGCAATCCTAACTTCTGAATCTTTGTGCAGGTGCAAGCAATAAAGCAGTTCCTCGAAATAATCTCCACCAGTACGGACACGCAGAACAACAATGTCCAAGAAACCCCCGTGCTGCTCAAAGAAGGGTAAGTTTGTACATAGATATTTAATACTGAGGATTTATTTGATAAATGCATTTAAAAAAAAAGAGATTATATTGTAATTTTTAAAATTATAATCGAATTTATGTTTGTGCTTCATTTGGATTAGATATGGGTATGTATTATTCTGGTAAAGTGGTGTGGTATTGTAGTCTTCCACACCTTAGTAATAAAACAAAGTTTTAGAGAAATTTGTTTAATTCGTACGTTAACATAACTCGACTTATAAATGCAATGTTTAACGAGCTTAATTAATTCTATAAAGCGATGAAACTTCACTATTTACGTGCGCATACGCGCCCGCATTGTATGACAAATGTGTAGCATACTACCCGTTCGCGCTAAGTTTGCCGGTCCGTGGAATGCGCGTCCCCTCCTCCAACCGCGATTAAACGTAATTAGTTAGTGATTAAACGAAATTAATGTGTCTTATTTTACGTAAATACACAAGTTTTATCAATAGTAATATTTTTTTTTTAAATATAGTTTGATAAATTTATAGACGCTTCCCTTCGAGTGACGTCATATCGCTAGCGGCAAACTTAAAGCGAACAGATAGTAGTATTCCGTTGCGATACAGCGTTATTGATTGTGTTCGTGTCCACAGGACGATGATCAAGCGATCAGAAGGAGTGCGCGGTGGCGCGGGGTCGCCACGCAAGCGCTGGGCGCGCGCCGCTCATCAGCACGCCAAGCGGCGCCACTTCCGACTCACCAGGTAACTTATTTACTTGTACATATTTCGTAGTTTGGGTGAAGATCATTTTGCCCTGCCCCTTCTAGTGTTGTTCAATTATAAACAATATTTGGCGAAAAATTTAAATGTTAACTTGTCAGATCTAAGATTTTTTTAAACGACTAGTAGTAACGACGATGTAGTAAGTGCCTATACCTAACCAATCTGAAGGATAAACAAGGTTGTTCTTAGTGACCTAATGTACCAGGTTTCTTTATGGACTTGTGAACAAAGGTTCAGTTTATTTGATAGATAAGTTACGCTACGAAGGATATGGTGAATGTGACCCTATTATTACATAGTTGAATATTCCTAGTTGTGTTTTATCGAGCTAATCTATGACCCTATCATAGAATATATTTTTAGTTGTGTTTTATCGAGCTAATAGTTTAATTCTGTAGCGGTGAGCTGACGTGGTCGCGCTGCGGCGCCAAGACGGCCGCCAACCGGCTGGCGCTATCGGGAGTCCTGGCCGTGGCCGCTGTAGACTGCCCGCCCGCCGGCGCGCCGCTTGGCGCCAATAACATCTTCCAAATAGGTAACTACCCTCATTTCTTTCTTTTTTTGAAACTTCCCCAATTTATTTGTAAAATTATCTATAGTTGCAACCAACACTGGATCTTTGGTATTCAAAAATAACCAGTAATGGCGTAAGAAAAGTGTTTGTTTTCTCTAAAGTAATGTCTTTTTCCCGTCACATAGCCGCTATTTCTTTAGCTTTACGTACATTTTAATCATAAGACAGTAAGTGTATGTTATTTATTTATTTATTAGGTACCCCAATCAAATACTATTTACCCTGAGCTAATAACGTAATGCGCATTTTCAATTAGATGTTAGGTATTTTTACTTATTTATTTATTAGGTACCTCAGTCAAATACTATTTACCCTGACGCGTAATGTGTGCGTCCTAAATGAGGGTTTTCGCGATTGAAAAATCCGCCAGATGGCAATCGTAGACGGGAGGTCAAATGCTGCATGATTGGTGGATTTTGATATATCTGTCAATGTCATGTCAAAAATAACCAATCATTCAGCATTTGGACCTCGCGTCTACGTATTGCCATCTGGCGGATCTTTCAATCGCGAAAACCCTCATTAGGTAAATTTTTTTCGTGCATTTTGTTTTAATAACCGTCGTGTATTTTCCCAGTGCACCGCGAGCGCGTGCTGTTCGTGCAGGCCAGCAACTGCGTGGAGCGCGCCGAGTGGGTGCGCCTGCTGAGGGCGCTGTGCCGCGCCGCGCCCTCGCCGCCGCACCGCGGCTTCTACGCCGACACGTGGACTTGGTAAGTTTGGAATTTTTATGATGAACTAGCTTTTGCCCGCGGTTTCACCCGCGTGAAATTTAGTATGTCGCAGATCGTCATAAATTATAGCCTATATGTTAATCTGGGTTATAAACAGTAATACTGTAAAGTTTCAACAAAATTCGTTCAAGTTTTGCGTGAAAAAGTAACAAATATCCAGACATCCAAACATCCAGACATCATGACATCCAAACTTTCGCATTTATAATATTAGTAGGAAGTAGGATATAGTCTGGTCGCTGAGCACGTAGAATTTTGTCCAATGATCCCAAGCTACCCACCCATCCTTATTGCTCGTGCGTAATTATGTTGTTGTCGCGCTCGCACAACTGCGAACGCCCGTCGCACAGTCGCGACCGGGCTTTAGCGGCCGTCCGCGATTTCATACGCGTGGATCCCGTTTTTCTAGCTAGGAGTTGAATTTTGCTAAATCCCGTCTTAGTGAGCACTTGTAGTTTCTGAGAGTCAATGTGATGAGTGAGTCAGTTGGTGACCTTTCGTTTTTATATTATACAGGGTGTTAGGTAAATGGGTATATGAGCCGACATTAGCCCATGTTAACATGGGCATATAAATGGTATGGTGAAGTCAGAAATTTGATATCATCATTTTATTTTTTTAATTTTCATACAAAATAAATTTTATAAAATCCGATTTGTATGATAATTAAAATAAAGATATTAATTTTCTGACTTCACCACACCATTTATATGCCCATATTAACATGGGCTAGTGTCGGCTCATATACCCAATATACCCATTTACCTAACACCCTGTATAGCCAGGATAAAAAAAAACTTATTTTGTTTGTTTCCATAACTTTTTTCCATAACTTTATTTGTTAAAAAATTACTATACAAAATTATTTTACCACTAAAGTCATATTCTTCTTTCCAGCTGCGGCAGGCCCGAAGCGGAGGCCGAAGGCTGCGGCGGGCGGACGGAGTCCACGGAGTACCTGACGGAGGGCGACCTGCGCGCGCCCGCCGCGCTCGCGCTGCGCCTCGACCCCGCGCGCGACCTGCAGCGCCTGCACGCGCTGCTCGTGGCCCACGCGCACCGCCTCGACGCCGCCGTGCTGCGCCTGCCAGGTGAGCCCCGCCCCAGCCCGACGCGCCTTTGTCCAATGACCCCAAGCCATCCTTATCGCTCGCACGTAATTATGTTGCTGTCGCGCTCGCACACTCACTGCGGGCGCCCGTCACACAGTCGCGACAGCAATATAATTACGTGCGAGCGATAAGGATGGGTAGCTTAGGGTCATTGGACAAAATTCTACGTGCTCACGGACCAGGCTTTAGTAGTGTGAGACGTAACTCCTCGGACTGCTGCAGCTTCCACCTGAGAAATGTTTTGTATAATGAAACTTATTCTTGATTTTTTTTTTGCAGATGTCACGAATGTAGAAGAGCGGGAGGCCGAGGCGACTACGCTCCGCGACTTGCAGAAAGCGATGTTCGACCTCGAACACCGGCATCGACTCTATAGGCGGTCACTCGCACGGGAGACCAAATATGGCAGCAAGTCAGTATCTACTTTGTCATCGGTACAATCGTATTTTTTAAGTGCGTTACTAGGGGCATACTTACAGTTATATTCATTTTACAGGCAAGCGCCCATAGGCGACGACAACTACCTCCACCTGGCGGGCGCCGCCGGCAACGCGGACGCGGACCCGTTCCACTGGCGCGCCTGGCGCGGCGACGCCTCGCCCACCGTGGACCTGGACGGGCGCGCGCTGCCGCTGCAGGCCTCGCTCGACATCGGCTCCAGCACCGAGTCCGTGCGCCTCGCGCGCCACGCCGACGAGCGCTCCTCCGGCAAGTCCGCGCGCTCCGCCGCCGGCGGCTACCTCGCCATGTCCTGCCTCAAGCACGACGACGACGGCGACGCCGGCGAGCGGCCCGCGCGCCCGCCCAAGCCCGCGCGCCTGTCGCCCGCGCGCGCGCCCGCCGCCGCGCACGGCGAGTACGTGGCCGTGGAGCCGCGCCCGCCGCCGCGCCGCGACCCCGACGCGCCGCGCTGCCGCGAGTACGAGCTCATGGCCGACTTCCGCGCGCGCGCGCCCTCGCCCGCGCCGCCCGCCGTGCCCCCGCGCGCCCCCCACCGCGCGCGCCCGCCGCCGCCGCGCGAGCCCGCCGCCAGCCTCGACGACCCCGCGCCCGCCGACGCCGTCTCCAACGACGACAGCCTGCTCGACGAGCTGCAGCGCGGCACCTACTGCGTGCTCAAGGTGTGCGAGGACGACGCGCCCGACGACGAGCCGCCCGCCCCCGCCGCCTCGGACCCCGCGCCCGGCCCCGCCGCCGCCGACCCGGACGACACCGCCGCCCCCGTTGACGCCAAGGACGAGGAGTGCGCGACGTTCTCCCGGATCAGCATGAAGAGGAAGTCGAACCCGATCAAGTCGCAGACGGCCGCCGCGAAGCCGCTGAAGACGTCCAACTCGACGTCGAACGTGCACGACATAGGCGCGAGCGGCTCGCGGCCGCTGGCGGAGCGCCTGACGCCGTTCTTCCTCAAGAAGAAGAAGCCGCCGGAGGAGGCGCCGGCGGCGGGCGGCGCACGCAAGGAGGACAATCTCATCGGGCGCCTGACGCCGCGCTTCGGCCAGTCGCGGCTGTACGGGCGCGGCCAGTCGCTGGAGCTGGCGCCGCCGGACCGCAAGCGCATCGAGCGCTCGGCCACCACGGTCAACATGCCCACGCGGCCCATCAACTCGTCCATCGTGGCCAACCTGAAGTTCTTCAGCCTGCACCGCTACGGCGCGCCGGCCGAGGACGTGCAGTGCCGCGCCTTCGTGCGCACGGACGAGGCGCCGGCCGCCGCCGCGCCCGACGCGCCGCCCGACGCCTGGCGCCACGCCTCGCTGCTGGCCGCCGCCTCCAGCGACATCCGCCTATAGCCCGCCGCCCGCCGCCCGCCGGGTTCTGAAACGATAGACTAGGATTTATATTTATTACTACGTTTGAACTTCCTTTCGTTGACCTGAACCGTGTGCCTCTTTAGATAGTAGCGGCTTCTCTGATGGAATAACTGATATGATTAAGGATAATGCGATAGCTTAAATACTCAAAAGGTGCCAAGTGTTGTGCGACCTCGCCGCTGCGGCGGACGAACTCTCATTCCTGTAGCACGAAAGTATTGAATTTTGTGAAAGTCTAAATACTGAAGATATCTTTTCTAGAAATGATGTTTTCGGTCTCACCTCGAAAGTAGCGAGTCGAGGTAGCGTATTTTTATATATTTGTTTTATGTAGTATATTAGAAGGATAACTATAATTGCATGTTACTTTTTCAATTTTTATGGCTAACATTCTCAACTCTTGACGACTGAAACTTAAGATGAATGTTTAAATGACGGAAATGGAGAACTTTCACAAAAAAGCACTCAAGTTATTTACCTACTCTCAGTACGATTAGAATTTAACATTATTGTATGTACTTAACTTTGATATTACCGACACTCCTAATGAAAGATTATTCTAAATGAAATTGTATCATGCATGATATAAGACGGCCTTAGGACGCGGCGCGCCCGCGCACAGCATGGCCTTGAAGTTTAACTCTGTGATTCACTTTACAAACTCCGCTCATATTTATAGTATAATGTAATTAATGTTAGAATGTATGTATATAAACATCAGTCAATTGCAAACAATCTTATATCGAATATAATTGCACAGGAGTTAAATTGATTCTGTAATCTTTATAATAGTAGTAAGTAATATTCGTTTGCAATATTACAGTTCTATCTGATGTGTAGATATTTAACTCAATTGTATTTTATGTGCGTTGTTGTCCTCTTTGTAGAGGAATATTATGATTTAATTGTAAGAAGAGTAAAATAATGTACAAATTAATATTTCTATGCATTATTATGTTATTTATTCTTATTTTCATTTTGTTAATAAAATTTTCACTTAGCTCAAACTTGATTTAAGTATTTTATTTTATCCCTTTTTGAGATTGAACATTATTTAACCCTAATAATAAGACGGAAAACAAATAAACACTGTCCGTCTTCAGAACTTGAACAATAAAGGTGAGTATAGACTAGAGCATTTACTTATAACAGCGTTATCTAACAACCATTATCTAACTCGCAACCCCTAGTTCACTTTATAGGACCTATTCAATGATACCCCACACGTATTGGGGTAGACGAAAAAAATCATCCACACGTTACATGTAAAGGAGCCACCCTAAAGAAACAAAAAATAATCTACCACTTTAATGGCGTGGTATCACATAATTAATAACTCCACAAAATTACATTGTAAAAATGATTTTCCTTTGAATGTTTAGTTTCATCATCTATTAATATTTTCTCTGTGGCTTAAATTACACTAAGACATTACATTATTCTTTTTATGTCGGAAAATGCTTTGCGCACTCTGCCGATACGATTTTATAATGTGCGAACTGTTCATACTGATTAACAGCGTGACGAAAAGTCTTTAGTCTGCGGGGTACCTTATACAGGGTGGAAACGATAAGTGATCTCACTCGATTATTTCTAAACTATACAAGATATCAAAAAACTAGTTACTGATCCTGAAAGTGCTTCATGAGCTCTATCAAACGGTTCCAACAATAGGTTAAAGAATAAACTGGATCTATCCGAAAATTCAATGTTTCCAGCTTCCATACATTTGGTACAACCTCATAATATTAAAAACTACAAAAGATATCGTAAAACTGGTTACTGATCCTAAAAGTGCTTCACGAGCTCTATGCAATGGTATCAATATTAAGTTACAGAATAAACTGGATCAATCTAAAAATTCAATGTTTCCATCTTCCATACATTAAGTACTATCACAAATATGGTACTTATCTCTTGATAATATTATAGCAAATTTTATAGCAAGTAAAGCCTAAAACTAATGTTTTCCATAAATAATTTTAAGAAAGAATGCAATTTACGAGTTTATTTAAAGTTTAAAAAAAATTACACTTCTAATTTTGAGTTGTTGGCATACATTTAGTATGGAAGCTGGAAACATTGAATTTTCGGATAGATCCCTTTTATTCTGTAACTTGTTATTGGTACCGTTTGAAAGAGCTCGTGAAGCACTTTCAGGATCAGTAACCAGTATTTCGATATCTTCTATAGTTTAGAAATAATCGAGTGAGATCACTTATCGTTTCCACCCTGTATAATTGTAGGTAGCCTAGGGTTTTGCGGAATACAATATCTACCACGCACTTAGATTAATCTAAGACCGCGCAATAAAACGAAAAAGTACTGCGTGTGTTCTACAGTTGCTCTGGTTGAGTGAGATTGATACTAAAACTTGTCTAAGTAAAATAAATACAACTACCCTCAAGTAGTTCGCGCCATTAACTGACTGACTACTTAAATGTAGGTACTTACAGCCAAATAGTAGGTACATACATAGTTATTTTTATCTGCAGCTCATCATAACCTAACAATTTAATCACAAAATAACGATAATTATAATTATTTATAATCGGCTCATCTCAAAAACCTTAAAAAAGTCCATCCATCCTTCTGTTTCTGCTTCCCGCGCAAAACTTTAACCAACTGACTGACCTAAAGACAAGAAAGACTTACCCATAGACTATAATTTTATTCCATAGACCGCCATAGACAGTCCATTCTCGTAATGTAAGTGTTGCCAGCATTTAGCGCGTTTAATCCTTAATGAAATGGAAAAAAGACAAAAAATTAAGATTATTTCTAGGGTTTTTGTCCGTAGACTTCTTTGCGCGAAAAACATAGGCAAAAAGCCCCTCCCCCGTTTGCCAGGTTTTTGATATCAAAGAAATTATGGACAAAAACTTGGCAGATGGGGTGGGTCATATCCCACTGACTGATTTGTAACGTGGGTGGTTTTGGTATTACTTTATTCTATGGTTATGATGGCCACTAATTTTGTAAAAGCCTTTTCCCAAAATACTTTCGCAATGCGTTTTTTTTTGGCTTAAAAAAGGTTTACCAAAGCCGTAACTAAACAGACGCGCTCAGTCTGTGGTGTGGTGATTTATTTAAAAAAAAGAAACCATAACCTAAATCTTGGTTTATTTTCTGTTTCCGAGATCGGGGATTTATTTGTTTGTGTTGGTTTGTGGATAGAAGTAGAAGTGCTAAAGTTTAATTTCAACAATAAATTAAAGCCGTGCCACCTGTGTTTTGTACTGTGTGTTAAAAATGGCAGACTCCGTTAATATGTCTTTAGGTAAACCACTTATTTTGTCCCAGATATTTAGAACTTACATATGATTTTTTGCTTAGATTAGCAATTTGTGTAAATATATACCACGCCTTTGGCTAGATATTCAATTTGTGACACAATGCCTTGTTAAAGTTTTGTATGGTATTTTTATTTGGTTTATTCACGATTTGTGACATATGGCGCCAAGCGTGACGTATGTTGCAAAAATAGAAATATTTTTTCATGAATTTGATCTTAATTTTTGCATATTAGTAATTATATAAATTCTTTACAGATGAAATAATTCAGAAAAACAAACAAAATCGCGCAAGCCGGTCGCGCGGTCGTGGCGGTGGGTCTGTTCAGAGCCGTGGTAATATGCGCGGAGGGGGCCGAGGCGGCGGTGGTGGCGGCAGAGGCCGAGGCCGTGGACGCGGACGTGGTCGCGGAAGGTCTCTGTCGAGGTCTGGCACACCCGGACTTGGGCAAGGCAGGTCGCGATCCCGCTCCCGAGGCCCTGGGGGTCGCGCTCAGTCCCGCTCCCGCTCAGGCTCACAAGCGCGCTCCCGGTCGCGTCAGCAGCGTCGCTCCATGTCACGCGCGAGGTCCGCATCCAGGTCGCGCTCTCAACTGCGAGGCCTGACTCCGAAGGGCAGAGCAGGCTTGGAAGAACAGCAATATGATATGCCTCCGTTGGTTAGAAACGGAAATTTCAGAGGTAAATATTGATTCATATGCACATTATGTAAATGGTTAAAGTACAGACAATGGCACTTAAATAGAGATCAGCACATATTAATTAATTATGTATCTGTGTACATTTTTGTTGCAATAAACAGCTATTTAATTACCTACTTAACATGTACGTAAATTGTGTGAAACACAGATGTGCTTTTGCCTATAAATACATACTTGTTTATAAATACTAAAACGTATTTTATTTTATGCATATGCATTGTTTAATAAAAGTTTTTATTCCAGGTGGTTGGCAAAACAGGCTACGTCGTTCTAATTCTAACCCAAACCTACGTACTGGTATACATAGCAGACTAGGAATTAATTCCAACCGCGGAGCTGCAAATAATCGTAGACCTTTGGCTGTAGCTAAAAGAGGAATAACTAAACGAGGCAGAGGCTTAAGTACAGCCAACCGGTACAGTGCTGTGGGATTGCGATCTGATCAAATTCTGAAAGAGCAACGTCAGAACTATATCATCCAGAAAAATACTATAAAATCCCAGACATTTACAAGGTCCAGGAATAATTCTTTCAATAATGCATCTCAGCTCACAGTCAGTGTTGCTAATGATTTTGCAAAGAGGCGCCGTAACAGTGTGGGCAGTGCTGGATACTTGAATAAACAAAGCCTTGCTAAGCTTAATAACCAGTTTGGAGGATATAATACTAGAAGAGGTCCAGGCAGTGTTAAATCTATGGGATCAAACAGGTCTAACAGATCCAATAGGTCAAGTCGCTCCAACCAGTCAAATGCAAGCAGAAGGTCCACCCGATCTCGTGGTAGAGGAAGAGGTGCAGGTCGTGGGATTGGCCGAAAGTTTGTCAACAAACAAGTGCTCAATCCCAAATTGCAAAAAGAAATAGCTGCTTTACAAGGAAAGGTTTATGGTGACAATACACAAGAAGCACCTGGTGGGGTAGTGCACTTTACACCCACACCTGCATCTACTGGTCAAACTTTACATCAAAGATTTGCTAGTACATAATTGATCGTTTATTACATCATTGAGATTACTTTTTGAAGTACATAATGTATGAAACTGTGTTTGTTCTAACTTTGACTAAGTTTATTTATGTGACAAGTTCTAGTGGTGTTATACAGTATTAAATTGTTGACACAGTGCAATCTCTTTTGTAAGTATAAAAAGAGTAATAAAATAGTTTTGATACTATTGTTACAAAAATCTCTCTGACGTAATAGCATGATGCTCATTGTTTTGACTATTTCAGTTGTAAATGCCATTATGTGTACTAAGTTACGAACTGCAGCTAAGGTGCAAATTAATATTACATTTTAGGTTTAGTTGAATAAGAATTCTATTCATCAAAAAAGTTAAATTTAGTAAATAAGTTTCTTTTTCAAGGTTTCTATAATGTTTTTGTTACTAAGTAGTAGTACGAAATAAAAATAACTATCATTAACACCTGTTTCATTACCAATGCTCCTTTCCTGATACTAAGGTGCTTTGCATTAGTTTAGTTTTTGTTGTTTAGTAGGAAAACAATCCAAATCCAAATAAATAACTTTAATATGCATCACATCTTATAAATATTCGGCAACATTATGAGAGAATCAGTAACTGAAACAAAAATAATTTTAATATTATTGATTTGACATTTGAAGCAAGCAATAACCTTATTAAAATATGTATTTTAGTTGATAGTCATTATATTATTATGATGATCTGAGGTACTTACAATTCTCACTAAGGATATTGTTTAATATCAATCCATGAAATGATTGATTATCTTTGTGGACATTACTTTCATCTGAAGACTCGAAAACCCACCCCAGGTGCTTCCCACAAGAACAAGCACATAAGCGCCATGTATATCCAGGAAACCAGGAGTCAGCACCTTGTGGCTGTAACATATAACAAAATCATTGCTTAAATGCAAAAATTACATGAGTAATTTTAGATAAAGAAAAAAGTCCTTACAGATCCAAGAACTTTGCATCTTGATTTTTCAATAGTGATGATTTCAAATTTCACACCAAAAGGGTTTACTAGAGTTTGTACCGTTACATTTTTCCTTCCAAATAAATTATGCTCCTCTACATTTATTGCACCCGGACTTAAAATGCTTATTAAATATGATGAGTCTGCGATATCCGTGCCACATTTGCGACATAAGAGTAGTTCTGAAAATTACAACGATAAAATGTTTAATTCTAGAAAGGCGTACGTGTTAATAACAAATTCAGATTGCAGACAAAATACCTTGTCCATTCTTTCCAGGCGAATGGTCGGTGAAGGAATAATATTCTGAAAATATGCTTAGAAAGAGCACAGCATTAAACAGGAAAAACATTCCTTCACGTAATAATTCTTTTACGTCGCGTTGGCTTTTTGTGAACAATTAATAGATTGCAAAAATATTTAACTTAAAGTCGCTGTGGGAAATAAAACTAACATTAAAATAGGTTTTGAATCATTTTGTAGAATTATTATGTAAGTGACCCAGTAATTTATTTAATAAATTTAAATTAAACAAATTCCAGCCGGCCAGCTGATCTGTGTTTTTGATTTGGTCGATTTGAAGTTTTATTGACTTTGACATTATTGACATTTATGGTTCTATTTTTTTAATTTTGATCTACGCCATGGGATTATTCACCCTTAATCAAGTACAAAAAAAAACCAAGTACAGGGAAAAAAATTCCCACTTTGTCAGTTTAGTATCAGTGTGGTGAATATAGAGGGTCACCAGTTCCCACTTCATATTTTTCAGTCATGTCATCTCGTTCTCTCGCAATGAATTACCATTATTTTGATGAGAGCGAAAAAAAGAACAGCCCCCCTAGACAAAACGCACTTTTTGATCGAATCGAAAATCGAATCCGTCAAAACTCCATACAAAAAAGGGGCTTTTCGACCACTTTGCGATTATAATTTGCACTTTGTCTGTGGTCTAGANTAGACCCACACAAAGGGGTGGTGGAAAGGACAAAGTTGCCGATTTAAAAAAAACTTTTTTGTGCTGACAACTTTTTATGTCAACAAAATGTCAAATCTCCTGTTTGTTGTGTTGTTTGTGATTGTGGTGTGGTGATTAAATTTATATTTTGTTTGAGATTATTAAAATTCAATCATCGTGTTGAAAAAATCATCATGTCATTTTTCAAGAGTGTTGCTTCAGGCTTCAATATTCGCAGTCGTGACACGATTTTGAAAGAATCACTGATTAACAATTTATCGGAGTGCGTAAAAGATATACAATACACTAATCAGTTTGAAGAAAACTTCCACAGTGTTCTCGGCTCAACAGATTCGACAAATACTTTATGTGTCGCCTTAGAAGCTGTATTCCTACATGGACTGAAGGACACCCTATTGAGGAAAGCCAAAAATGCTTTGTCGGGAGACTCGGACCATCGTCCTCAGCCCAACTTTTGGCCTCTGATCCTTGTACTATCGCACAGACAAAACATTGATCAGATATCATCATTACCGCAGATCAACACTGAAATTGGGCAATGTAGAGCATGGCTTCGAATTGCTCTCAATGAATGCCTTTTGTCTTCTTATATGTCGACACTTTTAAAAAATATATCGGCTGTTAAACCATTTTACAACAGAACTGCTTTTGTGTGCGATGCTGAGATACTTGAACTAGCACAAAAGCTGATTGAAGGCTTGGAATCTTGTGTGCAATTTAATCTCCCGATTAATTCAAGTTTACTCAATCAATGGCCAGAACAAGTGCTGATGCTTGCAGGGATATGGATTCCTAAAATAAGAGTGGCCCCTATTAGCACTGCTCTAGATGTGGCCAGCACCATCACAGATGAAGAAGTAAAGCCGAAGCTGGTCTCTACACCGACCCACACTTCTAACATCACTGGCTTAGGGAGGATGCTCGCACTCAATGAAGATGAAGCCCTTGATTTTATACTGTCCAAAGATTCAAAAGATTTAGCTACAAACATAACAGAAGAAGCACAAGAAGAAGACACTGCTAATGAAACCAATGCTGAAACTTTTGGAGCAGAGAAACCATCAAGCAGCCAAGAAGAAAGAGAAGTAACATCTCCCACACCTTCATTAGATATAGATGACTTCGTTGCTTCTGCGGATGTCATAGTGACAGGTAATTCCTTGAGTGGTAAAGGCTGGTCTAACGATCCTGACAACTTGAATGTGTCTGTACATTCAAATTCATCCCATGGGAGCAGTCTAATTAAAACACCTGAGCTCAAAAGTTTATCCTCATTAGTAGACAATTCAACAAATTATGGGGAAACACAAAATTACTCAAACTTACATGACATAATGAAAGACATACAAAAAGAATTAAAATTAACAGACGACTCAGACATCTGTGAAATCACAGTAGATTCTGACACTCTTGAAGACCCCATGCTTCAGGGTTTAGACTTTGAAGTAGTTCCTAATTCTATGTCTGGATCCTTTACTGTACCAGAATTGCAAAAAATGATACAACAGCTAGGTGCTCTCTCAAGAGAACAGGGACTGGACCATCAAAACTACCAGTGCATGGGTTGCCAAGATCTCCTGGGAAGCACCATATCCAAAGCTAAGGTTTGTGCCTTCACTGGGGAGTACTATTGCTCTGATTGTATGGATCCCAATGTCTTTATCATTCCAGCAAGAGTCATACACAACTGGGATTTTAAAAGATACTCAGTTTCAAAGAAATCTGCAATGTTTTTATTAGAATTTCAACATCACCCTTGGATAGATATGAAAAAACTTAATCCAAAAATTTATTGCGGTGTGTCAGATATGGCCCATTTGCAAGATCTCAGAATACAATTAAATTTCTTAAGGGCGTATATATTTACATGCCGTGAGCCTGTCATTGAGGATCTCCAAAAGAGGGTGTGGCCTCGTGAGTATTTGTATGATCATGTGCATTTGTATACAATATCTGACTTGGCTCAGATACCAAATGGTTCACTACTTTTGCAGTTAGAGAAAGTTGTGAACTTTGCTAGAACCCACGTCCTTGATTGCTGGCTATGTAGCCAGAAAGGGTTCATCTGTGAAGTCTGTCGCGATCCAAAAATTTTGTATCCTTTTGAAACAAGTACAACATATCGATGTGATGAATGCTCTAGTGTTTTTCACAGCAAATGCCTCAATGCCAATATACCCTGCCCCAAGTGCAAACGGAAGCAAAACCGTACTAGCGATGCTTCTTTAATAGATGCTGTCCATGCACACTTTAACAAGTGAATATTTGGAAGCTTAGTAGTGGAATTTTGTACAAACTCAAATTTTTGTTACACAAAAATGGCAGTCTAAATACATATTTTATTTTTATACTATAAGTATCTATATTTTTGGAAATCTTGCTTGAATGTTTTCAAGGCACCTATAAAAGTAGGCTGGTATTTTGTTGTTAGTTTGGGTAAGGAACTAGTGACCACCACTGTTGATTGATTGAAGTTAATGGAACTATTGTTTTAGAAGAAAATTTTTAAGAATATTGGATGCCGAAATAGCTATAACATAACTTAGTCCAAGAAATGGCATTCATGTACCTAAAAACATGACTAACTTTTGGCAGACAAGAAGTGATAGTAAACATTAATTGATTTGCCTCTGGTAACTTTTTTGTCATTTTAAGAAGTAACAATGTGATAATGTGTATTTGATTTCAAACATAATTTTTATGATGATTAATGGATATTTAAAAAATATTATATACTGATCAAAATATGTCTATTTTTAACTGTGCAGTTAATTAGCTTGAAGACTTATCATAAGTATCTTCTATTTTATTTAGTAAATAAGTTGACAGTGCTAGATTGTGGTTTGTCTTCATTACTAAAAATGTAATAGAATTCCACATTTGATAATGTGAAACTAGTTAAAATGAAATATTTTAATGTGCCCTCAGCATTTTTTAAAGCTAAGTAGGTATGTACTGGCTAAGTTATTTTTGTTTGAATTTCTGCATATTAATATAACTAATATTATTATTATTTTATAAATTTTATTTAAACTATGTGTGTGTTATGAGCCGATTGGTAATTTTGCGATTTGTCTAAGATGGTACTCGCCAAGGGTATTCGTTTTACGAATGATCATTTGATACGCAAACTAGCACAAACATAAAAATAATTTTAGTCAATTCAAGTAAGCGTGAATTTTTATTATTTTTATGTGAATATTTAACTAATCAGGCATTCGGAAATGACCGATTGCTGAGCGATGTCCGAGAATAACGATTATACCTAAATCTCGAATTCCTCGAAAAACTAATTTGTGGCACAACCTCCACCTAAGGACAATAAGTTGAACTTTGAGCCGCATACATAAATATTGTGTTTGTATAGCTGTGATACATAATGATCAATTAACTGATCAGAGTGATCAGTAAACTAGAAAATTACTCTCATATCAGTTTCTTATGAATGTTTTCATTGACTCATTGTAACATAGAAGCCTATTATGTAATTTTATTATAGATAATAATAAAATATGGTGTGCCGTGTGCCAAGCTAAGTTCGCTAAGTTTATGTTTTATGGATTTAATTTTTTGAATTTGTTTACTGTGTGGTGTGTACAATACCTAAAAATACACATAATGTATATCTTCATCCATTCGTTCTTATTAAGGTTCCGTCCGTATTATGATTTTATTTCCCCTCACGCTTATCGTTTGTTATCGCTTATTGTTCTTTTGTATTAACGGCCTTTTAATTTCTCTGTCTGTACCTTTTGATTTCTACCAAATAATGCAGAGAAACCACAGTTAAACATCTGTAAAATGTAGTCTAAATAAAAATATTGTAATCATAGAAATAAAATAAATATCGATACAATAAACAAAACTGAATAAAAATTAATACTGAGTTTTTTTTGGGACTGAACTTATTTTATTCTCTTGTTTAACTTATCACTTAAAATACATTTTCCTTAAATTATTAAATATTTCACACTTCGTGCGCTACCTAGTCCTGTTTAAGTTCAAGATGTCGCTTAAATAATTATCAACTTCCTTTTTATTTCTTACTTTCTGTTTGCTGTAACAAGAATCGGTTCTCGAAAGTTTATCCTCGAAATCGGCGATATAGTGCGGGTCATCTACGGAAAACTCTTCGAAACATTGGTTGAGCAATTTATCAGGCTCCTCTTGTTTCATTTTACTCTTTTTCTTTGGTTGATAGCTGAGAGAATCTTTGTCGAAGTCCAAAGGTACGATTCCTAGGTCGCCACTGTACCGGTTTTTGGCGACTTGCAAATATTTTTTGCCACGAACTGCTGTTAAACGTTTATCCTGAAAATTAGAAAATAGTTTAGAAACGATTTTGATGGTAATGTAAAAAAAAATAGGGGGTTTAGAAGCAAACATTTTACCTGGACGATAAGAACATTGTCAGCTTCCTGCGACGCCTTTGCACTGCCAAAAATTGAGCTGGTTGATAAGTCTTCTGATTCTCTTTCCTGTAAAGAAAAAGTCTGTCAGTGACTATTTTCAAAGCTAAAATTTGAAGTCGAGATTTTCCTTTTAGCGGCGATGACGGCGTCCTGGCGGTGGTAGCGGTCGCCGTCACGCTCCTCGTCCAGCCCGTCGTGAACTATAGTTTACTGCCCCAGACCAGATACTCACCTTCCTAGGGTGCATGACGAGCGTGACGTGGCAGTGGCGCGCGGTAGCGAAGGTGCGGAAGGCGGCGATGACGGCGTCCTGGCGGTGGTAGCGGTCGCCGTCGCGGTCCTCGCCCA
The DNA here is from genome assembly GCF_004193835.3 of Ostrinia furnacalis. Classification (NCBI taxonomy): domain Eukaryota; kingdom Metazoa; phylum Arthropoda; class Insecta; order Lepidoptera; family Crambidae; genus Ostrinia; species Ostrinia furnacalis. Next base: position 162,687 of record NW_021132730.1, read on the forward strand.
GTCCCAGCATGAACTGCACGTTGTCCACGATCACGTGTGCGATGTCGTGCATGTAACGCGCGTGCTCCACCGCCTGGTTACAATAAATAATGTTAATAGGAGCGGGGCGATTAAACCAAAATTTTCGATACTTGGACAGAGGAGGTTTTCGCAGACTTGGTTGGAATGAATTTATATGAAGCTACAACTATATCTACTCATGATTTACAAATTAGTTAGTATTTTTCCTCCGGTCACTTTACTTCGTTTATCTACGAAAACAATAATTGTATCGTATATAAACACTTTAATGACGTCGTAAAAATCAATTGTATGATTAACTGCGACCATCACAAGTGAATATAGGTTCAATTAAGATAATGAATTTGTCGCTTTTGTGTCCTTACGAAAATGGCCGAAATGAAAGTAGGTACTGGATGATCAAAATAAATTGAAATTGATCATCTTAATTATTAAGATAGTGGTGTATTGGTGTCCAATATGTTAGGTAAATATGCAAAATTACAATGAGTCGCAAAACAGACACATAAATTAGGTAGGTACATTAGATATCGCTTATCTTTGTAACAGATACCCTACTAACATAATAATGAGAACAAAGGGTGGTTAATGGCCGACTGTGACTGACCTCCATGACGACTTTGATCGGCTGTTGCCCGTGGAAGGCCAAGTAGTAGACGGGCAGCTTTTGGAACTCATCTGCGTATTTGTGGAAGTCCTGCAGGTTCTGTTCCAGCGGCACTCCCGCAAACTGCTGTAGCATGGTACGGGCGAGCCGCGAGTTGCGGATCTCGAAACTTCCCCATAGTGTTTTCACCTAGTAGAAAAAATGATGCGTTTTGAGTTACTGGTAGAAGTCAATATGAATGCCAACAGTATTCTTGGTCTTACTACCACATGTGAGAGAGGGATCAAACTGAAACCTAAAACCAAACGCCATTTTATCCGAGCTGGACAAAAACGAGTTTTATCAAGAATTTGGGTTGCAGAACTGGTCAAGAATGCATTTTTTAGTTTTTTTTTTTTTCAATATAGATTACAGCATTTACAGCACGTGATTGGTTGAATTTATACAAGATGTCCTAAAAATAACACTGAAGATAGCTTATCTACAGTTCCTTCAGATAAGTAAAGATTACATACTTCCAATAAAGTTGCAGTTTAGGAGATTTGATCATGGATTGTGTGTGTTGTTAGTGTTTGGTTTAGTGATTGGTTGGATTTATATCTATACAGGGTGTCCTAAAAAATACAGTTCCTTCAGATAGGTAAAGATAACATTTCTATGCCTTCTTCTAGAGATCTACTTACCCCTTGCTGTGCAAGGTCGAGCGACATCTCAGCGCAGAGCGTCGTCTTGCCGCAGCCGGTAGGACCGGTCAGCACAGTGAGCTCACCGCGCCGATGCCCGCCCAGCAGTTTCGTGAGCGCTGGGAATCGACGCCACTTCAGTCCTCTGACCTGTCAAGAGATTAAATTAAAAACGGAGCAAAGAGTGACATAAGTAGGTACTGTCGCCCGTATTCACAAACGATGCCTTCTTAAGTGAAGCAGCAAATCAAACGCACAGCGTTGAATAGAGCTCTGTGATTGGTTCGTGTGTCATCCTGTGCATCCACGCGCACTGTGAGACCTCATAGTAATGTTTGTGAATACGGGCGTGTGTCTTGTGAGAAGTCCGTAGAACTGGTTTTCAGTACCCTGATGCTGCTTTTACACTGCGCGGAAATTAGCCAAGTCAAGTAAAAAAAACAGTGGGGTAGGGATGTAAAATGAATGAATTTCATCCCCACTCCTCTGTTTTTTTGACTTGACTCGGCTAATTTCCGCATAGTGTAAATCCGCCATGAGATTCGTGCTCAGGGTTATTTCGTACCATTAACGGACTTGACATGTCAAAATTGTCACGTGTCCTACGGGTTGAACAAAGAAAAATGCAACCGGAAATCCGCCTTGGAAACTTAAGGCTTTTTGATTATTCTTTAGAAATAATTTCTACCTTCTCAATGTTAGTCAATTCAGCGTAGACGTCATCGCGAAGCGCTGCAAAGGTGGTTATTGAACGATGGGCGGCTGGTTTAGCTTCCGATACAAGAGTCTTCAGGGATAGTTGTGCGTTAGCGGCTTCGGTCGCAGTCACCAGTCCATCTGTAGGCCTAAAATGAACAGACAACTTTTACCACTTGCCAAAACCTACACAGAGCAACAGTAAAGAGATTTTAGAACCACTACAGTATATTTACCTGAGAAGTGAGTATTTTTTTTGTCTCAACAGTTGCCTACCTATTTCTAGAAATATTGATATTTTTTTACAAGTTATTACTTTCGCATAGGTGTCAGTTTCAATAAATTATCAACAACTTACCTTACAAATCTACATCTGTCTTCACCCAGTTTTTCAGCAACTGATCTCATATTGTCCCAGTCACCCCACAAACAGAGCTTTTGATAATTTTCGAGAGTTGGCAGCACTATCGGAGGGAGACTGCAATTACTTAGCCATACCAGAGTACCTAGAAAAAGATTTAAATAGTTGAGAGCCAAGTAAGTATAACATGTTTAATATAAAAACACACATAATTAGTAATTTAATAGCCCATAAGGTATAAAATTTACAAGAAGAATACACACCAGGTATTTTTTGCGCTGCTAGATGTAGCACATCTTGTATACTAGGGACAAGAATCGCCTGGTCACTACGGCTCACCTTCGGAGCTCTGCAAGAGAACAGTCCTGCGGTATGCAGCCCATGAGTCTCTGGCTCATCTTCTTGCCCTGCCTGGATTTTACGGTAGCCTACTACATTATCTAGAGAGTTTTTAAGTGGGTAGTATAATACTGTTCGGTCTGCTGATACTCTAACTTCAGACAAAAACTTTCTTGAGTCTTGGTGGTACTGAAATTAAGAAAATATGCATACAATTTTTTTTACCATATTATATTTTATTACGATCTGATACTGTGACCAGTGAAGATTTAGGTATTTTGAAAATGTATACTTACTGGATATTCAAACAACCTAAAGAGGTCTAATATTTCAGTCTCATTTAAATCAGCTATTGAGGTAGAACTGTTTACAACTTCTTGCCAGTTTTTTTGGAACATTTCTGTGCTGTTTTGGCATTTTTCAATGAATTCTTTGAGAGATGCTTCCATTTTGACCTTTTTCAATAATCTCTCCATAATATTCCAGTCACCATGGACATTGCATTTGGGGCATACAAAATATCCTGAAATAATGCAACATGGGTGTTATATTCACAATAAACAAAAGTATGTCCGCTGGCTGTAATTTACTTTAAAGTTCTGTAAAGATAAATATATCATTTTTTTAAATATTTACAAAAACCCAAATAAGTCAATAAGTTTATTTTTTTGTATTTGAGGTGTAAGATTAATTTTAGTTTATGGTGCAGTTATTGGATAAGTGATAGCAAGTTAACCCTAATGTTTATCTGAATAAATGATGGATGGATATTGGATACAAACCCGTTGTTTTGTTAATAAAAACTTTGCCTTCCTTGGTTTTGTCATCTCCTTGGCATAGGGAACATTTCGTTGATAGTGAGGTAAATCCATCTTGCACAGCGAAGCCTTTTTGTCTCAATAATTTGCGGATATCAGTAACTGTTATCTTGGGAATATCATTTAGACCTACATTATGTATGTTTCTACTATTACACTCACATGTACAAGCTTTCAAAAATAAATGCGATACGCGAATTTTATTTATCTTAAAATTACAATATATTTTATACATTTTATGAGATCAATGAAGATTTACGATGATAAACATAACCTCAAAAAACACGCTCCAGCTGATTACAACAAAAGTCAAAACAAAGTTTGACAGCTTGCCAAACAATGAATGAAATAACGTTCCGTTCTAGGCAACATTGATATAGATGACCCACGCTTAACTGTCCCACCAAACTCAATGACAGGGGGGCGCTACCATCGTTCTACTATATGGTTTCCAACATGGCAAAAATCTGAACCAGCGATCCGGTATTGACGGTGGCGCCCCACTGTCAATGTCATCGACAGGACAGTCCAGTATTTTGGAACTATAGCACGGATCATAATGTCTGGAACTTGTATGTGGGTGGAGGTTGGGCCACAGGACCCATCATGATTTTACACTGAACTAGTCTTGTACAACTAGAACAGAAATTAACTCGGCACTTTCAAGACTCCATGCCCTTGAGTCCCCAGGCAGGTCGTGTTTAGCTCTGTAGTAAATACTTATTTAAATCAAGGTGTTCTGCATAATAAGTTTATCACGATTGCAAATAAAACACCAAATTTCATTCATCTAAGTCATTGTATAATATTATGTAACATTATTTACATTATTTGGGAGATTATAGAGTACAAAATACGAGTACTACATAAATAATTATCAAACTCAGTGTTCCGAAATAAAATTTAAACAAACGTATCATAATTAGCTCAAATACAAAAGGACATAATATAAAAATAATAAAGGGACCTAGAAAAATATAATTTGAAAGTACACTTTAAGTTTGTACCAGACAGATCGCCAGTTTCTGAGCTCTGACAAAAGTTATCAGCATTGTTCATTGCTGTGATTGGTTCATCATTCAAGCTGCTAATTATTGTCGCCGACCTCAGGAGCCGGTGATAATGTTGTCTCACTTAAACTCTAAAGATACAGATTAATTCTTAATCCTACTATGCATATAAATTGTACCTAATTATAATATTCGATATAATTTACATTTAATTCAAAATAATTATTAAATTATTCTTATTACTATATACTGAAGGCCTTACAGTGGTATAGGCATAGATCTTAATTTTACAAAGACACCACCGGTAGTGATCTGTCAGTCAGTTTATAAAGACGCCTCATACGATAGCTTAGCTAGAATTTTTTTTTATAGATAAAATATTCTCTTGGATATTTGGTTTGGGGAAACCATCAAAGCATGCGGAGGCACTTGCGTATAAAACTATTTCTTTATATGAATTGTCGACTGCAAGAGCGGCAGTACCATTTCAAAATTCTCGAGACGCGCGAAACTTACTTGGAATGAGTTCGGTGCATCTAATCTAATGGGCCTTTACATGTACCACAGAACATAATTTATATTTCTGACAAATTATGAATATAGGAAATTCTACTTTTCTACCAATACCATAGTTTTTGTAACGCTTACAATCCATAACGTAGTTGCTTTGAATAAGCGAGAATTTTCAGTTGATATGACAGTTTATTGGGACGGCTGGAGAGTTAACGCTGCAAGTAAACAGAATCTACTAGCTTTGCCGCTGCTGCGTGGCTATGATTCTCCATCACATCCACATAGAAGCGTCAGGGTTGATTCTATACTTACGAGCAAAAGTATGGAATCACCCTCTTGTGTTTTGAAATTTTCATCGTAAGAACTGAATGCCTATGAATGTATCTATGGTATCAAATTAAAGTATATAATATTACCTTTAAAATGGTACCATTTTTATTTATCTTCTATTAGTCATTTAGTTCTTACGGTCGTTCTTAACAAACAGGGCGATATACTTTTGCTCGCGAGTGTAGTCAATTTATTAGTACGGTGGCTGGTAAGGCTGTCGCTGTAGATGCTGAACTAGCGGGCCCTGCTGTTGCTGCTGCTGCATAGCCAGCATCTGCTGTCGCATGCGCTGCTGAGTCATCTGCTGCTGGTACTGAGCGCTTTGCTGCGGCTGCATGGTGCGTGGATACGGCGGCGCGGGACCGCCCATTCCACCCATAGTTACGTTTGGCGCCTGGAAGAATTACGTACAGGAATAAATTTACTGGCATTTTTTGGCACTATTTTGTTAAATAAATTACATAAATAGAAAGGTATAAATGTAAATATTCACCCTGATTGCGACATTATAATTACCCCTTATTAAAAATACGTTAAAACTAACCTGCATATATTGTGGACGAGCATTTTGCCTCTGTTGAGCAAGGTATGCCTCTTGGCTTGCCCGACCTCCCATCATATTCTAAAGCAAAATAGAGCAATTGTTAACAATATCGATAAACACATGTAATTAGTTATTTAATAAATAATTAAATTACTTGAATACATACCTGTTGGAATGATTGTTGTCCAGGGAATCCGCCCATCGCGTTACCCCCTTGTGGGCCCATATTGCCACCTTGGTTGTTCATGCCACCCATGGCTCCGCTTTGGGCCATTTGCCCCATCTGGCCCATGGGTTGACCCATCTGCCCCATTCCTTGGGCCATTTGTCCCATGCCCTGAGGCATTTGCCCCGACTGGCCCACGCCTTGACTCATCTGGCCTACATTTTGACCTATTGTGTTGACTTGTTGGCCCATAGGATTTACTTGTTGACCCATCTGGTTTACGCCCTGACCCATTCCCTGGAAGATAGACAATATTGAAATAAATGAAAGAGCTCGAGTCTTAACTAGGATGGGTCTCCTGTAGGCCTAAGATGCGCGTCGCGATAAGTGGTTATCACGCCATTTTATCGATTTTGCCCATACATTTTGACGTCGATAAAAGTTATCACGGCGCGCATCTTAGGCCTACTGGGGTCGGCTTATGCGGCACTAGAAGGACTCTCTCACCCAAGCACTTGATTCACCTAATGGATAGAATTTTAGCGGATGACGGGAATAAAGGTAAAGGGAAGCAGAAGAATGGGTCGACGTGCAATACGCCTAGGCGTAGCCCTGCACAAGATAATTTCTATTTATAAATTCTTATTACCTGATTCATCATCTGTTGCTGCCCTCCTTGCATCATCTGCTGCCCATAGCCTCCGTATCCTTGCTGCATCCCACCATACTGTCCTCCGAACATCTGTCCACCCATGCCTCCCATCTGGCCCTGGTTCATTTGCCCCGCGCCCATCTGGCCTGCCCCCATTTGTCCCGCACCCATCTGTCCGGCTCCCATTTGCCCCGGCATTTGTACTCCACCCATTTGGCCCATTGGTCCCATTTGGCTCATTCCTCCCATAGGATTCATTTGACTGCAAGAATTGAATTACTTACATAATGACACAATAGTTATAAATTTTCTTAACTATTAGAGTCACTTCTCAAACTAAATTTTAAATAAACAACTTGAAAAACTTTTCCCGCCTTAGGCAGTACGATTTTTTTAATTATTTATTTAAAATGAATGATACAGTTGGTAGTTATCGTATTAGGTATTAATCTGTCATGAAATCGAACTAAAGCCTGGTCCGTGAGCACGTAGAATTTTTTTCAATGACCCCAAGCTACCCATCCTTATTGCTCGCGCGTAGTTATATTGCTGTCGCGACTGTGCGACGCGCGCCCGCAGTGAGTGTGTGAGCGCGATAGCAACATAATTAAAAATAATTACTCATGGACCACGTTTTAGATGTATTATGGATACTAGGATAGTTGCTAAAACACAACATTACGTTCTTTTCAATATTATTGTGGTCTTTACACTTACGTCGGTTGCATCTGCCCCATTTGGTTGGGCTGCATCTGCCTCATGCCCTGGCGCGGGAAAGGCGCTCTTGCATGAGGGGGGGCTCCTGGATACCCGGTCCCTTGCTAAAAGTTAAAATCACAAATTGTAGGTTGGTAAAGTTCCTGATTGGCTAAATCTAAATTTCAGGTCTCATAACTAACGCTCGGTTTTCACCAAGAGGCGGAGCGATTTCATTCAATCTGAATGAAATCTGATTGGTTATCAAAACATTTCTCCGCTCCGCCTTGGTGGAAAATGGGCCTAAGTTAAATAAATAAATAATTTTATTTAAGTACCAAAGTTTCTTATAACTAAAAACAAGTTAGTGCCTCAGGTATGGGAGCCGCACGAAAGTGGTGACAATATGACAGAGCATATAAGTCTGAAACACAAGTCTCGCTGCTTTTTAGACAACTCTTATTTATTTATTGAAAATTTGTCACATATCGTCATAAATTATAGCCTATATGTTAATCTGGGTTATAAACAATAATACTGTAAAGTTTCAACAAAACCCTTTCTGTAGTTTTTGCGTGAAAAGTAACAAACATCCAGACATCCAAACTTTTGCCTTTATAATATTAGTAGGATTGTCACATATCGTCATAAATTATAGCCTATATTATGTTAATCTGGGTTATAAACAATAATACTGTAAAGTTTTAACAAAATCCGTTCAGTAGTTTTTGCGTGAAAGAGTAACAAACATCCAGACATCCAAACTTTCGCCTTCATAATATTATAGTAGGTGTAGGATTAAAAAAATAGAGAAAGATAATAAGTTGTTGGTAGATTACACACATTTACCTGCATCTGCGACATCTGGTTGAAGGGTAACCGCTGGCGCAGCATATTGCTGAGCGCCTGCTTGGACTGCGTGTTGGACGGCGGAGCCACTCCGCGGGGACTCACGCCAGCTGCAAAGAAATCATTGAAATCGTCAGATAAACGTGTGGGGTAATGAATAAGAAAGAAAAGTAAGAAAGAAAAGAATGAAAGAAAAGAAAGAAAGATAAGAAAGAAAGATAAGAAAGAAAGATAAGAAAGAAAAGTAAGAAAGAAAAAATTTATTTGGTCCAAAACAATTATTACAATTTTAAAGTCTTAGTATTTGTACATGTTTGAACCAAAATGGCTTTACATAAAAAACTTTTTGAAAGTTGTCAAAACTTTAGTCTCTCTCGTAGACTTTGTATGGGTAATAGATAATGTCAAGATTTCGTCAATTTCAAAGCGAGTAAAAATAGAAATTCACATTTCATTGATAACTAATGAACTAGCCTATAAAACGCTTCAAGCAAGTTTTCTCGTGCACTAGGCAGCCTCGCTGTGGCAGCCAATCCGGTATATGTATAAACACTCCATGCAGCACGCGCACTAGGCAGCTAAGAATTTTCATATATTAGCTGCCGCAGCCTAGTGCTCAGGAGGCCTTAGAAGTGTGCCTTGAAGTTATTGTTTTCTTCAAATAAAACATCATCATTGCTTACCCGGCGGGTTGTAGTAGTTCTGTCCGGGCGGCGGGAACCACTGCTGCTGCTGCTGCATGAACTGCGGCTGCTGCGCCGGCGCCGCCGCCATGCCGTTGGCGCTGCCGTTGCTGCCCGGCCCGCTGCTGCCGTTGGTCTGGATTCAAACATTAAACCGTTATTGCCACATAAATGAGTACACGATTCGAAAAAATTGCATAGGGCATTATCTGCCTCATTTAAGATTCCTAATTGCCAAGTTAAGATGGCATACTGACGTCTGGGTAAGTCTTTTGACCCACCCCAGTACAGCAGTGGATATTGCGTTAGACACTCGCGATTACCACCACTAGTAAATATTTCAATAGGGCTGTTTATTGAATGGAAAACCCATGTACAGCGACACTACATCCGACTATACCGACAAAACTATACATGTATGTTGCAAAATAGCACCTATCACAGATGACGTAGAGTTTATATGCCGTCGTCAGTACACAATTAGTCAAACTCACCGGTGTTGTGACCTTTTGCTTCTTGATCTTCTTGCAAGGTGCTGATCGTGACCTTCCCTTCCCAGATCCAGTAGGACTTGAGTCTAGGCTTCCATTGTCCTGTTATAAAAATATTTTTTCAGTGTGCTAGATACAATAAAGATGAACATTCAAAGGAAGTAAGTAGGTTTTATTGTAACTCACGCTTACTTGCTTGCTGTCATTCGTTTCGAGGTCTTCTGGCGGCAGTGGCAGTGGTTCCAGATAATAACTTAGAGGCTTCACCAGGCTGTGCGTGTGATATTTCAATAACCTACAAACACATAACCTCGTATTACTTAAGTTAGTAAAAAGCAATATGCAATAAAATATTAAAAAGCTTTATTTTATGTCAGACTATAGATTGATAAAGCCTGGTCCGTGAGCACGTAGAATCCCGTCCAATGACCCCAAGCTACCCATCCCTATCGCTCGCGCGTAATTATGTTGCTGTCGCGCTCGCACACTCACTGCGGGCGCCCGTCGCACAGTCGCGACAGCAACATAATTACGCGCGAGCGATAGGGATAAGTAGCTTGGGGTCATTGGACGGGATTCTACGTGCTCACGGACCAGGCTTTAGAAAGTATTGTCTCAAAACAGGTTACATTTACTCGTTACCACAGTGTACAAAAGTGGTATGAGGCAAAAAGGTCTATGAGTCATTGAAGTCCAATTTACGTTAACCCTTCCACGGGTATAGTCAGTTCAAATTTTGTCTTTGAACCTTAACAAAAGGGAACACGATTCAAAATACAGTGGGAATCATATTCCAATTTCCTCATAACCGACCTATGGGCATTTTCGTAAGTGAGCGGTTTCCTCTCGATCTTGGTGGCGGCGAACCACGCCCACGACAGGGGGGCGGGGTTCCTGCCACCTTCCATCAGCTCCCACGACGACACCCGTTGCTTGTCCGTCAGCCGAAGACCCTGACGTATGAGAATTTATATATTGTAGAGTTCAAAAGAGTTGCAACTCTAATTAGCGATTGTAAAAAGGTCTGCGGAAAAAATATTTATTTATTCGTACCTGTTTCTTGTCGCTGTCAAAACCAGTAATCTTGTTCCCTTTTTGGTCGACGAGACATCCCAGTGGCTCGCAGGCGATGACCTAAAATAAATATTTACATTACTTACTAGTCCACAATCAGACAGAATTTTACACCAAGAAAAGGTACCAACACAGTGGCATATGATGTACAGGCAGTGTGTTAAATTTTTTCACATCAGAATAGCTAATTTAGACTTACTTTTAGCATTACACGGAACAGTGTATAATGTGTTGAATATCAACATTTTAGACTAATACAGATTTGTTTCTATTAGCAAATAAACAAAGGAAGAGACATCAATACAAACAAAGAGTAAACTATAATAATAATTAAACTGACCTCTATAATGGTGTTCTTCGACAGCGGTAATAACTGCCTGACAGCCTGCACGGACGGCCCGTGGCGGTCTCCCAACTCCTTCTTCAGCTTCTTCATCAGATTCTGGTAGTGCTTCCTATTGTTGTCGTCACCTCCGTCCGCGAGCGTCGAATGGATGAGCGTGGCGAGCATGTCGATCAATGTCGTGAACAGGTTGCTGCGACACAGACTACATTAACGTTTGTGGATACACCGCCCGGTCAGCCATGCTACGCAACAAGTCGTCAGTAGCACCATTGGCGGATCCAGGGTTCCTTTGTTCACGGTTGTGTTTTGTTTTTTGGTTTGTACTTAACATTGTCGGTGATAGAGGTTAATGTAGCATTTACTTTTTTTTGGTAACGATAGGGGTGGAGGGTGCAAATGATTCTAAGTTTTCGTAGCTGCCATATTTGTAGTAGACAAATATTGTATTTTCTGATTTGGCAATTGCCAAAAAGGTTGTTTCGTAAATAGTAAATTCAAATCATCATTATCATCAGGCCATTTATTCTCCACTGTAGGAGGACGACTGTATCTAATTCAAGAACTAAAACATTACCTGTTTGTAATATTATAAAGAGCAGTGGTTTTCTGAATAAAGAAAAATAAAATAAAATTTACCAGAGGCTAATGGTGGATTGGCCTACATTTCCCACACTAGCCAGACGGGTTGGACCTCTCCAACCTTGACGTTCCCATTGTTCCTTAGTCGCCTCTTACGACATCCATGGGTAAAGGGTGATCCTATTCTATTCAGCCGGAATCACAGGTCTGACTAAACTAGTGGAGAAAGAGATGGGTATACTACATCTACCTCTAATCACGACAATAATTACAGCATGTGCAAAATTTTAATAGATTATTGGAAGCTAGTGGAAAATGTGTAATTTTGATTTATTTGCGGAAGTAAACCAAAAGCCCGGTGTAATGGTATGAAGGTAACATTGAAATGATCGTGCCCCCTGAATCCACCTCGCACCGAAGCGCTGAATGGTGTGAAGGGTGATGGACGACTTGCTGTGTAGGTTATGTCGTTAGCGATCCTCCTCCGTGAAAGCGTATGGTGCTAGCTGCACACATTGATGAACTGGTTAAGTCCCACAACACACACAGAAAACAAGGAAATAACAGTAACAAGGAGTGAAAACAATCAATGACATGAATCAATGAAGACCAGTTTAAGTCTGTGAATTTCGTCACCAAAAAGTTCGGATGTCATATGTTATTTGCAGGACTGGCCACATTTTAAAATTTACTTTTAAACCTGGACAAAACGTTCCAAATTCAAACCAAACGTCACGTCACTCAGCAGTGTGCAATCGCGATGCAAACCATTGAACCCACACCACCTCACTAGTTACCTATTGTTGTACGCGTCGACCACTTGGTGCGCCACTAGCTGCGTCAGCAACACTGCCCAGTCGGAGATCAGCTGGTAGGACCTGAGAAAACGGGATGAAATACTTAAATCGTGCCTCTTATTATCACATGCTTGCGTGATGCTGATGACTTACATACTTCAATTACATTTTACAGAGATTTATGTATTTTTAATAATATTAGATTTATGTATTATTCATCACGAGACGAAACCGCATCGTTTGGTCGCGCGATTTTTTGTCAATTAGGCGGACGTCTGTGAGCAAGTGTCCGATCACTATCATCATGAGGTCCCTGTCTCCATTGCACTACCCTCTAAAATACACCAGAAAATCGTGCTCCTGGTTGGCTGGCGTAACAAGACACGGTCGCGTCGCGACACTCTGACAAACGTGCCACTGCAGCGCCGCAACCAAAGAATGCAATGGCATTGATCGCGCTCGTCGTGCTTGCCGCGTGGCGACGCATCGATGAGGGCCAGTATTCCTCTATGCTGATCAAAAACAGATTAAAATTTGACAGTTGACGGATGGATTTGGATTGGGATTGATTATAGCAAATCGGGATATGTCTTTGTCTAAGCTACCTGCGGATGGTGTCGAACATGCCGCCCGCCAGTGAGAAGCGCAGCTGAAGCGCCTCGGGCGCCGCCTCGTCCTGCCACGTGTCGCTGCACGCCGAGCGCTCGTGGCCGCGCGCGTGCGTCAGGTAAGCCTGGTTCGTGAGCACGTAGAATTTTGTCCAATGACTCCAAGCTACCCATCCTTATCGCTCGCGCGTAATTATGTTGCTGTCGCGCTCGCACACTCACTGCGGGCGCCCGTCGCACAGTCGCGACAGCAATATAATTACGCGCGAGCGATAAGGATGGGTAGCTTGGGGTCATTGGACAAAATTCTACGTGCTCACGGACCAGGCTTTAGTGTTGTAGCTGCGCGTGGATGGGGCTGAGGGCCAGTGGTGTGTCCTCCCTGCTAGTACACTAAGGGCGGCTACCTGCGGATGGTGTCGAACATGCCGCCCGCCAGCGAGAAGCGCAGCTGAAGCGCCTCGGGCGCGGCCTCGTCCTGCCACGTGTCGCTGCACGCCGAGCGCTCGTGGTCGCGCGCGTGCGTCAGGTAGTGTTGTAGCTGCGCGTGGATGGAACTCAGTAGACTCTCTTGCTGCAATTGAAGTATATCATTACGTTAAATTATAAAAATAAAACTGTCAAAAAAGTTGTCAATGTCGATTCAGCTATTTACGAACGCGGGATTGGCCCGCAGGCGTAAAATTACACGCTACGGGTCACACACAATTTATGTTTTAATTTTCTGCGGGTTGCGGATGCCGCGGGCATGAGCAATACTCTATGACACTACAAAAGGTGTGGTACTTTGCTGCAGTGCCACCGCCGTGAAAGCTAAGATGGGGGACTTGTAAGGGGCAGGGGAGGGCAGTTAAGCTCATTACAGAAGAATAATTTTACCAGTGTATATGATACTGGAGAATTCAACATGTGTCATACCTTTTGGTCATCCTGGTGACGTAAACAAGTCAGTACGAGCGACAGCAGCGGCTCGTTGGCCAGGCGCACTTGCCCGCCGCCGCCGCAGCCGCAGGCAGTTGCGCAGGCGCCGCCGCCCACGCCGCGTTTGCCGCCGCCGCCGCCGCTCGACGACCTGCGTGCGTAGTTCATTATTTATTTATTATTGAAGTCAACCTCAGAGTATAACAACAATACAATAAATTCAGATGAATACACAAAGATGCTACATGACCGTGGAAGCCAAATCTTTCCTTGAGCACATTCACATTTTAAGAGCTGATCTTTGCATCAGTTTAGTTCAAAATATATCTTCCTTTTAGCTTAAGGCACCGTGGAGGTGCCAACCAGAAACTATTTCAGAGGGCCAACAGTAACGTGCTGAAGGCAAGTCTGTCGTTTCTTAATAACCGTTAGTATAATGAAGTGTTATTGCTCACCCTTTGTAGCTCGGACTTTGATGGCTCTTGCAGTCGCGGTGAGAACCACCGCTGCTCCCACTTCCACTAGAGCAGTTACCGCTACAGCCGGCACCCCATCCACTTTCCAATATCTGTAGAAAATCAAACAAAGTCTCTTACCCCAGCCATGCCGTAACGTTTCTCTCTTTATTTTTAACACTGTCATCGAAGAAAACAAAACACTGTAGCTATTCTACAATTGGGTATTTGACACCATTTCCCAATAATTCTAAAGCACAACTTTTTTAAAAAGACACTTCTTTCTGGTCTTAAAAACTTAAATAATTTTTAATTACCTGTAAATTACGATTTTTGGTTGCATTATAATTGAAAAAAGTAGTTTCATTGAGTTGATAAAATTGTGACGTCACATGCTAGTATTGCCGTACAAAATCTATGGGAGAGTGTCGTTTTGACAGTTTTAAAAAGTACGTCAATTGATTGGTGGTGTCAAATACCCTATTACAATAAAGGAAAGCTATCTCATTATTTAAAAAAAATGCATTGAGAAAGAAAACAAAACACTGTGTATCCTACCTGGCCAGCTTGTTTCAGCACGCGGCCTTGCACAGCGGGTGGCAGTTTGGCCACCAGCGGTGCTACAAGCCACACCGACTCCGACCACTTGCTGGTACTGACCACGCTGCGGTCTGTGCCGGTCCTGAATTAAGCAATAAAGAACATAACTACAATATAAAGTAATACAGTGAAATACAGAACAGAAGACGTCATTTGGCTGAAACGAACAGTGAAATAAGGCTTGAAATAGAAAAGTGGGTGTGGCCTCAAAGACAGTGGGCGTGGTTTTGCAAACTATTACGAGCAAGTCACAGTATGACACAAAAATCCACACCACAGTTGGAGTGAGGCCTTTACCCTGCTGCGGGACATTTAAAGGCTTGTCTTGCCTCCTTTATTTCATCATGGAAAATGAACGCACTTTAACCCCAATGCTCGCCATCTTATCCTGTCTTCGGCTTGTGGCATTCAGCTNGCCAGTGGTGTATCCTCCCTGTAATACACTGAGCGTGGCTACCTGCGGATGGTGTCGAACATGCCGCCCGCCAGCGAGAAGTGTTGTAGCTGCGAGTGAATGGAGCTCAGTGGGCTCTCTTGAGGGCCAGTGGTGTATCCTCCCTGTAATACACTGAGCGTGGCTACCTGCGGATGGTGTCGAACATGCCGCCCGCCAGCGAGAAGCGAAGCTGCAGCGCTTCGGGCGCGGCCTCGTCCTGCCACGTGTCGCTGCACGCCGAGCGCTCGTGGTCGCGCGCATGCGTCAGGTAAGCCTGGTTCGTGAGCACGTAGAATTTTGTCCTATGACTCCAAGCTACCCATCCTTATCGCTCGCGCGTAATTATGTTGCTGTCGCGCTCGCACACTCACTGCGGGCGCCCGTCGCACAGTCGCGACAGCAATATAATTACGCGCGAGCGATAAGGATGGGTAGCTTGGGGTCATTGGACAAAATTCTACGTGCTCACGGACCAGGCTTTAGTGTTGTAGCTGCGCGTGGATGGAGCTGAGGGCCAGTGGTGTGTCCTGCCTGCTAGTACACTAAGGGTGGCTACCTGCGGATGGTGTCGAACATGCCGCCCGCCAGCGAGAAGCGCAGTTGCAGAGCCTCGGGCGCCGCCTCGTCCTGCCACGTGTCGCTGCACGCCGAGCGCTCGTGGTCGCGCGCGTGCGTCAGGTAGTGTTGTAGCTGCGCGTGGATGGAGCTCAGTAGACTCTCTTGCTGCAAATAAAATAATAATAAAAGTGATTGATTAGTCAACAGAAAAGAGCCACTGTTCATATAAGGGCTGGTTTTTCAATAGTCAGATATCTTTTAACTGAAGAATAAACTTGTCATTTTGACATATTTCCCATACTGAAACTGCCAATGTGCCAAACTTATTCTTCAGTTAAAAGATATCTGGCGACTGAAAAATCGGCCCTTAAAAAAAAAGAAAACAAAATGTGTGTGTAAAAATCACCCTGTATGTTTGATACACACAATAAATGACCAATATGTGTGCATACCTTCTGGTCGTCCTGGTGACGTAAACAAGTCAATACGAGAGATAGCAGCGGTTCGTTGGCAAGACGCACTTGTCCGCCGCCGCCGCAGCCGCAGGCAGTTGCGCAGGCGCCGCCGCCCACACCGCGTTTGCCGCCGCCGCCGCCGCTTGATGACCTGCGTAGTTCGTGACTTAATTAGTCAACTTTAGCGGGTAGCAGTAATGATAAAAACCAAGGCGTTCCTTGGGACACATCTACATTGTCAGGTCACGGTGCTTCAGATTACTTCAAAATGTAACATTCTTTCCGCTAACAACTTTTAAGCAGCACCACTATCAGGGCAAATCTGTGTTAACAAGAAGCTGTTTCAGAGAGCAATCAACGTGCAAAAGTAAATTCACTAGTAAAATAAATAAAAATAATTTTCGACAACAATACAATTAAGTAAGATCAATTAGACTTACCCTTTATAGCTCGGGCTCTGATGGCTCTTGCAGTCGCGGTGAGAGCCACCACTACTGCCACTTCCACTAGAGCAGTTACCGCTACAACCGGCGCCCCATCCGCTTTCCAATATCTGAAGAAAATCAAACAAAGTCTCTTACCTATGCCATGCCGTGACGTTTCTCTCTTTATTTTTAACATTGTCATCGAAGAAAATAAAACACTGTAGCTATTCTACAATTACATTATAGGACAGCTATCTCATTATTTAAAAAAAAGCATTGAGAAAGAAACAAAACACTGTGTATCTAAATTTTCGTATTTTAAATACTTATTGCCATCGAAGAAGAAAACAAAACACTGTGTATCTTACCTGGCCAGCTTGTTTCAGCACGCGGCCTTGCACAGCGGGAGGCAGCTTGGCAACCAGCGGTGCTACAAGCCACACCGATTCCGACCACTTGCTGGTACTGACCACGCTGCGGTCTGTGCCGGTCCTGAACAAAGCAATAAAGAGCACGATTACATTATGTGATACAGTTAAATACAACAGAAGACGTCAGTTGGCTGAAACGAACAGTGAAATAAGGCTTGAAATAGAAGTGGGTGTGGCCTCAAAGACAGTGGGCGTGGTTTTGAAAAATATTACCAGCAATTCACAGTATCATACAAAAATCCACACCACAGTTGGAGTGAGGCCTTTACCCTGCTGCGGGACATTTAAAGGCTTATCTTGCCTTTTTATTTCATCTTGGAAAATGAACGCACTTTAAACCCAATGCTCGCCATTTTACCCTGTCTTCGGCTTATCGCATTCAGNGCATTCAGCTTCTACCAGCTGTTTACTTTTTACAGACACGGGACTATTCCCACCTCTCGTTCCCACCGCTGCAACTCCTGTGTAGCCATGATCTACAGCTTGACCGCCATAAAAACCCAACCAAGTGTATCTTATGACATAAATTAAATATAAAATGTATGAATTACTGAATAATGTATTAAAATATGGATAAAATGTATAAATGAAACGACTTTTTTTCAGCTGTCAAAGTGAAGAAGTGATTTTATTTTGTTTTGTAAGAAAAAGTAAAGAGTATTAAAAACTTTTTGTTGGTTTCCAACACCAAGGAAAGTCAAGTTTATCCCGGGAGAAGTTTTTACAGATAGAGAGAGATGATTACCTGTCCTTATCAGGCGGCGGCGGCGCCGGCTGTTGGAACACATTGATGACAGCTCGCGCGACCGTATCGAGCCACGCGCTCAGCTCGGACGACCCATTCGGAAACTGCTTGAACATCAGCTGCAGATCCAGCCACGACATACGAAGTGACCACTGCTCTAAGTTCTATGAATGAAAACAATTAACGATCAATCGAAAGTGTAGGGTATGTTAACATTATGCTGGGCAAAAATAAGCACAAATGATTACCTCTAACAAACGAGTTATCATCGTCTTTTGGTCCAAATCTGGATGTGTATGACTCGCTGAATCTGGATAGCATATCATGTGTAGCAACCTGTTACAGATAGTAAACATTAGTACATATCGAATATAATCGAGTAAAATATGCGAGATAATGCGTGGCCAATGGCCATTGTACAGTGGGCCACTAGCCATTTCCATTTTTTCTTTCGCTCATCAAATAGCAAATCTTTGCGATAAAATGAGACAACATGAACGAAAATGGGTAAAGAGAACTGTGGCCCACTATACGTGTGTAAAACTACAATTGTTTACAATTTACCTCTGCGCCTGCCGTGGCGTCAGCATCGAATCTAGAAGCATGTCAGGCTGGTACAGTTCATCGGGGTTTTGCAGACACTTCTGAAGCACCCACTCCTCGGAACAGATCTCCGCTAGAACGCGTCGCGCTAGTGACGACAGCGACTGCGAAGAATCTAACAACGTCGATCCGACACCACCACTGCCTCTGCAATATTACAATCAGTTACGGCTTGGTGTATCCCACTCTAAGCTTCACTGTCTCAAGCGTACTAGACACGTACACGTATTTGTACGTTAGGTCATCTAACGTACAAATGCGCGTACACCTAACTTAGGTGTACGCCTGCATACAACTTTGCAAACGCGATGCTACCGTTCTGTTGACAAAGTTACATTGTTTCGTATGTAAGATGCAAGCACGCGTACGCCAAGCGTATAATGCCACGTACGCGTCTAGACAGTGACGCTAAGAAACACATGTGTGAAACACACAACAGACAAAGCTTGCCGAACACAGGTGCTGATTCAAGCGACGTATTTAGTTGATTTATGTATGTGAATCACAAGTCTCAATTCTGAAAGTCAAATGTTCGAATTGAACTTGCTTTGATTTAAGAAAACATCTAACATAGATTATGTGCACACAGAGATTACGTTCATAGGCACCCGAATCCGTAAAGTAGAAAAGATGTGGTTAATTTTTATGTATTTATTTATTAAGTTTCATAACGATTAGTTACACTGTATGTACATGTAATTTTAAATTGTTTGAAGCTGTTGAGTATGTCTCCCTTTGTACAAAAATGTAAATGAAAGTCGCACAAATCCCATGGGGAGTAAATATGTAGTTTAGAGATATTGTGTAGTAAAGTCGGAGTAGGTATAAACTACATTAGTTTATTGTTATAACATATTTTACAACACAGGTTTATTAACAAGAAGGTGAAGTACGAATACTCGTTGACATCCACTGTAAGCTTTAGGAGGATGAGATGAGATGAAGAAGGATAGAATGAGTGTTTGGAAATGTTTATATTAGACATTTGATCATGAGTTAGCAACACAACATGGAGGGAAGCGAAGCGGGTGACGGCCGCGGAGGTGACCCACAGGGACGTGAAGCTAGGGGGAACCGTGACTATGTGCAACCGTGAAACTCAATATTAAAAAAAACAAACCTAGGAGTTCTATGGCCCCCACTTATCTCTGACTCTACCATCCTAAGAATAAAAAATAGCTGTTTAAACAAAACTTAAACGTAACACGCCGTCATGATGTCTGTAAAAATATCAATATTCTTGTCATTAGAATAAGATGAGATATGAGTCTACTGGTATCAAATAAATTGACTGGTATACTGTCAAGGCAAACTATTGGCTGAACAAAGTTTACTATGTGAATTATTACTGAATTGAATTTGCAACCAATAGTAACTGAAGACTATGCAAATGATTTGTTTTTAAAATGGATGTGAACTTACGACATGAGATCGAGCTGTGCATCGGTAGGGACAGTGTCGCTAGTCCCCAGTATATGGGACAGTTCGCAGGATTTTTTGCCCCCAGGTTTGCCGCCGTCTCTGGCTGAGTCACCAACCACTATTGAAAAACCAGTCACCAGCCACATTAATATATAACAAGTCATAATTGTGTATCAGTTTCAGTTATTCAAGTAATATTTATAATGACTTACTGAGAATGGCCTTGAGCGTGGCTAGAACTGGCCCAACTCCAATATTTTTGTGCGCGGCGGCGAGTAAGTGACGATCGCAGGACAATCGCACGCCCGCGGCCGCGCCGCCAGGACCCGGTGACGTTGAGACGGAGTATAAACCTGAACAAGAAGCAACTTTAAAACAAGTGACTAAGGGCTTTTAAAATGAATTTATTCTTTTTATTAGCGGCTGAGAACCAAAAGGTCCAGTGATAAGAGGCAGTGATAAGGGTATGAGATAGGAGTATGGCAGGCCAGCCAACTTAGGGAGTGTAGGCCTAGTCCTCCGTTTGCCTGCGGCAAGCCTGCTGCCTGTATCGGGTGACGGCGCGTTGGCCGGGTTGCCGCTAACACCGACACTGCCGCACGCTTTCACGAGCGAAGGCGACAAAGGGATAAACATGCCATAGCGCCTCCCCAAAAAGTCTGGTGAGCGTAGCAAGTGTAGGGTATATCCTCAAATGTTTGTTAAATAAGAGAGAGTAGTTTTCCTGCAGTGTAGAGAAAATCATTTAACGATAATAGTGTACCTGGTTGCGGAGTGTCGACAGTCTTGAAGAGCCTCAGCAAGAGGTGGCAAGTAAGCCTGGCGCCAGTATCGGGCGACGGCGCGTTGGCCGGGTTGCCGCTAACACCGGCGCCCCCACACGCCTTCACGAGAGACGGTAACGCCGCGTGCCGCACGAAGTCTTCCAGTGAGAAGCAGTGGCGAGCTGGACAATGAAAGGTTAGGTTGAATTTGTATCTAATTTATGGGCAATAAAATTTCTAACAAATAAATAAAGAAGGTTTGTTGAAAAGTTGTTTTGTGATCCCTGTGGGTGTTTTTTTTTATTTGAAGATCAATCAGTCAATCATAATGCATTTATAAATTTATCACGTTTGCACGTCACGTATGAATATTATGTGTCTTGCCACGTTTTAACGGTTGCTATTGGAGAGAGACGGCAGATTAAGACTTTCTTCATTAAAATCAGGTTATTATGGATGCATAAAGTTTTTCATTTTTCATTGAAGGAAGATGTTGATTGACAGACAAATAATAACTGTACTGTAAATACCATTACATCATAACAATGAAGGTGAGAGTGGATTTTGACATATCTGTCAATGTCATGTCAAAGATAACCAATCATGCAGCATTTGGACCTCACGTCTACGTATTGCCATCTGGCGGATTTTTAAATCGCGAAAACCTTCATTGGCGTCCAACATTATGAGACTAATCTGCTTCCTTATTTAGGCCTATTCATAATCACATTTCTTCCTTTGTAACAAACAGTCAAATCCAGTTTTATCAACTTTCAACTTTTTATTTGTGACAAACATTCAAATCAAATCCGGTTTTATCAACTTACCTACTAGTATACACGTGAACACAGCCAATGCATCATGAGCCGCCGCATCATGCAAGTCCCTATGGTGCAACAGGTCTGGATACAGTGGCGGCGGGGCCGCATGCGGGGCAGACTGGGGATAGTGTTGTGCCCCGCATAGAGCCACTAAGGCACCTAGCCACTCGGCGGCTAGGCCACTGCACCAGGCGGTCATTTCCGCGCATAGTACGCCGAGCTCGTTCACCCTAGAAAATACAAAATAGGGTTAAAAACTATCCACGTACTTTTCTCCTTTAAGTTAAATCCCTTATAAACAGTAAAGAGCAACGCATACATTTACTGAAAGTATCCTATACAATAACCCTCCTTCTGGCGAAGTCGGGTAAAAACGTAACCCTACTTCTATTGCAGTTGGGTAAAAAATAAGACAAAACTTACTAACTGTCAAAAAAGGTGTTAAAAAACTTCTGGCGCGCAAGGTTAGTTATAAAGCAAATGTAAAAGGTCTCCAAAATAGAATCCATAGTATGTGGATTGTGGATCGCATGCTTACCTATCGTTGTCAACTTCACGACAAACAGCGAGCATGGCAGAGCACACAAAGCTGTATCTATTTGCTGGTGATTCCGCCANGGGTGACCCACAGGGACGTGAAGCTAGGGGGAACCGTGACAATGTGCAACCGTGAAACTCAATATTAAAAAAAACAAACCTAGGAGTTCTATGGCCCCCACTTATCTCTGACTCTACCATCCTAAGAATAAAAAATAGCTGTTTAAACAAAACTTAAACGTAACACGCCGTCGTGATGTCTGTAAAAATATCAATATTCTTGTCATTAGAATAAGATGAGATATGATTCTACTGGTATCAAATAAATTGACTGGAATACTGTCAAGGCAAACTATTGGCTGAACAAAGTTTACTATGTGAATTATTACTGAATTGAATTTGCAACCAATAGTAACTGAAGACTGTGCAAATGATTTGTTTTTAAAATGAATGTGAACTTACGACATGAGATCGAGCTGTGCATCGGTAGGGACAGTGTCGCTTGTCCCCAATATATGGGACAGTTCGCAGGATTTTTTCCCGCCAGGTTTCCCGCCATCACGGGCTGAGTCTCCAACCACTGTTGAAATAGGCCACGTAAATAAGGAAAATTAACCATTATGTACCACCTAGTAAATGAAGTGGTATTTATTTGTGTACTTACTGAGTATGGCTTTGAGTGTAGCTAAAACTGGCCCAACTCCAATGTTTTTGTGCGCGGCGGCGAGCAAGTGACGATCGCAGGACAATCGCACGCCCGCGGCCGCGCCGCCCGGACCCGGCGACGTCGATACGGAGTATAAACCTGAACAATATGCGACTTTAAAACAAGTGAATAACAGCTAGAAATGAATACTAACTCATTATTCTAACTCCTTTTGGTCTAGTTAGAGTCTAACCCAAAAGGAGTTAGATTTCAATAACAAATCACTGAGATAAAAATCAGAGATGGCAATATTGCTGATTAAGGAGAGGCAAGATGCCGGTCATTTAACAGCAACAGTAGCGCCAATAGTGTGACAGTAGAAATAATTCATTCATTACACCTACAATCTTTTTATGGCATAGCCTATTTACGTTGACGTCATAACTTGTCTTTGCCATACAAAATTTATGGGAGAGCCACAATATGACAAATTTTAAAAAGTATCTCAATCAATTGACTACTTATAGTCTATCCAATATAGCTTGATTAGAATGACGGCTGTCAAACGAATGTGACTAGTGCTGGGTATGTTTCGTACGGTTCACATAGATGTATCGATAAGTTTTCGAAAAAANCCAAATCCGTTCATTAGTTTTTGCGTGAAAGAGTAACAAACATCCAGACATCCAAACTTTTGCCTTTATAATATTAATAGGAAATGGGAAGTAGGATAGTAGGATTAAAAAAATAGAGAAAGATAATAAGTTGTTGGTTGATTACACACATTTACCTGCATCTGCGACATCTGGTTGAAGGGTAACCGCTGGCGCAGCATATTGCTGAGCGCCTGCTTGGACTGCGTGTTGGACGGCGGAGCCACTCCGCGGGGACTCACGCCAGCTGCAAAGAAATCATTGAAATCGTCAGATAAACGTGTGGGGTAATGAATAAGAAAGAAAAGTAAGAAAGAAAAGAAAGAAAGAAAGAAAAGAAAGAAAGAAAAATGTTTATTTGGTCCAAAACAATTATTACAATTTTTACAGTTCAAAGTCTTAGTATTTGTACATGTTTGAACCAAAATAGCTTTACATTTGAAAGTTGTCAAAACTTGAGTCTCTCCCATAGACTTTGTATGGGTAATAGATGATAATGTCAATATTTCGTCAATTTCAAAGCGAGTAAAAATAGAAATTTACATTTCATTGATAACTAATGAACTAGCCTATAAAAGACAAGCAAGTTTTCCCGTGCACTAGGCAGCCTGGCTGTGGCAGCCGGCGGGTTGTAGTAGTTCTGTCCGGGCGGCGGGAACCACTGCTGCTGCTGCTGCATGAACTGCGGCCGTTGGCGCCGGTCGCTGCCCGCTGCTGCCGTGTGTGCCTACTGTCCTCGCTAGCGAGCCACTCACCCGGCGGGTTGTAGTAGTTCTGTCCGGGCGGCGGGAACCACTGCTGCTGCTGCTGCATGAACTGCGGCTGCTGCGCCGGCGCCGCCGCCATGTTGTTGGCGCCGGTCGCTGCCCGCTGCTGCCGTGTGTGCCTACTGTCCTCGCTAGCGAGCCACTCACCCGGCGGGTTGTAGTAGTTCTGTCCGGGCGGCGGGAACCACTGCTGCTGCTGCTGCATGAACTGCGGCTGCTGCGCCGGCGCCGCCGCCATGCCGTTGGCGCTGCCGTTGCTGCCCGGCCCGCTGCTGCCGTTGGTCTGGATTCAAAAATTAAACCGTTATTGCCACATAAATGAGTATACGATTCGAAAAAATAGCATAAGGCAATATCTGCCTCATTTAAGATTCCTAATCGGCAAGCTAAGATGACGTGCTGACGTCTGGGTAAGTCTTTTGACCCACCCCAGTACAGCAGTGGCGCTAACTACAGGCGGCGTTATGGCTTTCGGAGGCACTGACGGCAGTAGGCAAACTCGTAAATATCTCAATAGGGCTGTTAAATGAATGGAAAACTTATGTACAGCGACACTACATCCGACTATACCGACTAAACTATACATGTATGTTGCAAAATAGCACCTATCACAGATGACGTAGAGTTTATATGCCGTCGTCACTTCGTCAGTACATAATTATTCAAACTCACCGGTGTTGTCACCTTTTGCTTCTTGATTTTCTTGCAAGGTGCTGATCGTGACCTGCCCTTCCCAGATCCAGTGGGACTTGAGTCTAGGCTTCCATTGTCCTGTTAGATATAAACATATTTTTTTTGTGTGCTAACTACAATAAATATGAACATTCAAAGGAAGTAAGTAGGTTTTGTTATAACTCACGCTTACTTGCTTGCTGTCATTCGTTTCGAGGTCTTCTGGCGGCAGTGGCAGTGGTTCCAGATAATAACTTAGAGGCTTCACCAGGCTGTGCGTGTGATATTTCAATAACCTACAAACACATAACCTCGTATTACATGAGTTAATAAAAAGCAATATGCAATAAAATATCAAAAAGCTTAGTTTTATGTCAGACTATAGCTAAAGCCTGGTCCGTGAGCACGTAGAATCCCGTCCAATGACCCCAAGCTATCCATCCCTATCGCTCGCGCGTAATTATGTTGCTGTCGCGACTGTGCGACGGGCGTCCGCAGTGAGTGTGCGAGCTTTAGATAGATTGATAGAATCTTTATCTTTACAACAGTGGTATGAGGCAAAAAGGTCTATGAGTCATTGAAGTCCAATTTACGTTAACCCTTCCTACCTAACGGGTATAGTGAGTTCAAATTTTGTATTTGAACCTTGACAAAAGGGAACACGATTCGAAATACAGTGGGAACCATATCCAATTGATTAATAACCGACCTATGGGCATTTTCGTAAGTGAGCGGTTTCCTCTCGATCTTGGTGGCGGCGAACCACGCCCACGACAGGGGTGCGGGGTTCCTGCCACCTTCCATCAGCTCCCACGACGACACCCGCTGCTTGTCCGTCAGCCGAAGACCCTGGCGTACGAGAATTTATAATATTGTAGAATTAAAAAGAGTTGCAACTCTAGTGAGCGTTTGTAAAAAGGTCTGCGTAAAAAAATATTTATTTATTTGTACCTGTTTCTTGTCGCTGTCAAATCCAGTTATTTTGTTCCCTTTTTGATCCACGAGACATCCCAGTGGCTCGCAGGCGATGACCTAAAAATATGTTTAGATTAACAATTACTTATTCTCAACTAAAGTTCTGAATCAGGATAAAGATAATCGAAGAACTTATAAAAGTCTTACAACAACTTAAGATTACTGCTAGTTCCCAAACTAGGTGTGAAGAAGTGTTACATTTTCCAACTTTCTATCGCCTGAAAAGCTCATTATAGCGACTCTTTTATCGATAATTGAACATGGCTACTTTATGTTGAGAATCAAAAAAAGTTTAAGCTTTGATACAGCGCTTTCACTTGAGTATCAAAAAAGGTTAAGCATTGGTAAAAAAAAAATGATTCCATCAGCAAAAAAAAAACAGCAAGAGTAACCAAACTGACCTCTATAATGGTGTTCTTCGACAGCGGTAATAACTGCCTGGCAGCCTGTACAGACGGCCCGTGGCGGTCTCCCAACTCTTTCTTCAGCTTCTTCATCAGATTCTGGTAGTGCTTCCTATTGTTGTCGTCGCCGCCGTCGGCGAGCGTCGAATGGATGAGCGTGGCGAGCATGTCGATCAATGTCGTGAACAGGTTGCTGCGACACAGACTACATTAACGTTTGTGGATACACCGCCCGGTCAGCCATGCTACGCAACAAGTCGTCAGTAGCACCATTGGCGGATCCAGGGTTCCTTTGTTCACGGTTGTGTTTTGTTTTTTGGTTTGTACATAACATTGTCAGTGATAGAGGTTTATGTAGCACAATTTCCATTGCGAGACGGAGGGTGCAATTAATTCTAAGTTTTCGTAGCTGCCGTATTCTTTTTCATGTCGTGTCGACAACTAACCGTATACGTAACCGTGTCAGCCCAAAACTCCGCTACAAGAGAGGCGTGTTTGTAGTAGACATGTAATAAGTATTGTATTTGAAATAAATATTTTTTGATTTGGTTATTGCCAAAACTGTTTCATAAATAGTAAATTCAAATCATCATTATTATCAGGCCATTTATTCTCCACTGTAGGAGGACGACTGTATCTAATTCAAGAACTATAAGATTACCTGTTTGTAATGTTATAAAGTTTCCGAACAAAGAAAAATAAAAAAAAATACCAGAGGCTAATGATAGATTGGCCTACATTTCCCACACTAGCCAGACGGGTTGGACCTCTCCAACCTTGACGTTCCCATTGTTCCTTAGTCGCCTCTTACGACATCCATGGGTAAAGGGTGATCCTATTCTATTCAGCCGGAATCACAGGTCTGACTAAACTAGTGGAGAAAGAGATGGGTATACTACATCTACCTCTAATCACGACAATAATTACAGCATGTGCAAAATTTTAATAGATTATTGGAAGCTAGTGGAAAATGTGTAATTTTGATTTAATTGCGGAAGTAAACCAAAAGCCCGGTGTAATGGTATGAAGGTAACATTGATGATCGTGCCCCCTGAATCCACCTCGCACCGAAGCGCTGAATGGTGTGAAGGGTGATAGACGACTTGCTGTGTAGGTTATGTCGTTAGCGATCCTCCTCCGTGAAAGCGTATGCTGCTAGCTGCACACATTGATGAACTGGTTAAGTCCCACAACACACACAGAAAACAAGGAAATAACAGTAACAAGGAGTGAAAACAATCAATGACATCAATCAATGAAGACCAGTTTAAGTCTGTGAATTTCGTCACCAAAAAGTTCGGATGTCATAATTATGTTATTTGCAGGACTGGCCACATTTTAAAATTTACTTTAAACCTGGCCAAAACGTTCCAAATTCAAACCAAACATCACGTCACTCAGCTGTGCAATCGCGATGCAAACCATTGAACCCACACCACCTCACTAGTTACCTATTGTTGTACGCGTCGACCACTTGGTGCGCCACTAGCTGCGTCAGCAACACTGCCCAGTCGGAGATCAGCTGGTAGGACCTGAGAAAACAGGATGAAATATATAAATCGTGCCTCTTATTATAACATGCTTGCGTGATGACTTACATACTTCAATTACATTTTAGAGAGATTTATGAATTGTTAATAATAATCTCGTCACGAGACGAAACCGCATCGTTTGGTCGCGCGATTTTTGTCAATTGTAGACGGACGTCTGTGAGCAAGTGTCCGATCACTATCATCATTAGGTCCTTGTCTCCATTGCAGGAACACTACCCTCTAAAATTCACTAGCAAATCGTGCTCCTGGTTGGCTGACGTAATAAGACACGGTCGTGTCGCGGCACGCTACTGACGACGCTACGCTATGACACGTTTTCACTTGCAGCTTACGGGCCGCAATCTAAGAATGCCATTGGTTTGATCGCGCTCGACGTGCTTGCCGTGTGGCGACTGGCGACGCATCGATGAGGGCCAGGGGGGTGGTCGTATTCCTCTCTGCTGGAAGGCTAATGCCAATGACCAAAAACAGATTAAAATTTGACAGTTGACGGATGGACTTGGATTGGGATTGATTATAAGCAAACCAGCTTATGTTTATGCGCTCGTGGACGCGCGCGTGCGTCATGTAGTGTTGTAGCTGCGCGTGGATGGAGCTCAGTGGGCTCTCTTGAGGGCCAGTGGTGTATCCTCCCTGTAATACACTAAGCGTGGCTACCTGCGGATGGTGTCGAACATGCCGCCCGCTAGCGAGAAGTGTTGTAGCTGCGCATGGATGGAGCTCAGTGGGCTCTCTTGAGGGCCAGTGGTGTATCCTCCCTGTAATACACTAAGCGTGGCTACCTGCGGATGGTGTCGAACATGCCGCCCGCCAGCGAGAAGTGTTGTAGCTGCGCATGGATGGAGCTCAGTGGGCTCTCTTGAGGGCCAGTGGTGTGTCCTCCCTGTTATTACACTGAGCGTGGCTACCTGCGGATGGTGTCGAACATGCCGCCCGCCAGCGAGAAGNTGTTCTTCAGTGGTTTTTTCCTCTCGCAAGAGGGGCGGTGGGCATCTCTTCTAGAGCAACTGTGCTATGAATACCCAAAAAATTACCGGTGATTGATTTCCGATGTTTAATTATTTAAGAATGAAATGTTTTTTGGTTTTTAATAGTGAAAATTTAGAAAAACGTATTAACTTGACTTAAATATGCTAAAAAATTAGTTAGAAAAAAAATTGATAAATATGTAAAAAAAATAGTTTTAATTATATGACATTTGTCGATATGTCCCAACACTAACATTTTTGTAACTCGAGATAACCTTGTAGAGACGTCGTTAATACTCTAGCTTGATTTTTATAATTTCGAATTACTACTTATTGGTGTAATTTAAAGCTGCATTTACATGAAATTAACATTTATAATGGAAGCACTGTCGTCGAAAATATTGTTTGTAGGTCAGACGTGAATTATTTCTTGTCCGCCAATATTTAGCTCTCATTGATCGCTACTACAAAGTTATGTCGTTACTTTTGATGGCAGCTGTCATTCTAATCAAGCTATATTGGATAGACTATAGTGGAGGTTTTGGCAGCTTACGTTGTGGCCTTAGAGCTGAGTGGCTCATTAAACATTGGAAAAACTCAGATCTCAAAAGGTTTCTGATCTGGACTAGGTAGTATCAACTACCCTAAATTATTTTGTGAATGTTGTGTCTTCTTCATACCTGGTTGTGGAGTGTCGACAGTCTTGAAGAGCCTCAGCAAGAGGTGGCAAGTAAGCCTGGCGCCAGTATCGGGCGAGGGCGCGTTGGCCGGGTTGCCGCTAACACCGGCGCCCCCGCACGCTTTCACGAGAGACGGTAACGCCGCGTGCCGCACGAAGTCTTCCAGCGAGAAGCAGTGGCGAGCTGGACAATGAAAGGTTAAGTTGAATTTGTATCTAATTTATGGGCAATTAAATTTCTAACAAATAAATAAAGAAAGCTTGTTGAAAAGTTGTTTGTGTTCTTTGTGAGTGTTCTTTTTTATTTGAAGATCAATCAGTCAATCATAATGCATTTATTTATTTATCACGTTTGCACGTCACGTCATTATGTGTCTTGCCACGTTTTAACGGTTGCTATTGGAGAGAGACGGCAGATTAAAACTTTCTTCATTAAAATCAGGTTATTATGGATGCATAAAGTTATTAAATTTTCATCGAAGAAACATGTTGATTGACTGACGAATAATTTACATCACATTTGGTGTCCAACATTATGTGAGACTAATACCAGATTAGTATTCCTTGTTTAGGCATAGGCAAAATCAACTTTTTATTTGTGACAAACATTCATATCAAAAAGGTTTTATCAACTTACCCACTAATATACACGTAAACACGGCCAAGGCATCATGAGCCGCCGCATCATGCAAGTCCCTATGGTGCAACAGGTCTGGATACAGCGGCGGCGGGGCCGCATGAGGAGCCGACTGGGGATAGTGTTGCGCCCCACATAGAGCCACTAAGGCACCTAGCCACTCGGCGGCTAGGCCACTACACCAGGCGGTCATTTCCGCGCAGAGTACGCCGAGCTCGTTCACCCTGGAAAAAATAGGGTTAAATAAAGGCCTGCGCAGGCAAGAACTATCAACGTACTTTTTTTCCATTAAGTTAAATCCCTTATAAACAGTAAAGAGAAACGCATACATTTACTGAAAGTATCCTACACAATAACCCTCCTTCTGGCGAAGTCGGGTAAAAACATAACCCTACTTCTATTGCAGTTGGGTAAAAAATAGGTTTCTCTGTGGACAAAATTGACTAACTGAAGTGACAGTAAAGGTGTTAAAAAACTTCTGGCGCGCAAGGTTGTTACAAAGAAAATGTAAAAGGTCTCCAAAATAGAATCCATAGTATGTGGATCGCATGCTTACCTATCGTTGTCAACTTCACGACAAACAGCGAGCATGGCAGAGCACACAAAGCTGTATCTATTTGCTGGTGATTCCGCCACTTGTCTTGCCCATGCTATTTCAATTTTACCTGCCAGGAAAGGAAAAAATTAGGCATTAGAAAAGATTGATTTAGTTTATTTATCGAATTGTGGACGTTGCGTCTTCGTTCTTACCTTTACGAGGATTCGTGAAAAATTCACTAAGAAACTGTGGATTGTACGGATAGTTGGACGGAGTAGGCTGCAGAGGTGAATATAGCGCTTGTCTGTAACAAAATCATTTGATTAATATAGAAGCCAAAATGCCACAATATCTAAGTCTGAGAATCGATGGAATCAACAATGAACATCACATACACGTCTAACTTGTGTCACGTTTCACAGTGGCGCGTGGCAAAGGTGTTGAGCCGCAGTCACTCAAGTAGGATATCAACAGGCATAGCGCATGACTGAGGTTCCTGTGGTGCCTAGTTACGACTTAGCAACTCACTTGATCTTCGGGTAGGCGTTGGCGAAGGTATCAGCGTGCGGCGCGTGACATAGATGCTGCGCCGCCTTATACAGGTCGTGCAGTTGTGCGAGGACAGCATTCGGCCGATCCTGGTTGGATATCCACAGGCATAGCGCATGACTGAGTAGTTTCCTTTGGTACCCATCCCCCCTAGCTATGACCTAGCAACTTACTTGATCTTCGGGTAG
This sequence comes from Ostrinia furnacalis, assembly GCF_004193835.3. Lineage (NCBI taxonomy): Eukaryota > Metazoa > Arthropoda > Insecta > Lepidoptera > Crambidae > Ostrinia > Ostrinia furnacalis. The sequence goes on from NW_021132730.1 coordinate 193,952, forward strand.
GCGTTGGCAAAGGTGTTCGCATGCGGCGCGTGGCAGAGGCGCTGCACCGCATACAGTAGCCTTATTTACGTAACAAAACTTCAACGACAACAAATCGCTGAGTTGCGATCCTATCGAGTAATCGTTCTATCGAAATGACCCTTGTGAATACGGATTTAGAATTGTTTTTCAATGGGTCGACTTCTTAATTTTTCAATGGGTCGAGATCTTGACTGTCGAAACACGTGAATTAGGCCACAGGTCGTAAAGTTGAGCTTGGCCGAGCCGCAGTCGCCCGGGTTAGATATCAACAGGCATAGCGCATGACTGAGTAGGTTCCTATGGTACTGCTCCCCCTAGCTATGACCTAGCAACTTACTTGATCTTCGGGTAGGCGTTGGCAAAGGTATCCGCGTGCGGCGCGTGGCATAGATGCTGCGCCGCTTTATACAGGTCGTGTAACTGAGCGAGCACACAGCGCTCGGCTGAGCCGCAGTCGCCTGGGTTCACCACGCACTTCACTAGACGACACAGCTGCTCGAATACTGCTGAAGTTTGTTCTACGCACACTGGAATAGAGGACTTTAGATTAGTTTCTTATAGTGTTGTGATAAAAGAGGTTGATACGAAGCATTAAGGGCTCTTTTGGTGCTCAACAATTGCCAGCACTGGCAAGTGACAGGACTTTACAGAGGCGGCATCCTAATGTGTGCATATGCTATAAGTCCTAGTTGGGCGCCAGTTGGCGCCACTGTTTTAAGGTCTCTACCCACTACACCGCATCATACCATGACCGTGTCAGGCAACTAAATATTATTTGTATTGAAAAGTATGACACTGTTCCCAGTACACCGTTCCGTCACCGACCAACACCGTCGCGTGCCATGCACGGAGCGTCAACAAATGTCGGCGAGAATATTTTCGATCCGTTCAGTGGGCATAGTGGAACGTATCGTGTTGTTTTTCGTGCCTGACACGTTCATATCCCGGTCACGGTATGATAATTATGGTGTAGTGGAGACCTTAAGTCAAAAAACGAATGACAGGACCTTACTTTACGTCGTGGCGTCAACTAGGTGAGCCCAAATCTCAATACACCACTTTCTTTAAAAAAAAAAAAACACATCATTCCAAATAATTTGTCAGTGACTGGTGGTGTCAGCAATATTATTCACAATAGGCTAGTTTCCTAAAAAAAATTTTTTTAGTCCGTCATGTTTAATATCAAAAAATATTGGACACATATTACATAGTTATGGTGCGTTGAAGTGCCGCTCGACGTCACAACGTGCGGCACTTGTATGCACGCATTGACGTCACGGGCCTCTTCTTATGAACTTTGGCGCGCTTTATCTCTTTAAATTTTCATTAGTTTGAAAAAGTGAAAATACATATATGTAGAGTATTTTTTGATAAGTTAACTGACGGACTAATTAAAACTCTTGCTTTTTGACCCAGGAAACATCCCTATTGATTTATACTTCAATGCCAAAAATATTAACATAAAAATGCCGACCAACACCCGCTGCGGTATCTCAAACAGTTACTCACGCAGCAAGCACGAATGGTAGCGCCTCAGAGCGCCGACGGTATAGAGCGCGAGCGCCGACGTATAAGTGCGCGGCGCCGCCAGCCCTGTCGGCGGTCCACCGCGTGTGCTAAGCGCGCCTTCCACTTCAGACAGCTCCTTTAGTATCTGTTGTAGAGGAATAAGAGCTTTGTTAGTAACAAAATAAACTTCAATTTTATTCAAAACATTTATAAAAATTAAGTAAGCATTTCCCAGCACTGTCAACAGGCGTTTTATGGTGTTGCTTGTAAATAAAATCACGAGCGCTAATTTTTTTTCCCGATTAACTTTTTAACCGATAACTCAATAAATAAATCAATAAGCGGCAGATGGACGGGCCTATAAAACGGCGCGCTTCGCGTCGAGTTCAGTTGTGCGCTGCTTCTCGAATTCGCGGACTCGCCTCTTCACAATCTCCCGTCATTCAGGGCGCTGTTTTGCCAAACCTTCCCATTGAGAGAGCTCAATGTTGCATCTTGCCGCCATGTTGCCGCTTACCCTCCTCAAGAGTAGAAGATGCCATAGATCAAACAAACCAAAAAGACTAGACCAAAGACATACCTGTATACAAGTCTATAAGCCCATGCATTGCTCGCACGTAGACATCGCCTAGGGGAACAACACACCTGTATACAAGTCTCTATGAGCCCGTGGACGTTGAGCGCGATCTCCATGAGGTCGAGCGCGAAGGCCACGTGCTCGGCCTGCGGCAGGTAGGTGGTGGCGCCGGCCGCGAACGTCGCCGCGCCTTGCTCGCATATAGACATCGCCTTGGGGAACAACACACCTGTATACAAGTCTCTATGAGCCCGTGGACGAGTATATTTATCTATTAATAATTACTTTAAGTGCATTAAAATCAATAATGAATAAATAAAAATATTTAAAATTTTGCATGTCCATTACTCGCTTGGCCGCGCGTGCCCGCAAAAAGTATTTATGTAGTAATGTTAGGCACCATAGGTACTTACGACTACATAAGGTTTGACCGCTACAGTTTGCAACAGAAGCCAGAAAAAAAATTAAAAAGATTTTTCTCCATACAAATTTTCTTGTCATATTTTTTTTAAGCATGAAAGGCTCGTTTTATCGAAAAATGCCTAATGACAAATGTTGATCAGCATTCAAAATGCTATCCAAAACAACTTTTGTTTCGGTGAAATTATGACTTTCGATCGTATGTCCACCTTTTTTTAATATCAAACTACTGTGCGGCAGTGGGAAGTGCATCGTGTAGGTTTAGCGGCTCACAGTTATACAGAGTGTGTTTTTATTATTTACCTTTGGTCATCTTCTTGACAGCGTGTTTAGCGTCGTCCCGCTGTCGTCCCACGCCATGATACAGCAGTATATGTCGCTGGTTGGCGTCATGAGGCGTGTGGTCGGGCTCAGCCGGCGGCAGTGGGAAGTGCATCGTGTAGGTTTAGCGGCTCACAGTTATACAGAGTGTGTTTTTATTATTTACCTTTGGTCATCTTCTTGACAGCGTGTTTCGCGTCGTCCCGTTGCCGTCCCACGCCGTACAACAGTATGTGTCGCTGGTTGGCGTCATGAGGCGTGTGGTCGGGCTCAGCCGGCGGCAGTGGGAAGTGCATCGTGTAGACAACACACCTGTATACAAGTCTCTATGAGCCCGTGGACATTGAGCGCGATCTCCATGAGGTCGAGCGCGAAGGCCACGTGCTCGGCCTGCGGCAGGTAACGAACGGCCGCGAACGTCGCCGCACCTTGCTCGCATATAGACATCGCCTTGGGGACAACACACCTGTATACAAGTCTCTATGAGCCCGTGGACATTGAGCGCGATCTCCATGAGGTCGAGCGCGAAGGCCACGTGCTCGACCTGCGGCAGGTAGGTGGTGCCTTGCTCGCACACAGACATCGCCTTGGGGACAACGCACCTGTATACAAGTCTCTATGAGCCCGTGGACGTTGAGCGCGATCTCCATGAGGTCGAGCGCGAAGGCCACGTGCTCGGCCTGCGGCAGGTAGGTGGTGGCGCCGGCCGCGAACGCCGCCAAAGCCTCGATGACCGCGCCGCCCACCGCCCACGACACCGCGCCTTGCTCGTACATAGACATCGCCTAGGGAAGTGTAGGAATGATATTATAGTCTGGTCTGTGAGCACGTAGAATTTTGTCCAATGACCCCAAGCTACCCATCCTTATCGCTCGCGCGTAATTATATTGCTGTCGCGACTGAGTGACGGGCGCCCGCAGTGAGTGTGCGAGCGCGACAGCAACATAATTACGTGCGAGTGATAAGGTTGGGTAGCTTGGGGTCATTGGACAAAATTCTACGTGCTCACAGACCGGGCTTTAGAAGCTAATTAGGCTATAAATTCTTGAAAAATAGAAAGATATACAACTACATGAGACATGTCACAGTATTTACTTTCATGTGTCATCGTCGAAATTACAATTTCGAAACACACCCACTCCCACATATATCACTTTCAGCAAATTGGTAATTTGAAGACGCTTTCGAGCCGTCTTAGACAAAACGAAAACACGCGAGCGTAACCACGGATAAACGAAACGGAACGGAACTTTTATGTTCAAATATAAGAGTCAAGGACGTGTTGTGATTGTGACGTGTACCTGGAACTTTTGCGTCACTGCTTCGAAGTTGAATTCACTGCGTGAATGTTTCTTGATTTTGCCACCTTCAGCGACGTCAATTGAAAACTTTTTGGAGAATAATTTGCATATTTCTGAAACACAATAAATATTATTTTAGTTTGGTAATCCGCAAGATTTTATATTCTATAGTTCAGCAGAGACTTCGTAGACGTATATTTCTCTACCATATTTTTGGTCATCTTCTTGACAACGTATTTAGCGTCGAGCCACGCCATACAGCAGAATGTTTCGCTGGTTGACGTCATGCGACGTGTGGTCAAGCACTTCAAACATGATACAGAATAGCGATAAGAGTATGAACTAATTTGTGTTACCTTTGGTCATCTTCTTGACAGCGTGTTTGGCGTCGTCTCGCTGTCGTCCCACGCCATGATACAGCAGTATGTGTCGCTGGTTGGCGTCATGAGGCGTGTGGTCGGGCTCAGCCGGCGGCAGTGGGAAGTGCATCGTGTAGGTTTATCGTCTCACAGTTATACAGAGTGTGTTTTTCTTATTTACCTTTGGTCATCTTTTTGACAGCGTGTTTCGCGTCGTCCCGCTGTCGTCCCACGCCGTACAACAGTATGTGTCGCTGGTTGGCGTCATGAGGCGTGTGGTCGGGCTCAGCCGGCGGCAGTGGGAAGTGCATCGTGTAGGTTTATCGTCTCACAGTTATACAGTGTGTTTTTCTTATTTACCTTTGGTCATCTTCTTGACAGCGTGTTTCGCGTCATCCCGCTGACGACCTACTCCATATAACAATATGTGACGCTGATTCGCGTCATGAGGCGTATGGTCGGGCTCAGCCGGCGGCAGTGGGAAGTGCATCGTGTAGTGGTAGTGCCGAGACACGCTGGTAGGCGCTGCGCATGCGCTAGACGGACCTGCGCTTGTTGTACGCATGCCTGAGAGTAAAGAAATAAAGTTAACTTTAGGTAATTACTTTTAAAGCTCATTTGTGAATGAGCTTGTCGTTTCGAAGTCGTTAAATTGAAGTATAAGTTTACATAGGTACATTCAAAATTGGCCAAGTCATAGAGTATTTAAAAAATAATACCTGGAACAGACATTGGTCCCATTCCCATGGACTGCATGCCGGGTATACTCATTCCGCTTGGTCCCATCATTGGCGAGTTAACACTGTAACGAAACACAAATTATTCAGATTCAGAAATAGTTGACAAGCTGTTAAATAAAATGGTTTTGTCAAAAGTTACCTATGTGAAGGCTCTCCAGGGTCTTTAGGGCTGTCTGGAGCGTCCATTGAATTTTGTTGGTCCACTTTGATATGTTGTAAAAGCTTATCTAAATCATCGTCTATTTTGGAGTCGTCTAGATCCATGCGGACATTTTCCTGAAGAAAAAGTTTTGGCAAATTAGAAAATAGGTATTAAAAGTCACCAAGTACTCTAAATAATGAGATATTGGATAAGGTAGGTATTGTTGACAAAGTGCTAGAAAGTTCTTTCTATCTTCCTGAAATCGATAGCTACTAGAACTCCATTGGAATAAAGCAGGAGAAGGTTTGTGGAGTAACATACGCCACAAAGCATCTCTCTCGCTTTTTTCTGGTCGCTTAAGACAGGCAGTTTAGGACTGTCATTGGCTGAAACGATGATGATTATCGTCCACTTACCTCCATTTTAGGCGGTTTGAGGTCGATGCCCGCGAATATATCGTCGTCCATGTTGTGATTGGTGCCCGTACTATTGGCGGGCGGAGCCACTGTGTGTCCGCTCCCGGAAACGCCCGTGGAAGTTGGTTCCGTAGGCGATATGAGGTCACCTGGGTGATAAACCAATATGTGACTAAACTGTAGTATCGTAAGAGCTGATCTTGTTTAGAAATTAATAATAAAATACAAAAGAGTACACAACGTATTAATTTGGTTTTAATACATAATCGTAGAAATGACGAGATTCTATGCCTATATTTTTATTCCTTTTGTGTAAATACAGCAAACAAACTTGTCCAACTTTTTCTTATTTGAATGAATAACTTTTAAGGTGTTATCTAACCTTATCATCAAGTCAGGATCTAATGAAGGCTATGAAGTAAATGGTTAAGTTAATTTTACTTACCTCTGGAAATAAGCGTGCACATGTAGGCGTCATGCGAGAACACGTCCCTCCGAATTAGTTCGCCAAAAAGATGCACTAGATTGGCGAACTGTTGTCTATTGCCTGGAGGGGCGTTAGGGCTCTCATCTGAAAGAATGATAGAAGACAAATAAGAACTTTTTCAATTCATAAACTATTACAACTTAATTACAAAATAATCACAGACAGTAAAAAAATTGGATGCTTTTTATAGACTTTTGAGATCTTGATTACATACCTAATACTGGTGCATCGTTGTCGAGGAATCGCAACAGAAGGTTTTGGAAGATGGGTGGTCCATTGTATAGTGCCGTGGCAGAGCTTATGGACTCTTTATCGTCGGAACCTGTAAAAAGCATTTGTTTGTGATAGATCTCAAAATAAAATTGATTTGTACAACAATTTGGTTTGAATGATTTAAATTAGTACACTTAACAGTAGACAAACTACAATAGCACGCTACCATATCATCAGTAGACCGCTACACTCACCAGTAGCGCGGTTGCTCACTAATAGCGCGGTCACTTACCACTCACCAGTTGCGTGTTAACTTCCTAGTAGGTCCATACCCTCACCAATAGCTCGGTATTGTATCATTAGACGCAGTGGCGGGGCAAGACCTAAATTTGATGTGGGCAAGACAGATTTCGCGAGGCCTTGTTCTGTGGCGACCTGAAGACGGATTTTATAAAAAAAAAAAACGGGTCTATTCATTGACAGTTTCTGATTTCTTGATTCAGTGATTATTTTTAAAGGAATATTGCGCCAAAGAATAATGTTCGTCACTTAAAACCGTATTGTTGCCTGATTATGGCTGAATTTGTTTGGAAAAAAATATTTTTTTTTAACTACATACATTGTTTAGCTATCAAGAATTTATATTTAATAGTCAATGTATGCATTTATTGTCGTATTGTGATATTGTCATCTCCACCTTGTATACATTTTTTCAAAATTTTTGATGCGCGAGGCCCCTTGTTCCGCGAGGCCGTAGGCGGTGGCCCACGTCGCCTACGCCTTACGCCGCCACTGATTAGACGCGGCAGACTCATCAGTAGCGCACTCACCAGTGGCGTGGTGGTCGTGCTGCTGCAGCAGCTGGTGTTGTCTCTTGTCCAGCAGCGCGGCGGCGGCCTGCGCGCGGTGCTCACCCCAGCGTGCGCCGCAGACTGCCCATTCGCAAAGGACCTTTACTACTGCGTATGAGCATGCCCATTCCTGGATAACAAATAATGTTCAGAAGTGATCATCAGGGCCTACGCTAAAACTTGCGCGGGTGCACGGAGCGGACTCCCGCTAATGCCTGTTCCGTCCCCTGCCTCGCACTGCCGCGCGTGTGGAAACCCGTTACGCGTACGATTTTTCAATATAGATGCGTGCGGGCGGCCGCGTGCGTTTTAGCGACACGTGACGTTAGACTTCTCTAGCTCTATTCAATACTGCCATGAACAATTTTTTTTATAAAATATGTCCAGCAGTGAAACGACGAAAATATGTAGGTACATGTCTCAATATTTTAATACAGTATAATGCGGGTTATGTAAAAATTACCATTATTTTTTTTAATCCGAAATACGAATTTTTAACGTACTATAAAACTAAGTATAACACTTCGAAATCTGCAGCAGAAAATAAGAATAGGAGATACAATGAATAAATTGTATGAAAAACATAACAGTAGAGTTATTTTCACTTACTGGATCTTTGGTGTCAATGTTGGAGTCTTTGGTAGGCGGCGTGCAGTTGGCGAACACTTCTTTATACAGGGTGTCCAAGTTATTATTCGGGTCCACGCGGTCGAAGCAGTGTCTGTCGAGCGCTTCTAACACTGCCAGGACTCGAGCTATAAAAGAAAAAGACGGAACATTAGAATATAAGAAGTTCAAAACTCGATTCAATTTTGTGTTGTTAGCACTACCTTGTGAACTCGTCTGCCATTTATCTGTACACCATTTGCTTTCAGCTTTCTTACTTCTAGCAGCAATTTCTTGCTCAGCTTCGTATACCTATAACAATTCAATTTAAATAATCTGCAGTCACACAAACACCATCGTCAGAAAAAATCCGCCTATTTTGGACCGATCACAAGCTAGTTTAATCTATTCCTATTTGAATGAGATAGTTTAGTTGAAGTGTAGATTCATACTTTAGAGTAATTTCACAATACCAGCCCAAGATATTACTTACCATTCGCCTGTGTTCCTCAGTGATAATGGAATCCATCTGTGGCATCGGCAGCGCTGAAGGCGGCAGCGGCAGTAGATCCAGCGGCGAGCCTTGTAAAGAGGAGCAGCACCCAGACCATACCATCGCCGTGGGACACTCTATGCTGATTATCTAAAAAAGAGGGACAGTGTGTAAGTTTGTTTTTAGGAAGTAATCTCTGCAACTACAAAAAGGATTGTAAAAATCTAATCATATCTATAAAAGCGAAAGGTCACTCACTGATTCAGTGACTCACTCACTCACTCATCACGAAATCTCAGAAAATACAAGTGCTAGGTATGGGGGTTCCTTTTAGAACTTAGGTGCTAAGACGGGATTTTGCAAAATTCAACTCCTAAAGGGGTAAAACGATATCCACGCGTACGAAGTCGCGGGCGGCCGCTAGTCTTTCACAAGTAGAACTACTGGTTTGTAGGACATTTTAGTATTCAGTTTAAAGAGAGGTTTAGACTAGCAATAAAACTTGCAGAAGTTGACTTCCGCAAGCTGTTTACTACTGTGTAACAAATAGCTGTGACAAGCCAACTTCTGTAAATGCTATTGCTAGTCACAGTTTTTCGTCAACAACATACCTGCAAGATTGTACCCAGTTGTATAATGACGTCTCTGTGGTACAAACAGTTCAGTATCTCCCCAAAACCCACTTGCACAGGGTTCAGAGAAGCCGTTATAACTGTCGTTAAGGTTGTCTTCTGGTCCCTTGGCGGAGACTCTTGTTCTTCTTTTACTTGGACGTCCATTGGCTGGCTAGGGTTTGGGGTACCCATTGGGTTAGGAGTCCCCAAAGGGTTAGGTGTCCCCAAGGAATGGTTGGGGTTAGGAGTCCCCATTGAGTGGTTTGGATTAGGCGTGCCCTGGTTTTGGTCGGCGGGGGTGGCAGATCGCTTGATCTGTGATATGTTTGGTTTGACATCGCCATTAGTCTCGGGTGCTGGTGACATAGGAATTGTACTTTCTGTAAAACAAAAATGTTTATTAAATGATATGTGATTGGGCCGCTAACTGAGCTTGTTTTTGAGGTATACAAGTCACGCTAGGTTTTTCAAACAAATTAACTTTGAAGTAATAAAAGGCTTCTTTGCTAAAAAATCTACTTTGGAGTCAATGCTGAGAAAGAGAAGCGCAAGAAACACAGTCACTATTATCAGCATCCTTTTCCAGTATCTAAGGACTTACCATTGGTCCTTTCAGGTGCCTTAGTGAACAGTGCAGGCTGGTTTAAAGTTCTTAGAGTGCTCTCAGAGAGAACTGAGCAGATGGCGGCCGCTTTCTTGGCGCAGGTAGCCGCTAGCCGCCGCGACAGGCCTTCGCAGCCCACAAACTCACTCATGTGCTGAAGCGCTAGCGGCAGGAATAACCTGTGAAAGAAAATATACACTCACTTAGACCTTTGCACGTAGGTATACTCCACGACGACGAGTTTGTGCTTTTACCCACTGTCCATAACTTTTTTTATTATTAACTCTTACATAATCAAAACAAAATGTGTTCGTCATTTTCGGCATGGAAGCAAATGAGGGAACATTTTAATCTGCGGGGAAAACTATTTAAAACAATGTAAATAGGAATGATAGGCAAAGTTTATTTAATTTAATAATTACCATATTTGGCATAATTACCTTAAAATGCCGTCATCCGGAGCTCTCTTGTCCAGTAACTCAATGATCCACGTCAGGAAGTCGTGTCGGTCCAGGAGACCTTCGTCCAGTAGGTATTTGGCGAGGCGGCAGCAGTAGTTCCATAGTTTGAGCGCTTGCCGCCAGTCAGGGCCCTCGCCAGAACCGGGCGTAGATGACCCTATACCCAAACCTTTAGCAAACACAAATTATATGATACTGTTTTATATTCTTCTTTTTTAACTATGGCATAGACCATGGATTTTGATGTTTTTGTTACAAAAGGTATCAGATTGAATCTGATCAAAATAGTTGTAAAATCATTTTATTCTGAGATGAGAATTATCTTTATTCACCTCTTTCTTTATGATAGTTACAATCTTTTTGCATAAAAATTACATATGTTCAGTGATTTAAGTTTAGAAAAGTAACAACAGCTGTTGGGTGAATTTGTGTACATTATTCCAATGAGGATCAGTACTGTTGTAGAAAATTCAATAAAACTAGTATCTACGTTAATCTTTAAGACATAAGAAAGATATGTCTTTTTGAATTATCCAAATCGGACCATTACTTACGAAGATATTAAGTAATAAACATAGGCCGTTTTTGCCGCTAAAAGTCAACGTACGCAGGGCCGCGTGACGTCATTATATCCGAATCGAGCGCAGCCGGCGTACTAATGGGATGGAAAATATTTTTTTCCGGCTAAACTATCAGTTTTAGAAAAAAACTTTTAATAACATTTATTCTTCAAAATAAAGTAACCTATCGACCAGTAATTTTTAAAAATAAAAAATGTGAAAAATAAGTATTGCTATGTCCAAAAACCACATTTTCATAGGATTCGATGCAATGCGGAGACGCGGTTGGGGTGAGTGTAACTTAATGATTGTTTGTATTGAACATAATAATACTTAATATGATGCTAATACCCAGTTTCTGGCCTGGGGGGGGGGGGATAAGTCATACCCAGCTTATAGCCTAGGGGGAGGGGCAAGCCTTACCCACAATCGCGTCTCTGCGTGCCATTGAATCGTATGAGCGTATGGATTTTTTGCGTTATTTTTCACAATTTCCATTTTTAAAAATTACCTATCGATAGCTTACTTTATTCTGATGAATAAATGTCATTACAAGTTTTTCTCTAAAACTGATAATTTGGCTAGAAAAAAATATTTTCTATCCACGCAGTACGCCGGCAGCGTTCGGATCGGATATAATGACGTCATCGTCCCCGCGCCGGGCGGTCAGTGAACTTTTTTAGTAATTTGGCCATAACTTCGTCAATTTTTGTCGTAGAACAAAAATTTTTGCACTGTGTATTAAGGATTTCTTAGCTCTATAAATCTGCATTCACAGCTAAAAATCGAAATGATCCTCATGATAACAACAAGAATTGTTGTATCTAATTATAATTTCAAGCACTGAGCAGTTTTCTTGACTAGATGATCAGCTAAACTAAACAGTAGACATGTTAGTAAAAATGACCAAATCAACACCTGTGTTAGCACCACCACATACCATTAGAGTTACCTGGGGAATGCATTGAGTTTGGTACTGTCGAGTTTGGAGTGGAACTCCCTGGGGGGTTACCAGACGAATTGTGGCCTGGGGTGCCTTGTCCTGTTAGAAAAAAATCATATTATGTACCTCTATGTTACATAAAATGTCTATTAATATGCATGAACATATATTTTGGTAATACCTGACTGTGAAGGAGGAGTTTTGTCTGAAAGATTTCCTGTATTGGAACTCTGGTAGTATTCCGTAAGTTTTGGTATTTGGTCCTTTAGAAATTTTATCAAAGTGGTTGTCCATTCTGAAAATGATAAACGTTAGTGTTAGTTAAAAAAAATTCACTATGTTCAGCTCTTCCTTGGAATGTTAAATTGTTAAAGTTTGTGTGGATGTCTGGATGTTTGTTACTCTTTCACGCAAAAACTACTGAACGGATTTTGATCAAACTTTACAGTATTATCTAAATATGTATATAAAAGGAGAAACTGACTGACTGACTGACAGATCAACGCACAGCCTAAACGGCTAAACGTAGGCACTTGAAATTTGGAAGGGACGTAGCTTCGGTACCGTAGAGGTGCACTAAGAAAGGAATTCCCGAAATTCCCACGGGAACGGGAATTAGCGGGAAAAACGGGATTCACGCGTACGAAGTCGCGGGCGGCCGCTAGTTGTTTATAACCAAGAACAACATATAAGCTATAAATTATGATGATCTGTGACAAACTAAATTTCACACGGGTGAAGCCTCGGGCAAAAGCATATAAAAAGAAAGAAAAAATGTGTGATGAACAACAATAGTTATTTTGTGCAACAAAAATGTGTAGTCTGGTGCTATTTACTGTATTTTGTTATTTTTACCTGTTGTTGGGTCTGGTAGTTGTCTCTTTTTGATCTTTGCTTCGGACACAGCCACTGTGTAAGCAGAACTGAGCTTTATGAACCATGCTGCCCGTGGCATAGATACTTGGAACTCAGTGAGTGTTATGAAAATCTCTTCCTTTTTGTTGAAATTTGGAGCCTTCTTTGCTAGCTGAGATAGTGGTTTGTTACCTATTTAGAATAAAATACACATTAGTCAATGAAAACAGTTTGGAAATTTTATTAGATTGGTTAATTATTATGGTTATTATTTTTTAAAAGATAAAAATCAATTACCTGCTAAGTCCTTGAACCAAGCTTCAATTTGTGGCTTAGTGCGAAGTGTAGCAGGCCAGAAGTTGTCTTTAGGGTTCACCTGTTGTCTTTTGCGGCCACAATCAGGTAATGTGTTCAATTCTTCTTTTTTTGATAGTATTGATGAAAAAAACTGCCCAATCTACAAATTTACAGATATGTCAACTATTAAGTCGTAATTTAGTGTATTTTATTTCATGATAATTGAAAGAACAGCAGTAAATCATTTATGTTACTACACTTATGACACTATCTTTCTTTGCTTCCCAACATGTAAATGTTTAAAGTCTTATTTGATTACAATTCTTAAAACAGTAGAAGTTTGGTATTACCTTGGCTGCTGAATAATTGAAATTTCTTGCTGTTCCAAACTCATCATTGCTTGAAGGTAACAGAGGTGTGGTTGAGAAACCTTGTTTCACGTTTGTTGACGTGAGTTCGTCCTCCTTTTGTTGAGGCTCCTGAGGGTACACGTCCGGGGGCCCTAGACGCGACCTCTTGAGAGGCCTCTTCTCGTACATAATCCCCATTATGCTGGGATTAAATTATCTGCTATCTGGTGTACATGCAACAAAACAAACGGAGAATAAATTACTGGGTATGACGACAATAATGAAAAATTCACCCACTGTTACCTCGTTTCCTACCTTTTAACTAAAGATTATCCAGAACATACATGATTTTAACGATTTTAAACTACAAAAATGTTCTCAAATCTTGGTGTAATCCTGAAAATTTATAAAATAATTTACGAATGCTGACTGAAAGAAATACAATACAAAATGACGTTTGTTACAATGTTGCCATGATAAATTCTAATTACCATTTTTATTAATACAAACCTACCTACAAATCGTAAACAAACTTATGAAAATTCGGAAAAAAAAACTTTCAGTATAAAAGGTTTTGGCCGTAGTAGTTGTAACTAATCTAAACTATTTACATAATTTTATATAAAAAAATCTACCTATCTATCATAGAATCTTATTAATTAATTTTCCCCTATGGTAGGTAAATGAAACATGACATGGCAACCCTTTTTTACTTTTTTTAAACATTGCTAATAATATAGCAAAGGCCTACAACTAGAGTCCAAAAACCGTAAAAGTTATAAAACTAAATTGAAAGTTCAATTCAAATTCAGTGCACGACATCACTATTTAAAAAAATCAGTGTCATCAGCTGTCATTGTGACAATTCTATTTTTCCGGCGTGTTGTTGTAATACATCCAACGAACGAGGCTACTTTTTAAGTGAAAAAGTTAATTTAAGTTTCATTAAATGCCACCTAAAAAGCAACCAGAAAAAGGCGCAAAAGGTAGTGCTAGTAGCAGTAAAGGTAGTGGTGGAAAATCTGGCGGTGACTCAAAAGGTTAGAATTTTACTTGTCCTAGAGAAAAATGATGTTATCTCTTATGATTATTCTCATTAACCGACTTATTTTTTAGTTGAATTTACTGGTACTAAATCTGGTACATCTGGTGGCAGCACGGTAAGTGCTGGAAAATCAGTCGGTGACACAAAAGCTCACAATTTTTTTAATAAAGCAGCTGTGATTCAGCCCACTACTAATGGTATGTGGACTATCGAGGGCTATAAACTCAATTGATGTCGTCCACGTTGCCTTAGTCTCGGTTGGTGTTGGCTGCTAAGAATTTGGGTACTTATTGGGTTATGATAATGGGATTTTGTAACTATTTAGCTACCACTATGTTATTAAAAAACGCCGATAGTGATGTCCCACGTTTCCCGACTCATATGGCTATATCGAGGGCAGCGTCAAGTTTTTAGTGGGTAAGCTCTGCCCTTCTGGCAGTGAGAACCCCATATAACCCACTAGCTGCCTCTGCGACTGGTGGGTATACAAATAAATTTATTTTCCTGACAAAGAAAGGTCTCCAAAGAATATACAACTGCTTGTGGAGAAGACTTACCTTGTATGAACTTCCAGAGACTAAACTTTAAAATAACTGAAAGTGAATTTAATGGGCTTGTATTATTTTCAATTCTAGCATAAACAAACAGTGTGGTAAACCAAATTCTTGGTACACATTTTCATAATTATAAAAATAATTATTTGCCCTGGGCAAGACTTGTGTTAATGTTTAGTAGCCTATTAATGCAAAATTTAATATGAGAAAAAGGGAATGTAATTTGATTGAATGTGTTTAAATATTTCCCTCTAATTTTGTTATAGTTTTAACAAAATTAGAGGGAAATATTTATTGTTGTTAGGCAAAAAAATTTTGGGGCTTTGGGTTGTTGTATGTTGTTTGAAACATTGGGATTTTTGGTGTAACAACATTTAAGCGGAGTCCATAGATTTTTGTGGGAAACATTTAATTTTGACTGCTTCTGATTTTTTAAAGTAGTGCTGGCACCTTTGTAGTTTGTGTTGATTTATGCTTGTTTGGGTCTATTAGTCTCATTCATAAAAATAATGTATTAAAAAAAATAGGTGTGTGGATTATAGTTTTATAAACTTTACTGCACTGGTATTTATAGCTAATTTTTGTGGGGAATTGCTTTTAGTTTTAAGCTCAGAAAATCTGAATTTTCATTAAATTGGTGCACCTAAATGAATAGTGTTTCATTATTGGTTTAAAAGATCCCTAAAAGACGGTGAAATTGGTATTTTTATCTGCTACTTTTGAACCGGGCGGCTTTGTTCGCGTGAATACCGGCCGCATTTCTCTGCTTCTAAAACTACAATTTTTTCCCTAAGTCTCGAAACTTTATGCCAAATATAAAATTAGTTCAGTTTGTAAAATAGACACGAGTAGGTATGTAAGAAACATCCACACACCCATCTTTACAAACTTTCCTTTTGTATTAACTACATAAAATAAAACCTATTTTGTTTTTCATATTTAGAATCTGGTGCAAAAGAAAAAAAAGGTGGAACAGCTGTCAAAGTCCGTCACATCTTGTGCGAGAAGCAGTCAAAATGTTTGGAGGCATTGGAGAAATTGAAGGCTGGTCAGAAATTCCCGGACGTTGCGGCCGCGTACAGTGAGGACAAGGCCAGGCAGGGCGGGGACCTCGGCTGGATGACTCGCGGTTCCATGGTGGGCCCTTTTCAGGATGCGGCGTTCGCCTTGCCCATCTCATCGGTCACGAATCCTGTATACACAGACCCCCCAGTGAAAACGAAGTTTGGATACCACATAATAATGGTAGAAGGGAAAAAATGACTGCCATGGTGTTTGAGTTTGAATATTTCTGGGCGATACTTTTGCTGTTCATAATGGAACGGATATGCTGCCTGCAAGAGCAGTTCGACAGGGACTTCACCAAGTTACCAGACCCGGAGAGATCTAGCGAATCTCTCAACTCGGACCTCGAAGAATTTTCTAATAGAGAGTAAGTTACAATGTTTTATTACAGACTAAGATACTTATGTACCTACTAGTGTTTAAAGTGGTCGTACGTTACGATCTCTAGTTGCGATCACGTAGCACCAAAAGACGTACTGTCGAATGTTGCGGAAAAAGCCGGGATGCGTGCAATGTAGGACCTGATGTTTGTTGTGGAAAGCCTAACTCTGGAGTTAATACAGTTCTGGAACTGTATTGTTTTTACCAACCATAAAGTCTGTCTTCATAAATTTTAATACCGAAACGCAGCACGTCCACAAAAATCTCACGCAATTCTTTCCTTGTTCCAGTGGCGGTTTGAAGATGAGCTTCCTTCGCTTGTGCCGCCTGATGCACGTCACCATGCTGCTCAGCCTCGTCTACTTCTGCAACATCTGTCTCTGGTTCATCATGACCAAGAAGAACTCGCCCAGAACCCTTAGATATACATTCAAAGTTTCTATTCCATCGTCATAATGCAGTTTGATAATAAGAATAAATTTTTGTTAATAAGTGATATGAAATACATGTTTATATTGTTTTTATTACAGATTTTTATTTCTTAAGTATATTTAGGCTTTGACATCCGAAAATCGTGCCGGGTCGTTTAGTATCAAATTTTTTCGACTCAGAAATTATAGTAATATTCATGTCCAGCAAATCTGTTGTTTATCTACACTGATATGTCGTGATATATCACTCAGTTTTGATAAACATACAAAAACTAAGAACGGATTATTACATTTCATAAAGATTAAAACAGATAAGGCTATAACACTAAAAATAAACATAAATTTTATTAAACCAGTCTTTATTGACAGATCTTAAAAACTTAAAACAACCACTGTAACGGTTACGACTACCATAGAAAACAATACTGAATAAATATGTTATGTTGAGGTATTCTTAAAGCTAGCACCGCGATAATTTAGAAGATGGTTACATAAATAATTGACTTTTGTGCAGTGTTGATAGCATTGCTTGCCATTTATCAAACTTTATTCACAATACAATCGTTAGTTTTATGACTACCGCTTTATGTGGCTTCTCACGAGTCACAACTCATAAATCTTTATAGTAACCAGCTAGAGCGCTTAGTGTGGAAAAAATCTTCTTGCTAGATTTCATTAATGAAATGCTGAAGCTTTTGGGTCTACTAGCCCTCATTTAGTATCGATAATAAGTATTCTGTTGTTTATGTCGCAGCTTATAGCTTGTATTGTGAATGAAGCGATGGAGATCTTGCTAAATTCGAGACTTTGGAAACTGCTTCGTTTGGTAGCTCAGACTCGGAGATTGGGGTTGGTGTAGCGCACGTATTTGAGGAGCGCGTCGTTCTCCTCGCAGACGAACGGCTTCCTGTGGTGGCAGGCCACGTCGTGCCAGTGCACGCCGTCGTTGTAGAAGTTGTTCAGGATGGCCAGGCAATGCTCGGATGCTCCGCCCTGGATCAGCTCCTGAAAAGTTTGGATAAGTTAGAACTTGGTTTTGCCGGTTTGGTTTTGGAAATCCTGATGAGTTTGTTCTAGCAATTGGTAAGTTACGTAAAGTACATGTTAACATTGCCCTTGAATAACAGTAAAAAAATAAATAAACGTGGTGAAGTCATTGTCAATTTACACTTATTTAGCCAACAATTTGGATGAATGGGCAAGATTGCACTGTTACATCACACAATAGTGCGAATCGCCTTGAACGTCTCGTAAGAAGCGGATGCGGATGATGCGCGCGACCGCAAAGGGTTACGTTTGCGCTGCGTACCTTACGCATTGTTTATTTCGCGGACGAGCCTGCGTCCGCGGCGAAAGTGTGATCAAACAACGTGTCGCAGCATCGCACGCGCCGCGAATAATGATGAGCTTTTGTTGTACAAGCTGCCTGGTTTGTAGAAAGCGGCGTGTGACATGCATGCGGGTACGCCCTTCGGCGAATATTTCGCAGGTCCATAAATATTCCGTGTCACTTTCGTTTTCATTGCGCGATATCCGCTCATGCCTGTCCTGAACTGGTCGCGGTGTTTTATGACAAACATTACTTAACTGTTCGCTGAATCGGTTCCGTTGCATCACCATATGACCGATTTCGTAATGCCATGCCACTTACGCGACACTATTGTTCCATGACAGAATAAGGAAGTGCATGGGAATGGGTGGGCTTACCCTGTTATCGGGTTGCGGCTTGCCGATGCCGCCGCCCTCGGACCAGTCGTTCTGCTGGCGGTTGGTGGTGGGCGCCAGCTTCTGCAGCTCAGCGGTCCAGAACCAGCCGTTGACGTCATTGGGCAGCAAGTCCGGGCGGTTGCAGCCCTTGAAGTCGCAGAGACGGCCCGAAGTCCAAATGTATTTCACCTATAAAATAAAATCAAAACTCAAACTCCAATAAACATTAGAAAGTCACACAAACCAACTAAATGGTTAAACTTGGAAAAAGTTAAGTCACTGATGATGATGCTCGATCCTAATCTCGCCGCTTAGTTAACTCGTTAGCGGTCGTTATTCCAACCAGCGATCAAAATAAATAATTTAATTCCTCTCCATTATGTGGTCTTATGGCGTCGAGCCGCATATGCTCGCATGCTCGCTTCTGTAAATGATGATGTTTAGATATGCATCTATACAGACAGGTGGCTTATTAAAAAACTAAAACCATTAAGTGAGCGAGTCGAAACAATCTGGTGATCGTAGACAATGGGCTGAGATACGGTGCTGAATACGACAATTTGTCACAATTAACGAACAACAAGCCCTCTGCTTTGTAAAAGGTCTCGACTTGACGCCTCTTCATTACCATACTGTGAATGGCTGTCGCCGCTGCAATGGCCAATTTGGCACCAAGACAATTGAAATAACTACTTACTCATAGGCACATATTACATGCTAAACAAATGGAAAGTGAAATTATAGAATTCGTAAGTAGTTTTCACTGTCGCATAATATCCCCCTAACATTTCGTGATGATTTTAAAGTAGGCAGGTTTTGTAATAAAAATTAAATAAATATTAGCATGCATTAAGCGGTTTCCTAATCTTTGTTCCATATAAAAGGTGGAAACGTGAGCTATCGACAACAGGTAGCTCGCATAATAGCCTAAGAAAAAGCTATTGAGATTCCCACGAAATAAGAAACCTATTCTATGCGAGCAGTGAAACTCGGGGAAATTGATTCTGTATTCTATTGTTGCCCCTGGTTGCCCCTATCTGCAGTGTGATTCGACTATGTCAAATTGGAATTGGAACGTTGCTTAATTCTGGATCCTTCGGCAATGGTTGCTTGGAGGCGTTACGAAAAACGCATTACGAATTTCTTTAAAGGCTTCGTCTCATTGCTTTCACTTCAGCTAAGTTTTGAAGAGGACCACATTTTCACAAGTTGGGCACGGTTTTTGTTTCGACGAATCCTCGTGACACCCGTGAATGTTTTGCTAATTTGCGAAGAGACGTTGCATGGTAGCAGGTCAAGGATGCGGATTCACGCCTGTTTAAACGGCTGGCTTTACAAGACTGTATACAAACTACTCTAAATAGGTACCTGCGTTAGTCATCAACACTCATTATAAGTTATTGAGGTGAGGTTGTTATTTCAACGAATATGAAAAAACAGCTGCGATGAATAATCATTGTAGAAGCTGAATGTTAGCTTTGGTTGCAGGTGTTAAAACAGGAATTCCCTACTTATGTTCTTGCATTCTTTCTTTTACCTACTTTAGTATTAATAGTATTAGGTAATTAATTATGCAAGGAAATTCCTACGGTCGTTTGTATTTTATCTGCATCAGCAGTTTCCTTTCTTTCGCAAGATTTTGTATGCATGCGCTGCGAGATCATCATGAGATCATGCATGACATAAATGGTGGCCATCACCGCTTGCGTGATTTCTTTGATTATAGGACTGGACACCTGCCAGGTATTGCTCAGTAAGAAACTTAAGGGGTAAGGAGTATGAAAGCTATCTACAGTCACTAAAGTAGTCACTTCCCAACAGCCGTTGTAATTTCAATACAATGTAAAAGAAGCTAGAAACTGGTAGAGTAGTAAAAAAAATGTTGCAAAAACAGGAAATATTATTCAAACTATTATCACGCACGCGTACGAAGTGGCGGGCACAGCTAATAAGTTACCTACTAATAAAGAACTGGAGTCTGCCAATTACCTTATCCTGCACGATCCGCGCCTTGACCCACTCGTTCTCGTCGCTGGTCTCCAGAGACACCAGGTCCATGCATCGCTGCCGGCAGTAGTTCCTGGCGCTCAGCCAGTCCTCCTCCACGCCGCGCAGGGCAGGGTCCCGCCACGAGAAGAAGTAGCCTTTGTCTATGAACAAAAAGGAGTATTGTTATTTTACAGGACTCCAGGTTATCTAAAGTGCGTAGGTATTATGGAACAAAGCTCAAAACTATTATATTTCAATCATAGGTCGAGGCTTAGATAAATTGGTTGAACGGACTGAAATTGCTTTGGCTTGGTTAAAGTTTTTGACACATCGATCGATCGATCGTGTCTAAGTATTCATGCGAAGCTAGACTGAAGCTACAGTCATAAATATAGGTTCAGTTAGAAATCTCTGCTACGAGTATAATTCAGGAAGTAGGTAGGCACTCAGTTAGACATCCGTATTTTTGGATCTATCTCTTACTTAAGTAAAAAAAGCGAAAGATAAAGAAGTTTAAAGACGATAACGATAATAAACGCGTATCTTACCTACATGTCAATTTTGTATGAACATGTTACACTACTATAAAGTATGGTGTGAGAATAAAGCATTAATTATTAGTTTCCAGAATTATTTCATCAACTAGTCGCAATGCTAGGTAACGCTACATGTCACATCAGAAAGTAAAACAAAGGCAGGAAAATATTTATTTCACCCGTAACACCATAGGCGTAAGGTATTTAAAACTATCATTTTTGCCGTGGTGTTTACTGTCTCTAAAGTGAAATTGCACCATGGGAACCTGGTGAGAATGAAAGAGACCTAGGCTTTCCATAATGCCTAGCTATATTTTTGTTTAGTTATCAACCAGATAGCAATCTTAAAAAAATATTTGAAAAAAAAAAGTGTTTGTTTCATCATTTAAATATTAAGATAATTATAATGTATCGGTGTCAAAATTCATAATTTAATAAAAATTTAAAAGCAAAAAAAAGCCGCCCGAACAGGGACTTGAACCCTGGACCCTTGGATTAAAAGTCCAATGCTCTACCGACTGAGCTATCCGGGCTGTGGCAGGATAGTTGAAATAGGTCATTACAAGCTAAGTAGTATTGAGATATGTCAAAGTGAAGAATTAAAAGAAAAATGTAGTAAGTGTATAATTTGCATAAAGTCCGTAAGTAATAAATAATAAGAATGTTATTTTAAAATATTTTTTTAATTAAAATGACAGCTCAAAATACATTAATATTTGTTTAAAATTCGAGACATTATGAAAGTTCTAATAAAATTAAAACTTTATTTGAGTTCGTAACCCATTTTAATTCCAGGAACGGAATAGTTCTTTCTTATCAGAGGAAGGAGATAAGAAAAGTACACTTTTCGAGGTTTACTCAAAGCATTCTTGTTTTTGAGAGATTTTTAAACTCAATCTAAAACGTGATCTTGAGAAATATCCTGTTATTAAATTATTTTACCTTTTTGGCCTTTACGGCTTTAACATCTAACTGTATAAGTGGTTTTGTAAGGTTATCAACCTTTGTATAGGTAAAAAAATTCTTAAAAACATTTGATTGAGTGTCTCTGCCATGGTGTTTATAAAATAGGAGCAAAAAAATACTTTTAAACAAAACAAAGCATAGCAGCATAAGTCCGGTTGTGATGTGCATAGGTACTATTAATAGGAATTATTATTTCGATGTTGTTTTGATACTTAGATCCTTAGGAAAAAATAGAAAAAGGTTGTTAGGAACCATGATATTGTAATTATTGCTAGACGAACAGACTGACTTTGAAACCCGTTTGTGCGGTTTTAAACTTTGCAGATTTTGATTTTTTCACATTCCGGAGACTAATTTTTATCGTATCTAACGTTCGTTTTAATTTAATCTGATCATTATGTTTGTCATCATAAAAATGATCTTTGGCGATATTAAATTAATGTAGTAGGTACGTCATTGGTTAAATGGGAGAGGATTTATGAGTTATATTTAATTTTAGTTTTTTTTTGGAGATTTTGTAGGAGAACATGTGTGAATGAAAAATTGAAAATGTTTGAATGATGTAGGTACATCATTCATCAAACATTTTCGTAAGAGTAGGTAATCTTGCTTTACCAAGTTATTTAATTAAACTTAGACAGTCGGATATGGAATATGACGATTTTCGGGGTAACTTTTGGTTTGCTAGGGGACTCTAGGAGCGTTTCCTAGATTTCTAGTCTAACAAACACCTTTAAATTCTAAATTTTCGCGAGCGACTATAATAACTTTGGGCTCACTAGTATCAACATTTTTAAGTAATTACTATGTTATCTGGATTTAAGTATTATGGCTGTTACTCACTGTCGGCATATCTCTCGTGGATGACCCTCTGCACACACTGCGAGGGCACAGGTGGCTCCAAGATGCGTCCGTTGGGGAACTGCGCGTGCGCTACTGCAGCCAGCGCCGCCGCAAGGAATAATGTGCTTAGGTATTTCATTGTCTGTGGGAGAAGAAACAATTTAATTTAGACTTTTAAATTACACCAATAGTATGTTATCAACAAAATAGTTTAATTAATCAAGACAAGAGTGAAACTGCGTGTATTTAGGGATAGGTACTTCGTTGTTGACGTAGCAAAGCAACCACATCGTTTGAAATATCGAAAACACATAAGTTAGGAATTCTTTTATTTACTTTTACACAGAACAAAAAATGACTCAGGATTATGAAGTTATGGCCAAAACTATTTACTTTGTTTAAAAGTTCTGACAAAAACAATGATTCATTTTATGGTAGGTATTTTAAGAGTCAATAATGTCTATAGAACCACATTACAAGAGGCCTAGTCCTTCGATAAGACAGTTTCTACTTGACAATCAGCGTTTTATTAATGAGTCCACCCTGTGGGTACACGCCTGTGTACCTACATAATGAAAGTATGAAATACAGCAGATGCGTACAACTGCCATTATACTTTTGTGAATGAAATGATAACTGGTTGTGTGACTTTTGAGCTTAATTTTGGTCTTATCCATCCATAAAAGGTTAATAATTAATATGTAAGCTTACATAAACCGAAAGCTGACCATATAAGTAACCACTTCTTAATGAAGCAAAAAGGTGGACCTCCCATGGAATGGCCCACTTGGATTGATAAAATAATTAAATGGGCAGAAATTGTTATGTAAGGGAAAAGCCAAAGTTGCCAGACTGGGCAAGAATTTTCGTGTAGGTATAGCGGACTCTTATAATAATTAACATAAAAAAAGAATAGGTCGTGTCGCCAAACCCGTTTTTAAATGGTTATCTAAAAGAATACTATAAATATGGGTATTTCCATAAATTAAATCTTACCACAGATGTGGATTTAAAAAGTACCTTGATAAAGGTTGTTTACCTACTCTAAGCTCATAGTTCAAGATTGGCATTTACAAATAGTTCAATTATTGGTTAAATTAGTTATGATGTAAGATGTTAAGTACAAAATAATACAAAAAAATGTTCGCTGCAAAAAATACATGCTTACGTATTCTTATAATACTTTTTGCGATACTTGAATGCGCTAATACAGCCTGTGTTAACACATTGATATGCTTAGTAACTTTAAAAAAATTAAAAGTGCAGGATAGGGATCGTTTCCAGTCAGACATCCTCCAACACCTCTCATTTAAAAGAATTTCCTACACAATACTGATTTAAAAAAATATACTCCAGATTTACTTAACTCATCAAACTAAAAAAAATCGTATAGTTTTGGAGCTCATACATAGCTACAGACAGACCAAACTTCTAAAAACGATTTTTAACTATATCTTTGTGACATAATTATTTTCTATCTTACATAAAAATCACAAACTGCAGTCGCGCACGCAAGCTCTCTATTCTCCATGGGTATCGATTAGAAGATAATGAGAAGAAAGGGTCATAAAACCATTGTGTTTTTCACCCGCGTGCTATCCACAGTATTGTGAGGAGCATCTGCCTTGTTTACAAACTTTCCCCGGGATGAGCCACAAACCGGTCTTGGGGCGAGAAAGCGACCTTGCCCTGGAGGTCAGGTCATTCCTCCCACAGCGCTCGAAACTTCCAGTCATCAGGATCAAGGGTGCTATTAAAGCTTTGATCGATTAAATTAAATGTAAATTATTAAGCTGCGGTTACAATGTTGGAATTTCCGCACTGCCTACTAGGTGTGTGGAATCCGCTCAAGTATAAAATACATATAAACAGATTATGTGTAGGTATTATTCAATTAATTACGATTTAAAAAGTTACTGCCAATTTATCGAAAGATATTTTTTCACTTAAGCACATTTCTAGACAGTAGAATAGTTTAAAATAATAGCAGCAGTAGTTTAAAAATTGATTTAAATTATTTAAATTAACTTTAAAATATTTAATCAGTACCTACACAAAATTATTTGATTTAAAGAACACAAAATTATTAAATATTTACTTAAAATTATTTAAATTAAAAAAATACTACGTAGATACCTAGATAATATTAATATTGACCTATTCTTATCATTCACCCAAAAAACTAGATTTCTGAAAATAAATAAAAAATTAAAAAATGTACTTACAGTATTGTGCGCGCGTCCCGTAATTCCGTCACCAACTGACGCGCTCGCGCCGCGCGGTCGTTTTATATGGAGGAAGTTGGGCTCATCCGACGCGCACCCTCGCACCCTTCGGAGGTTCTTTGCAGTCTGCTTATGGGCTAATTTAGTTCTAGATGTTATCTGAGGTTCTAGCAAGCATTACATTTCATTACACTTCTATTTTGTGACCTAGACCAGTAATCCTACAGGACCTGCAATTATTTTTCCGGGGTTGCAAGTTTAAGTAGTTTGTTTTAATTTAACCTAATCAATGTTATTTCTTTCTTAATGTTAACGTGACATAATTATTATGTTTTCTGTTAACTAAGGTGCAAGTGGATCGCATGGAAGTGTCAATTTGCAATATTAAAGTGAACTTTGATTGAATATATAAAATTATGCTTATTTAATGATGAATATTTATGACCCACAAATTAATTAATTACCTAACTAGGAAGATAAAAAATACCTAAAATATTTCTTTTTAGTATCAAAGTCAACGGAATCAATTTAATTTATTTTTTAGTAATTTATGATGAGAATTTAATCATAGGGTACTTTAGGTATAATTTTCCCCTCAAGCAGGTACTTTTATAGGTAAGTAAGGTACCTACTGTATCATTTTTATCCTATAAAGATTTTAGTAAGGTACCTATTGCCAGTGCCTGTATAAGTAAATGTAGGTACTTTACAACTATTTAATAGCCCTTTTAAGAGCTCTAGCAGACCTTTTTAAGTCACGAACGAAACAAGGAAAATTAAACGTTTAAGTAGGCTCATCTTATATTACCAGACGAGTAACTCGTACTTACTGCCACAACTTAATTTTAATGGTTCTGTTTATTGATTTTTTGTCCAGCTTGTTGCTAACATTGTAAAGGAATTTAAAGTTCCTGGTTTGTAGATAGCGGGTAATGGGTAAATGGTTATTGCTCACCAAAAAATCTGCCCATTAAGTACGGGGTTGGAAAACATGAGTAACTAAACTTTCTTAAGTCATGTGGTTTGAATTCGAATCCTCAAACTCTTCATTTGGCAATGACACAGGATCGCTATGACAAATCGGCTATTGCTTCAACGTTTGGCTTAGGTATGCACTTGCATTGTGCACCGTTATGACGTAATTTCGATTTCACATAACTTTAAGCTAAAGGCGCCACTTTTAACTCGCCATTATGCCATCAGCATCGCTTACAGGAACTTTGCCCTACATTAATTAATTAGCTATTATCTACGACAGGATTTAAGAGGAAAGTTGCAGACCACTTTCTACTATCTACTTACTTACCAGATTCCTTCATTACTTGATTGTAAGTTGTAGAAAAAAAGTGCAATCGTAATTGCTCTTTGAAAGTTTTTGGACAATCAAGTTGATCCTGAAATGCCTGATAAAATTTATAGAGCGACTTGTAATTTGTTCGCCGGGAGTCGAACTCAGGACCCCCAGAACGTGTGAGTTTAACTCTTTATCTGTTAGACCTCCAAAGGACTATGTTACAAATTTAGTTAAAGTAGTCGCTTTTGTTAAGTACCTAGTTTATCGTATCGTTATCCACTGCAGTCATTCCCCTGTGTGTAACGATGCAGCCAGCGGACAATAAGCACACTTAACGGCTGATTGCATAATTTTATGGTGCTAAAAGATAGGCTTTTAAGCAAACAATCGTTAATCTTGGAATTTCGATGCGTCATAGGATAAATATTTAAGTGGAATGATTTTGTTCTGGTGCGAATATCTTAGAGCTCTACTAATTTAGAGTCTACCAATCCACTTTTTTTAGAAAATATCTAGACGATGACGTCTTCCCTTGCTTCATTCATCGATTTTCAAAATTTCTCCCGGACATTGAAATTGTAATTATTTCTAAACAAGGCCATATCCGAGTGCGTCAGTATGCCTGTTGAATGATTGCGTGGCGGAAAAGAACATACTTTAGGATGGTTTTTACGGTTATCATAGCAAACAATACCTGTTACGGCACCTAGTGTTACAAGGTGGTATCAGCTAGAACAGTACGCAGTACGTGCCAGCTTTGTTAATGCGGCTTTCCTTTGCGGTGCGTTGGCTGACATTGTGATACAAAGCATCTATGTATGCTGAAGAAGGATGTTTTTATTCGTGTATCATTACGAATTTTGTGTTGAACAAGTTACCGATGCGGTATGCGAATATCGCAAAACGACGATGTCATTGCCTACATAAATCTTAATTATCCAGAGTTAACTTGCACTAATTGTCTGTTAAAAGAAAGTCCAATAAACAATTCATAGGCGACTCGTTATTAAGTTTGTAGTTAATAATTTTAAAAATATTTTATCACAAACTAGATTAGTACTGACAACCAGTTTTTTGTTCTCTAAATAGATTTGCCTCAATAAAATAATAATAAGTACCTACAGATATGACGTGATGGAATTCCTCGTAACCTATTTCATATTATGTATTTTTGAATTAATGATTGAATAATCCAATTAATTAAGGTTAAACATTGTCACATCAAACATTCTGTTTGTACGATCGACATTAAGTCAACTTAGGCGTAGAGTTGGCAAGGAAATTCTATTATAAAGTTTGCTCAGTAAATAGTGATGAACAAGCCACAGCTTAGTTTAGACCAAGTAGGTACTTACTCACTTAAGTTAGGTAGCTAGCTACCTTACCTACCTAGTTAATGATATGAATTGGAAGCCCTGTCTCATCTGTGATTGGAAGGTGCCATCAGCGAACTAAGACTTCTCAGCTCGATTTACATTGCAGTGTTCAATATCACTTGAGATTGATGCAGGCATAATCGATCGGCCATATCAGGCTTAAATCAACCTGATTGTCTAATCTAAAAGCTTCCAAAAAGCATTAGATTGCAATTTTTTCAGATGTAGGTAAGTACCTACTTAACGTAACATACCTATGTACCTATATCCCAATAATACCAGTAGGTAAGTAAGTCTAATATCCAGACTTTTCTTCTATACTTTTATAATAAATCTGTAGAGAGGTCAATTCTGTACATGAAATATATTTTCAAAATAACTATCAGGGGGTGATTAGTGATCGATACTGATGCCAAAAATGCGATCAGTAAAATTTTTGTCTGTCTGTCTGTCCGTCTGTATGTTCCTTTTAGAAACAAAAACTACTCGACGGATTTTAACGAAACTTGGTACAATTATTCTTCATACTCCTGGGCAGGTTATAGTATACTTAGGAATTCCCACGGGAACAGGAATTAGCGGGAAAATCCTTTTGTATGAAAAATCTAAACGCTTGAAATTTGGCATGTAAGTACCTTAGTAAACTTAAAGCTTAGTTACAACAAGGAATTCCCGAAATTCCTTCTGTATGAAAAATCTAAACCGCTTAAGTTAGACGCTTGAAATTTGGCATGTAGGTACCTTCGTACCTTAGTAAACTTAAAGCTTAGTACAACAGGATATTGCAACATTTGTTTGAAAATATCTAAATCGCGTAAGATAGATGAAGGGGGTAAAACGGGATCCACGCGTACCTACGAAGTCGCGGGCGGCCGCTAGTCTGTAATAAATTGATCATAATCATTTCGCAGTTTAGTTTGAAAACGAACAAATAACAGTTTTTTTATTTAAACAGTCTTTTATCTCCCAAGTCGCAACGTGATCTAGCAATTCGTTATTTATCTACGAAATAAATATGCAAATTCACCACAAAATATCTACGATGCTGTTTTGATTTTGTTTCAAATGAAACATATTTGTTATTTGTAAGAAATACAAAAGTTTTATTTAAATTTAAAATGTGTTTACTGTGTTAATTTTATTCTTTTATTCTCTTTCGCGTTGGACCACAAAGCAATTGGTATGGATTTTAGTTCCAGGGATTATTTAGATCTTTATTTTTCTATTGAAACGATATTATGGTAGGTTATCTATTCTTGTTATCATCAAAATATTTGTGACTTCTGTCTGAGATTATCTCAGCTCGGAAGTTCCATTGTTGGAGGTAAGATCCTCTATAGTTGAGGATTCCAGGTAAAGTTCGCGTCCACCGCCTCCAGATCATCACTTTTCACCAGGAAGCAGGCCGCAGGCCTAAAAGCTTCTTTCCTCGTTGTGGATTTAAAAAAATATATTTTACTAGACTAGAGACAAAAAACCGGTTTTTGTCAATAAGTCAATTGAATAATCGATTCATTGTGTTCGATTATAATAAACGATATGTATGATCGTACCCAAAAAGTTATAGCCCAAAGACGTTAACAACGAGTAAAAAAAACTTTCATTCAAGTGTCAGTGTCAGCTGGTCACCTCCATTGTCAAATGTTGTCAAAGTTCTTCGAACTTGCCAATTTTTATTGAATGAAAATGACGTAGATTTGATACAATAACAATAATTAGATTGCATGTTGCTGTAATTGTATTGATTTGTTAAAATACTAGTCTGAAAAATAGTACCAACATGTTCTGCTGTTTAAAAGGATGCATCAATGGCTTCAGCCTTACGCCAAGTGTGCCAATTCGTATCAAAGAGAATCCAGTTCAGCTGGATACTTTGCATATGGGTATGTATGAGTTTATTACAATAAAGACACTATTCTTTGCTTATTTTCAAACAAACAGATTGAATGACACTGTACAAGTATCGAACTTTAAGCCTTTGTAACCCTACATTGGTAGAGAGAGGCTCATTTCTTATTATGATTGCATCCAGGACACGAAGTGGTCGTTGTAAAAGGTGGTCAACGCGTCTGTGGATCTGGATGCGCGCTGGGGAATGCCCCTCTGGTCCAAAACAAGGCGTATTTTGAAGTGAAGCTGCAGCAAGGAGGAGTGTGGGCTGTAGGCCTGGCTACTAGAGAAACGGACGTCAACCGTGTCCATGGTAAGCATACACTACGTCCAGAACAAAACTTAGGCTGAGTTACACCATCTAACTTTGACCGTAACCATAACGATAACTGGTGTTTTTTGTACAGAATTTGACGGAAGTTTGACGTTTGCAAAAGTTATAAGATGGTACAACCCAGCCTTAGTATGTGAATGTAACTAAAAATATCATAAGATTGACCTTAAATGCAAGAAAGTTAAACCCCAAGTTTTAAAATAAACAGGGGTCATCACAATACTTAATGAGTTTTATTTTTGTCTTCAACTAACTAGTCTTTCATTACAATTATTAAGGTTGAAAAATATAATAGCAAGCAAAGTGAACCAGAACCATGTGACTCATATCAATAAATGGTTTGCAAGGTCACGGTTATGCATTCATTTGGTCAGTGCAATCACAGCCTTCACAATGCTTGTTTTATAAACAGAGCACATTAGCTTATTTCATAAGCATTGCCAAATTAATAATTAGGACAGACATGAGTGTTTTGCTAAAAATTACAGCATAATGTTGTGAATTGCATTGTTTTAATTGATGAGTGAGTTTTACTATCATTTAAAGGTCATAACAGTGACATATTATGATATGTAGCTTTATCTTATGAATGGCTAACATATAAAATTATTTCTTGATTCAAGGTGGAGTGGACAAAGAGTCTTGGTGTTTGAATAGCGATGGCACAGTACGAAACGCAAACGTGGAACTGTACCACCTTACAGCTGCCCCACGAGACTCACCCACAGCGGACTTGCTAGTCTCAACGGGCTCTCCGAGCCACACCGAAAACGAAAAGACAAATGAAAACGCTACCACAGCTGCTACGATGCCGGTAGAGGGCGACACTATCGGCGTTGCTTACGATCATGTGGAGTTGAACTTCTATTTGAATGGCAAAAATATGGAGATCCCCGTCACTAACGTTAAGGGGACTGTTTACCCAGCCTTATATGGTAAGTAGAATTGTTTTCTTTTTATATTAAATAAATAAATAAAAGATATATTTATTTTTTCTTGAGATAAGATAAATATACAAAGAGTTATGGATACAATTTGAGAAAGTTATCCCTATAGAAAACAAAGCATTTGAGAAAATGGCTCTTTTGATATACAGCCAGCATGATGAGATGATTTACAGTGTTATGTTACCCTACTGTGAATTTTATATTGCAAAAATTAACAGCCAAAGATTTCTTATTGTATTCCTGGACAGGTTGCATGGTACTGATAAATTGTTTTATTCTAAGTCCAAACTGTTATTACAATTTGTAGCTACCCAAATTTTGGCAGGTTTTAGGACATAAAAAATATATTTTAATTATTTCCAGTTGACGATGGCGCAATCCTAGATATAAACCTGGACAGTTTCTTGTATCCGCCGCCTCCTGGCTACGAGAAGATTATGGTGGAACAAAGCTTGCTCTAACAAACAACAAACCTAGTAATATAAGAACATGAGTGTGCTGTGGACAATGGAACTCTAACGCGTGCTTTTGTCTCGTGATTCTTAACCTGCGGCTTTACACTGTATTTATATTTATAAGCTGATCTCAGTGTGTCGTCACTGTAGGCCTGTGCCTCTAGCACGAAAAACTTTCGACTTCGAATCGTTTGCGTATTCGAATCGCCATCAAAATTTAGTATGAAAACTTAAACAGAGCCCCGCTGAAAGTGAGCTTAGTATGAGAAATGGTAGCACGAAATTAATTTTGACAATCAAAATTGTCACGTTATCGTTGAATTCGATCGAATTTTATCGAATACCCAAACGATTCGAAGACGAAAGTTGTTCATGCTAGAGGTACTGAAGTAAAATCAGATTATGAAAGTATAAAAGAAGTCTATCTTTTGAGACTGCTTAATTTAAGTAATGATTCCCATGATTGTTTTCCACTTAAAATTTTCTGACTTACTAGTTTTGTATTTTATTTTTAAGAGGTAAAAGACCAGTCGTAAAATTTCATTGCATATCACTTTAAATTAACAAATTAATGAATAAATAACCCCACGTTTTTTTATTATTTGATATTTTATTCTACAATAATTGTTATTAAAAACCGAATTTCTTTCTCTCAATGAATGGGAAGTATTTTTTACATGTAGATAGGATAAAGCATAATTATTATGATTATGGTCTTATGGAATTCAGTGTTGGCATGCTTTGCTGAGCTTGAGTTGTGAGATTGTACACTGAACTTTAAAAAACCCCATTTATTCTAACTTTTTTGAAAAAAAAATGTATTCCATAAATATGATTTAAAACCATTTTTTCGATTGCAGCCTAAAACATTGTAAGGTCATATAATCATGCGTGAGCTATTTTTTGGAAGTATTTGTTATCTCATTTAAAGTACGTTTATGAATGAGAAGGATAGATTCCAAAAGGCTATATTAGAATACCGAATGACTTTTCAATCGTATGATGTCAATACTTAGGTACCTATCTAATTAATTTGGTATTAATTAATTCAGAAAAAAGTTAACTAACAATTGGGTATTTGACACCATTCGCCAATAATTCTAAACCACAACTTTTTTAAAAAGACACTTCTTTCTGGTCTTAAAAACTTAATTAATTTTTAATTACCTGTAAATTACGATTTTTGGTTGCATTATAATTGAAAAAAGTAGTTTCATTGAGTTGATAAAATTGTGACGTCACATGCTAGTATTGCCGTACAAAATCTATGGGAGAGTGTCGTTTTGACAGTTTTAAAAAGTACGTCAATTGATTGGTGGTGTCAAATACCCTATTTTATGATCGGCGCTAAGAAAATCAAATTATATTTGTATGTGAAGTAGGTACTATCGCCAACAGTGTTAACTGCCCATTGAAAGTCATGTCATCTCGTTCTATCGCAAAGAATCGCCATTTGATTAGAGCGAGAGCAAAAATGGAAATGGATAGCTAACAGTGTGGGCGTGTGTACATAAATGAAATTGTATTTCAATTGGATCTTGTACAACTAAACACTAAGGTGTGATATAAATATCTTTATTACCTACCTTAGTAATTGTTTAAGTAGTTTGTGTTAGTATAATAACACACTAATGAGTTCGAATCTGTGTATTATTAATTCTGAAACATAATTCTTAACATCAAAGTACTAGGGATTTATAGAATATAGCAAGTTAATGAGATATAATAAAATAATAAAGATCTCATAATTATGTTACACTGCACTCAAAATTTTGTTTGAATAACTAAGAATTTTACTTTAGATTTTTGCTTTAATTTTTATTTTTTTTAAATATATGACTATGTATTAATATGTACTTACATAGCTGGTATTACAATGTATTAAATTATATTTTTGTATAAAATTGTAACCTGTAATTGTCTAAAGACATCCAAATTAACGGGACCACACTCAGCATAAGCCAAGACTTACGCCAGCTAGATTCAATTTTTGATTGAATTTTATTAATTGAATATTATTTTGATCGATCAGACTTGAATATATCTTTTCTGAGACCGGTTCCGTATTTTCAAAGATATTCCTCCTACTCAAAGTGAGACGCTGCCCTGATCTACAGCAACGTATAGACAAAAGATTTGGAATCGGTGCTAAATAGATAGTAGTAGCAGGCCTGTGGGTCTAGACAAAGTGCAAATTATAATCGCAAACCAGTCGAAAAGTGGTCGAAAAGCCCCTTTTTTGTATGGAGTTTTGACGGATTCGATTTTCGATTCGATCAAAAAGTGCGTTTTGTCTAAGGGGGCTGTTCATCTCCGCGAGTTTACATCGAAAACAAAACACGCACGATGGCCCACCTACAGTGTGCTTACCATGAGTTTACGTTAGGTGTGCTCGCTAGCGAGTATGTCAAAAATTTCTATAAAGATTTTATTTCTTGAAAGTAGCCGCTAGGGGCGCTGCACAATATGTCATACATTAAAATGTCATTTTTTTACGCAGTCGCTAGCGAGCACAACTAACGTAAACTCATGGTAAGCACACAGGATACTATTCGACAAGGCCTCACATACGAGCGAACATTGACTCACGCAAGCGTATTCTTGTGTATGATGGAAGAAAATATAGAAAATGGTGTACTAAATACTGTGCAGTATTTAACTGCCTAAATAATAATAAAAACACAGAATGTACTTTTTTAAGTTGCCTCAAGACACTGAGAGGTAAATAAGTAGTTAATATTATTCATGATAATTCATGATAAATCATGTATTTCCTCCGCCATTTTCCGCAGTTTGGCACCTCAAGTCACATCATTTTACCGAAGTCAGCCCTATAGCTTCGGCGCAGTGCCGATCACTGACGTTTGTCAACAAAATTGTGCTTGACTCTTGAGACAGGCTAAATTACACCATATTGTTAATGACATTGAGCATATATTTTTTTAAATACCTTCGCGAAGTAAAACTTCTGTACGTAGTAGGTACTTATTATTATTCTGTGGTAGTAGTAATAGTAGCCCGACAGACTGCAGAATAATCTTGCAGTCATAGTTTTGTTTGTAGCATAGAACTTCATGGCTCTTGCCGAGTGAGGTGCGCGATAGATTTTAATAAAATATACCTACTTATACTTACAATATGTGAATAAAGTAATAAATTGAAGTATTAAAACAATACAGGACTTTACACAACTTTTTGATGTTAACGCGATGCCATAAAGGGTGAATAGGAACAGTTGGCGAAAAGAAAACACTCATTATTATTTTTTCCCGGAAATTGAAAGACGGATTTCATAATTTTCGCACTCGTAAAAATACCTATCTGTTGAGAATGTTGAATTTTCCGGGAAATATTTATCAACTCATTGTCAGTCATAGGTTATTGTTAACGTCTCTTGCAATCGTTTAAAATGTAAATTAATGCGAGATTGAAACTGACACAGTATTTGTCGGGTTTTTGATATTACTCGAATATGGTTTGCTCATAGTCACAGATTGATTACTAATAAGTTACTTCATAGTTGTTTATTTCAGCAAAATAATTTTATGGATGATCTTAGTCCAGTTACAGTAAAGTCATAACATTTTAACTTCAGCGATATTTCTTCGCGCTGAAACGGTCGAACCGTAAGTACATAGATAGGTAGATACGATATTACAATATATTTTATTTCTTTAAAAATTATCCAGCAGCTATTGTGTTTAATTAAATGACTAAATCTTCTTATTATTCCGATCAATCTATGTTTGTGTAAAATAACAGAGCTCCAATGTCGTAATCATATCTATATTAATTGGTGTATAATAGTCGTATGTTTATTTATTTATGAATTACATAACATGAAAATAAACAATTTAAAATAATTAAGGATTTCTTTTATTTACCTTCTTTATTATCTTACCTAAGGGTAACCGCCGTGGTCTAGGGCTACCACCTGCTTCAGACCCAGAGGTTCCGGGTTCGATTACCAATACGGGCAGATTTTCTGTTCGGTTTGGTAAGGCTTGTTCTAAGTCCGCATCTACCACCATCTTACCAAAGTCTGTCGCCTTAACAATATTAACGGCACTGTTGTGTTCCGGCAGTAAAGGTCAAGATAGCAAGTTACTATTTGGTCGAGGAAGCTCGCTTCCACCTTCGGCCTGATCATTACTTTCCATCAGGTGAGATGCAGGCCAGGAGCTTCGTCGCTGTGGATAAAAAAAAGGTAAAATATTTAAATGGGTTTCATTCATCTCATACGTAATCTTCATTCAACCATAAGGTACGACCCGTTATCTGGAACATACAGTCCATTCCTTATTCAGTCCATACAAAATCAGTGATAAGTTCAGGGCATTATCAGTTTTCACAGACCATTTGACTAAAGGTGAATTGGAGCAGAAGCCCGCGTTACTCGGGCTGCTCTGTTCGCGCGGACTGCATAAATCTGCAGGCAAATGTCCAGGATGTAATGCAGAGATCTATTTTTTACACAAGTTTTTATTTTTTATAATGATAGGTACTAGGTACTACCTATTTTTAAATGATACCTATATACCTCCTAAATTACAATGTCTAATTAATAGAGTCTGGAAGAGATCGCTTCCATGCGATAAGATCGCTGAAATGTGCAATTTTAGTATTTTGTTAGGTACTTTCTTCCATTTTGAACTTTTGTGTGGTGTGCATTTTACTTTAGTACCTAAACCTAATAAACTTGATTATGTTGCCGTTTTAATAATTCTAACATCAGTGTTAAGTTCCCTTCTATGATCTGAGGTGTTAAGGCACTGACTAAGTGGCCTACTTACCAAGTTGATATCGTCCTGAATTCCTGAAATGAAATGAAATGAAAATTTTCATTTCTCTTTTCACAGTAAACGTCCGTTTTGGAGACTAGTTTTTCCATTTATGTATATAGGTATGCTGCTCTACCAGAGGATTCTTTTATCGCCGCATGTTTTCCGTCGCACAAAATAGTCCAATCAACGAGGAGATTCGTTGTATGGAGACATCCGAATAATTCGTCCGTCAATGAAACTTGGCACATGGTGAAAGTAGGTAATATAGATCAGAGATATGCAAAAATCCAACAAAATTTTTTTTGGGAAGTTATGTTTTTTGACCTAAACATGAAAATCGTTAATAACTCTTTGTGTAAAAATTCTCAGCCTGAAATTCTTTCTGCATACGTACCTATGTACTAGAGATGAAACGGATATCCGGTAACTATCCGGTAGGCCGGATATCCGGCCTAAATTTAATATCCGGCCGGATACCGGATAGTAACTCACTATCCGGCCGGATACCGGATAATAAAAAACTACGACAATTTCCTTTGATAAAATGAAATACATTAATCTTTGAGATAAATGACAATAAAAAGGCTTATAATAATGACGGCTTTTATTTAAAGTCCAAAAAGTTACAAAAAAGCCATATTAAGGCCTTTCAAAAAACTAATTTCTTTTTCTGGGCTATTCACTCTAATGGCGAATACTAAATAAATAAATATCTATTAATGTCGAAAAACATAACATAACGTAGTCGGGTAAATATAGCCAATTAAAATGCTAAACAAAACTTGCTTTGCGAAGAGAACACTGCGATCAACTTTTATTGTACAAAGTTGTTAATGGCTATGTTGACTCGCCCTACCTTTTGAGTAAGGTTTTGTAGCGATGTCCGAGAGCGAACATGAGGTCATGTGATACATTTGCCATTTCTTCTTGCCGTATTAATTATGCGATGAACCGATTTATTCTAAGATCAATGAAATTGTATAACTCCAAATACGGTCAGTTAGATATTTTCAGCCTAAAACCAAACAAATTTAGGTTAAAACAGTAATTACCTAACTATTTACTGTTTTAACAATGATGCGATATTTCGAGTTTTAATTAATTGCCAAATTATAATACCGTATTTAACTTAGCATCCAAAAAAAAAAATTCTTTTTCTGTTTCTGTTTACTCAATTTCTATAAACGATACCTATGTAAAAACTATTTTTGAAAACTCTTTTGGCAAATGTGAAGTTTAATTTGTAACTCTACGTGTGTTATACAATGCTGTTTGTTTTCCTAACAATAAAATAAAATAAATAAAAAATAGGCGATCTTTTTTTCNCAAATTTCATCACTGTAGTACTTATAGTTTCCGAGTAAATCGGCTGTGACAGACGGACAGACGGACAGACGGACAGACGGACAGACGGACATGACGAAACTATAAGGGTTCCGTTTTTGCCATTTTGGCTACGGAACCCTAAAAACGATAACCCTCATTGAACACATCGTCAGTTCCCGCAGCCCCCGAGACTGCAGCAGCGGCCTGTGCTGCTAAACCCACTGGACTCGCTCACGCCGATCGGCAACGTGCCGCCGCCCTCCTCCGTCGGCCCGGTCACTGCCAAGCTCAACCAGAACGCCGTCAAGGTAAGGAACTCTTTAGTTGAAGAATTCGAAATGTATTTAACCCAATTTGAAAGAATAGTTTCTAATATAAAGCAAGACACAAATAAACAGTCGTACAACTATTTTTAGAGTACCTAAATACTTCCCAAAAAATATAATTTATACCTGAACGTTAAACATTTTCATGCGTTAAATAATTTTGTCTCTCACACACTTCCCCTTCATCCCTCTCGCATCCTGTCGTAAAAATTTACATAACGCCTTAGTTCCTGGACACATTTATTTCGAAATCTGCAATTTTGGCACCATATTATTTGGTGAAAATATAACTATCAATAAAAGTATCGTTAATTATTAAAACCACTCACTTTATTACAATCAAACGCTGCTACCATAAGCACTATTCGCTGGGTGCGAAGTACTAGGTGGGGGGGACATAATCTATCGCAGCGCTCATGGTGGTCAAAAGTAGAAATAATGTTAGCTCTGTCATCAGATGTATCTGTCAATGGCAAAGCGATTCTACATAATACATTTTAATATCATTAATTAATCGCATGAAAAGGGTCCTACTGGGAACTTAAATAAAAGAGTGGACTGTATTTCGATAGGGCTGTTTTAATAGCCGTTTACAATTTGGAAATAACTAAACTATACAACGTGGTAGTACAAAAATGAGTCACAGTAGTTGTTGTGCACAGATGTTTGCCTTATGATGAGAGCGTGAATTATTGAACTCTGCCCTTGTTTTGTTCTTAATTCTTCTACATCTCGGACTTGTCCAGCCAATACCAACAACTTTCCTTTAAATACGGTTTGTGGTTGGAATTTGATATTGTAACTCTCACAAACCCGGTCTTCAAAACGATACTCATTTCGATCTGAAAACGATATTTAATTTATTACTAGCGATACAGAAACATTTAAATATATTTACTGTTATATAATGAAACCGTTAAAGTAGCTTTTTCTTTTTGTTTTACTGTAAAACTACAACTATAAATGAAGTAAACAAACCCTGACACAATCAAAATTAAACACACTTTTTGGACTTACCTCATTTGATTTGAATGACCAAAATGATTTCAAAACCTTTTTTCCNAAAAAGTGTTGGATTCTTTTACATACATATTCTAAGTAGTACATAGGTACGTATACAGAAAGAATTTCAGGCTGAGAATTTTTACACAGAGAGTTATTAACGATTTTCATGTTTAGGTCAAAAAACATAACTTCCCAAAAAAAATTTTGTTGGATTTTTGCATATCTATGATCTATATTACCTACTTTCACCATGTACCAAGTTTCATTGACGGACGAATTATTCGGGTTACAAACGCCTCGTTGATTGGACTAAAAAGCCTATTTCGTTCCTACTACTAGGTATGTGTGCGGTAACGATACAAAAACTGCGTATTGGTAGCGAAATTGCAATATCTGTGAGGACGGCATTCGCGCTTTTTGCGACCACCGCTGGCCACTATCGCCCGATATTTCCAATACTAAATATGCCACGC
Organism: Ostrinia furnacalis; assembly: GCF_004193835.3. Lineage (NCBI taxonomy): Eukaryota > Metazoa > Arthropoda > Insecta > Lepidoptera > Crambidae > Ostrinia > Ostrinia furnacalis. The sequence continues at coordinate 233,044 of NW_021132730.1, forward strand.
TTTTGTTTCGACAATATTCGCGAATGGAAACCTGAAATGAAAATTATTACTATGGTATACAACCGCAATACGTAGTCGTAGGTATACAGCGTAGTAGAGCGGCCGCCCGCGACCTCGTACGTGTGGATCCCGTTTTACCAGCGTAGGGATTGAAGTTTGCGAAATCCCGTCTTAGTGAGCACCTACGTTCTAAAAGGAACCCCCATGCAAAATTTGAGACTCCTAGCATTAGCATAGCAGATTTCGTGATGAGTGAGTAGATTCTTTAATTAATGGTCTCATTACATAAAGGGTGAATTATTTTAAAACGTTGATTAATAAGGAAGTAGTGAATGGTGCTCGCTGTTTTACCGAATGAACAAGCTATGAGTTCAATAAACCAGCATAGGTACCTCACTAGGGAAAAAGGGGGCTGCTGCCTCCCGTGAAAATTGTTAACCCCTACATACCTTTAAATACTTTTGATTAATTAGATTTCATGTTCTGATAACTACGTGATTTTTATTTTGTTGATTAAACAAAAATGTACAACTTGTGCATTGCATAAGTCTCTTATTATCTCGTGATTAGATGTTAATTACTGATTATTGTAAAATAATCGTAGTATGTTTTTTTTAAAACGTTAGCTATTAAAAAATAAAACCGACTCCAAAAAACCTAGGTACACTAAAAAGTAGAAAAATAATTACTAATTACCTACTTATTTATTAGGACGAATTAATATTTATAAATAAATAAAAATAAATAAAATAAATAAATTGTTTATTTCTCTCTTCACAAAGTAGGAAACATGCGTACTTAAATACAAGGTCTTATAATAGTAGTCTTAGCTTAATTCCTATCACTTGTGAGAGACTGGTGCCTGAAGTAGGTTTCAAAGAAACCTGTGACACAGGTCGCCAGGCCCCCCCACATTATTGACAGTTGGAGCATACAAGATACGTATCGATGTATACATACATAGTACAGCGCAGTTGCAATAGTAGTATAAGGAGAAAAAAAAAAGCAAAAAAGTAAGAATAAGCACATTAAACAAAAAATTATCGCGTAGCCCAAGGAAATTTAGAAACAATTCCATCCATGCACATGGACTAGCGTAAGGCTTATAGTGTAGGATGATTGCAGATTGTGTTTGTGAGTGAAGTTAGTGTGTGCGTGCGTGAGTGTGTGTGTGTGTGTGTGTGTGTGTGTGTGTGTGTGTGTGTGTGTGTGTGTGTGTGTGTGTGTGTGTGTGTGTGTGTGTGCGTGCGCGTGACGTATTTATGTAGGTATACCATGATTGATACTTCTGGAGTCGGTGCCAAGATTATGAAACATGTAAAGTTTGCCTGCACCGACTCCAAAAGTATCAATCATGGTATACCTACATAAATATTAATTCGTCCTAATAAATAAGTAGGTAATTAGTAATTATTTTTCTACTTTTTAGTGTACCTAAGTTTTTTGGAGTCGGTTTTATTTTTTTTAATAAAATTTTACTTATTTCTTGCTTTTTAGTTAACTAATTATTACCTTGATGTTACCACTGAAGGTAGGCAGTACATTGAGACCATATTCTTCATGTCTAGTGTAAAATAATATTCCCTACAAAATACAGGTTACCATATAGGAAACCTAAAAAGACCTTAAACCGTCAGCCCACCTTAAAAACATGAAAGAATACAACTGTTGGTCTATTTGTACCTATAATATTTAAAGAATCATCCTCCAACTCCTAAGCATTAAGGAGTTGTACCTACCATGACCAGTTCATCATGATGATGAATATCTGATGTAAACACTTGAATAACTTTAGAAACTATACTTATCTATAAAATTAAAAGAATTATCTTCCAATTCCTAAGTATTAAGGAGTTTTACCTTCTATCATCAGCTCATCAATATTAGATGATGATTTCCAGGAGCAAATACTTGAATAAATTAAGAAAAAGTTTGAAAAACGATATACGTGCCTATAAAATTTGAGGGTTGCCCTCGATTTCCCTAGGATCCCATCATCAGATCCTTACTTGGTGACAATGGGACCACCTCAGAAGTGTACCCTATCGAACAAAAAAAGAATTTTGAAAATCGGTCCACAATTGACGGAGTAATCGGTGAACATACATAGAAAAAAAAATACATACAGTCGAACATATAACCTCCTCCTTTTTTGAAGTCGGTTAAAAATGATATTCTACCTAGGTATTAATAAATAGTTATGTTACATGAATGTAAAGAATAACTCAGTGATGCACATTAATACTTAGAGCTAATTACTTAGGAAATATTAGTCTATTTAGCTACTAATTCATAAAATAGCACTCAATCATAAATAAATAAATAAATAAATAAATATCCTTGGACATTTTACACTGCACTTCTAGTCCCAAACTAAGCAAAGCTTGTACTATGGGTACTAGACAACGGATATAAACATACTTAAATACTTTTTTTTTGTAAATACATACATATTATACATAGAAAACACCCAGTCCAATACAAACAAATATGTTCATGCACACAAATGTTTGTACTGTGTAGGAATCGAACCCGCAACCTCCGGAATAGTAGTCCGTTTCGAACCACTACACCAAACGGCCGACTCAATGTAATAAAATCCATTAAAATGTTTATCTTATATTTTTCCTCTTATAAAAAGTGAAAAACTGAACAAACAAGTTGAATAAAGTATGAAGAAACATTCGATTAATACGATAGCGCTGTTGGTGGTTGATCCGGAATTATTACTGAGATAAGTTAACCTAAGTACTTACTAATGTATAAAAAAAGTCAACTTACATTGTTTGTTTGTTTGAACACACTAATCTCGGAAACTAACTGGTTTGATTAGAAAAAAAATGTCAATTTTAACGATAACATCACGCTACCAATAGGAGAAAATTTTGCAAAAACGGGAAAATTATTCAGCCAATTTTCACGCGTACGCAGTCGCGGGCATAGCTAGTTTTTTGTAATTAGGTGATTGTCACTCTATATTTAAGTAATAAAGTCTTATTGGGATTATTTTAATGCAATAACAATGATAGCTCCGTGGGGTGCGTTGCTGGTGTGCGCGACCGCGTTCCTGAGGATCGAAGCTCAGTCCACTGAGCTGAGGGTGGACATCACCCAAGGGCCAGTCATAGGCTACAAGGTTCCCGATACTGATGTGTTCGCATTTAATGGCATTCCATACGCTACCGCACCTACGGGAACCGACAAATTCAAGGTAAGCTAAGAAAATAAATACGTAGAAATTATGTAACATGCTTAATTAAAAAATCGAGAATAATTTCCACATATTTACACTATGTTTACAGGTAAGACTTAAAATGCTAAATTGAGTTATTGCTAGAGTTGACTTAATTACGATTTAATTATAACGAAGTACGAATATATAACATTTTATTATTAGGAATTTGGCGTTGAATACTCAGATATAATTTTTAATATTTCTCCATATTTTAGGCACCCCTGCCACCACCAACATGGACCGAGCCTTTCGAAGCCAAAGACAATCGTATTACTTGTCCTCAACTATTATTTTTGGATAGAAATATCACAGAAGACTGTCTCATTGCAAACATATATGTCCCTGACACAGAAGCGACCAACCTTCCTGTGTTGGTTGCAGTTCATGGAGGAGCTTTTCAGATAGGCTATGGAGATCTCGATAAACCTGTTAGCCTGGTCAATACTAAGAGACTGATTGCAGTCAACTTTAATTATCGACTCGGAGCGCATGGATTTTTATGTTTGGGCACAGAAGATGCACCCGGTAACGCTGGAATGAAAGACCAAGTCGCTCTTTTACGGTGGGTGAAAGCGAACATTGCCGCTTTCGGTGGAAACCCTGATGATGTCACTGTCGTTGGCTGCAGTGCCGGCGGTGCTTCAGTTGATCTTTTAAGACTTTCAAGTACCACTGATGATCTGATGAGTAAAGCCATGCCAGCTAGCGGTGGTAATGCCGGCTCATTCGGCATTCAACTTGATCCAGTGGCAAATGCAAAGTTCTATGCAAGTGCTTTGGGTTTCGAGAATGTTGAGGATATCGCTGCGCTTGGTGAATTTTACAAAACTGCGCCTCTCCTAACATTACTATCTAGACCGGAGCTAATTTCTACCCGACCGGATTCAAATGTGATATTCGCTCCGTGCGTTGAAAAAGATATTGGTGTTGAAAGATTTCTTGAAGATGCTCCTGTGAATATATTGAACAAAGGCGAACACAAAAGTATGCCATTACTGTATGGGTTTGCTGAAAAAGAAGGTCTAATACGATTGGGTAATTTTGAGATATGGAGACATTTGATGGACGCCAAGTTTTCAGACTTCTTACCGGCTGATCTTGAATTTAGCTCGGAGGATGAAAAAGAAGAAGTGGCGAGCAGAGTTAGAGAATTTTACTTTGGAAATCAGACGATAAATGAAGGAAGCATATTGGCTTACATTGATTATTTCTCGGATGTGCTATTTGCATATTCTATGCTGCGGTCAGTCAGACTGAATTCCAAAGGTAATAATAATAGCCCAACATATTTGTATGAATATTCTTTCTATGACGAGAATACGCCGATTATACCTCATACAAATGAGCGCGGGCCGGACCACTGTGACCAGTATACTCCTATATTTGACATCGATGAGACTGATATCTCTCAAGAGTATAGAGACATGATAGCCGTGTTAAGGAGTATGCTTATTGACTTCGTTACGACTGGGTAAGTTAGAGTAGATCTACTCATTCATTACTTTTTGCCAGCACAATTCTGGATGTCGCGATATTTGGTAGTTTTTCTGTTAACGTTAATATCAAGAATATTATTTAATACGTACATTTAGTCATCAAATGTGTTACTAATAACACGTACCTAAAGCTGCTACGACTCAAATTAGTAAAGACTGTTAAAGTTGGTTAACATCAGTCACAAAACTATAACGTATTTTCCAGTAACCCAGTGGCTGCCGGTTCAGTACTGCCTCCGTGGAGCCATGCTGACGCGACCAGGGCCCCACACGTCTACTTGGGAGTCAACGTGACCCTCAGGGGGCCACTCAACCAGGAGCGTGCTGAGCTCTGGGACAGCATATATGACCAGCACTACCGTACACCCATTTCTCCTGGTAACACTGCCTCTATCACCAGAATGGTCAGCTCTCTATGGATCCTGTACTCAGTAGTCATCTTTATTATGTAATGGAATATGCAGTTACAAAAACAACAGGCTAATATTATTATCTTAAAAGGCAAATGACGATGAGATTTGGCCAAAGATAATAATATCTGATAATTTATAATTTAGGAATTCAATATTACGCAGCTGCGCAAATAGCATACACTCGAACTCGTACCTATTTACTATAAAAGAGCTTTAAAAACATTTATCAACAACAAAGTATAGAACGACAGTTGCGTAACTCAATTTTCTTTATAAGAGCGTGCGTATTTATTATTTCATTATTTTATCAATTAAAGGTATTTTATCAGAACATTAATGACACAAGGTTTTCCAAATCAATCTATCAAAGTTAAGACAAGCTGATTATCCGGCAAGCTCTAAGCTGACTTCAGTAATACAGTAATCCCACCAATGCTTACTCATTGTCGACGTGGGGTCAAGATTAGATATCACAGTTTTAAAGCAAGTTTAGATTTTAGGTATTATTTATTGTATGTTAGATACTAAAGTAGTTTGTTGAAAAAGAGTCTAAATTAAGAGCGATTACGCATTGCTCTTATTTGAATACTAATATTACTGCTTTCTTCGGAATTTAGGACCCACTGTTTTCCTCAAATTCGTAAGCCGTACGTAATCGCTCTAAAACGTACTCTGTTATTTATAAGTATTTTAAGTTTTAGGACATTGTAAATATGAGTATGTATAGAATAAGTCTAAGTCTGCTGCGCATACTTTTTCCTATCCTGAAATAATTTAAAGACTTATTTTTTCCTGTATTTGATGTTTCTCCGTTGAGTTAGATGGTAATTTAGTCGTACTGAATGAGTTCAAGATTTTTCACGAAATAATAGAATGTCCATACGTTCATATTGGGAAAAGACGTGCTGTTTAATCATTAGTTAGCTAGTTTTTACCGTTGCTATTGTTCCGGACGCGTTATTGCGGCAATCCGTTAAGGCGTCAGCGGCGGGCGTGACGAATGCGGCGGACACGCGGAAAATTGGAAAAGCGCTGGCGGTCACATGCAGCCGCGGCCGCCCTAGGGCTGCTGCGCATACTTTTTCCTATCCTGAAATAATTTAAAGACTTATTTTTTCCTGTATTTGATGTTTCTCCGTTGAGTTAGATGGTAATTTAGTCGTACTGAATGAGTTCAAGATTTTTCACGAATAATAGAATGTCCATACGTTCATATTGGGAAAAGACGTGCTGTTTAATCATTAGTTAGCTAGTTTGTAGTTTATAAAGGCTTATTTTTTCCTGTAATTGGTGTTTTTTCGTTGAATTTAGATTGTAATTCAGTCGTACTGGATGAGTTTAATATTTTACATGAAATAGTTACTAGCTAGATATTAAACTTCAATTCATATTGGGAAAACAGGGATTTTTTAACAAGTTTTCTAGTTTTTACCGTTGCCATTGTTCCGGACGCGTTATTGCGGCGATCCGTTACGGCGTCAGCGGCGGGCGTGACGAATGCGGCGGACACGCGGAAAATTGGAAAAGCGCTGGCGGTCACATGCAGCCGCGGCCGCCCTAGGGCTGCTGCGCATACTTTTTCCTATCCTGAAATAATTTAAAGACTTATTTTTTCCTGTATTTGATGTTTCTCCGTTGAGTTAGATGGTAATTTAGTCGTACTGAATGAGTTCAAGATTTTTCACGAAATAATAGAATGTCCATACGTTCATATTGGGAAAAGACGTGCTGTTTAATCATTAGTTAGCTAGTTTTTACCGTTGCTATTGTTCCGGACGCGTTATTGCGGCAATCCGTTAAGGCGTCAGCGGCGGGCGTGACGAATGCGGCGGACACGCGGAAAATTGGAAAAGCGCTGGCGGTCACATGCAGCCGCGGCCGCCCTAGGGCTGCTGCTCGAACTTTTTTCTATTCTGTGGGCTGAGTGTGAGTTTACATCAAAAGTCCTCACTAGTGAGCGAGTTAAAAAAAAATGAAAATTTTAGTTCTTGAACGTTTCCGCTAGGGGCGCTTGTCATTTTTTTACGCGCTCACTAGTGAGGACGTTTGAGTAAACACACACTTAGCCCTCTAAAATTATTATAATAAGGCTTATTTTTACCCTGTGGTTGGTGTTTCTTCATTGAATTAGATTGTATTTACTCGCACAAGATAAATTCTATAGTGAAAATCTTCTCAACTGGCCCACATCGTTTCAGCCGATGATGATGATATGAATTTAAAGGAAACTAAAATATGCATCTTAAAACGAGAGTAGTCAAAAGAGCTATTAAAGCTACTGTAAATTGTTTTACGTTCCACGCAGCCCTGGAAGCGGCATCATCAATCTCATATAATAGAGCTAGGCAACAGCGTTTGATTGGAATTTGTGCGTTTGCTCTGCCAATGTTTCTTGCTCTGTTTTCCTTCTCTATAAAGCGTGTCTTTAGTGCGAGCGGCGCAGGAGCGGAAGCGAGTACAGCTTGTATGACAACTCGACAAAAATCTATCCAAAGATCAAAAGTTGAGATTGTCAGCAGATTAATGAGGGTCAAATTGGGCAGTTAGCTTATATTTATTACGAGCAGTAGGTATTTATGAGCTTTCACACGCAAAATTCTACCTAGATTACAAAATATACAGCAGTCTTTGAACCAATTTTATAATTTAGGTAAGTTGTTCTTATAGGTCATCATCATCGTCATAGCCATTCAGCCATAGGACGTCGCGTCCCTTGCTGGACATAGGTAGGTAGGACCTATTGTAGAAGTAATTTAATTAACATAATTGATGATTACACACGAAGATGACATCAGACAGGAGCTAGTCGAATCCATTATGCCCCACTGTGACACACCAATAAGATATGGATTGATGACAGATTAATTAATGGTAGGAAGACTTAATCAACCTATTTGTCCGTTAAGTTAAAAAACAGAAGATATTTACTCACTAATAACTCTAGGTATAAAGGCATGCAGTCTTACCTTAGCGAGGATGAAATTCGGCGCGCTCATATTGTCAGCACATCCCGTGCCTATTTCCAACTCAACTAAACTGTTTTTTAAACCGGAACAACTAAAAAGCTTTTCGAGTGAGTTTCAATGCTCGTTCAGCAGTTTTGTTCGACGCATCCACAGTACAGACACGGGCATCTGTGCGATGTATTACTGAAGTTGTGATAGTTAACGTTTTATTCATTTGAGTTTTTAAAAAGATAGACAAAAAACGCCATCGACTACGAATATCGTAGAATTACTAGAATTCGTAGACGATGGGTACAAAACATAAGACTTCAACGCGTTATGTTAGGGTAGTCCTAAAAACCATGACTTTATGCACATGCCTAAATTCACTAATCAAAATTAAATGTACATGTATTTATTTGTGCCTTGTAATCCTGCCTCCAATTACATTATTCTTTATTCATTGTTTTTAACGACCAACATACATAATTCGTTTTATTATTCTTTCCATCACACGAACTCACGAAAAATGATCCTGTAAAAGGCTGAAAAAAAAAAATGTCACAATCAGTTACTTACCTATGTAAAATTTATTTTGATTTTGTTTATCTCCATTGAAGAGTTTTTTGTATAGCAAAGATTTCCATGCGTACGAATTTGCTGGTAAGTTGTTTTTCCTGGAGCCGCTGAAATATTTATTAACTGGCTTTGCCAAATCTATTACGAAAAGTTACATTTAGCTTAATTAAATTAGCTGTAACAGTACTCAGGGTATCAAGTGGCGTTAATAAATTTGTCGGGATTGTAAAGGGATTCAGTAATTGGTTTATCATTCCAGCCCGTACATCAGGAACCTGATCTAAGTTTGTCTATCCCGGTAATCCGGATACCCGGATCTGGGGAACCGGGCATAAAGTTCGTCCAAGGGGCTTGATCAAACTTGTCCGCTAAGATGAAACAATCTCTTTACTAGTTTGGTTTTTAAAACACTACAAACAGTATTCAATGATTGTTATGAATATCATTTAATTACCTAGGTACTCTTTATTTTAAATAGCAATGAGTCTTTTGTCTGAGTTTTGTTTTGTTCACAAAAACTTAAGTAGGCCTATGGAAACGTTTAAAAAAAAATCGATGTTAGCTCTGTATCTGTGGGAACTCAACATTCTTGTGAAACAAAAGGTAAAATCACCCAAAAAAAGATTTAAATCAATTGATTTAGATTACCTATTTTAAACAAAGCAGACTGTATTCTGACCAAACCATCATTACTGTAACTCGTATTCACCCTGTCTCTAGGCGACATTACGGTGCAGATTTTAACAGAAATTTCAGATAAATTTATGCCGTGAAATGGCACGGAAAGCTCTCGCTAAAGCGCCCTGATGGCACTCCACGGCGTATTTCACGATAGTTCCGATTTTCCCAAAACTTTATTCAGCGATGAAATTTAAAACGAGCGTGTGCAAATGGTGCGATGATCTATGAAATTACTTATACATCCATGGTACTGTTCAATGCAATTTAAAAATACGTTTATAAAAAACTAGCTTTCCGCCCGCGGCTTCGCGCGCGTGGACCCCTGGACCCTATGTTTTTCCAAAATAAAATTTAGCCTATGTTACTCGTGGATAATGTAGCTTTCGAATGGTGAAAGAATTTTTAAAAACGGTTCAGTAGTTTTTGAGCCTATTCATTACAACCAAACAAACAAACAAAGTTTTCCTCTTTATAATATTAGTGTAGATACTGAATTTGTAATCATATAAAAGTTTTACGCTATATTTAGATATTGCTATCGCTGCTATCATCAAAAAGGTAATATGTAACAGACTCAACCAACGCACATAACACGTCGTCATTCCGAAATTGTCTCAATTATACGAGAAACATGATGATATCATCATTGTAATGACTTTAAAAGCCTTGAAAGATGTTTTGTTTATAAACTATAGGAAGGACTGGTTAGAAATATGGCTAAGTCATTGAGTAAATGTAAACCATGATATTTTAAAAATACTTATAGGTACGTAACATTTATGTACGTATTTTAACTAGGTATTATTATCCCGACAGCCGTTCAGTTTTGCCAATTTATTTTTCGCGCAACTCTCATAATTTTTCTTACAGAACCTTTTCTTAAAAACACAACAAAAAAGAATTAGAGAAATCGGTCCACCAGCTGTTCACATAATATGATGCCGTGACTAAGGAAAATATGGACAAAATTTTATATTATGTATTAAAGACTAGACTTTTCATATAACGATGGATATCTCAACGAAAATCGAACTATAATAACAACTTTAGGCGCCGATTCATAGTATACCTTTGTAGTGAAGTTTGTTTTCAATATGACATACGAGAGACGGGTCTTCTCACCCAGAAAGGGGTCTGTTAATAAATTGGGCTGTGTATCGGGAACACGTCTCGATATTGGCTTCCCTATTACAGACCACTATCGTTATAGATTGTCTATATTTAATGTGCAGTTTGCGAGGAAACAGTCTTGCAAAGGTAGAGCTCGTGAATAAGAGAGATTGCACAGAAGTCAGAAGTGCATTGCATTTTTACGCAAGGTTTGAACTTTGGAATAGGTACAGTCAGCATCAAATAAGTATGTATTTCGTGCGTGACACCCAAAGTGGCCAAAAAGTTTATAACATAGATCTATGTGTTGTCTTATTGTAACAAAGACGTGTTGCAAAGTTATTGGCTAGTTTGGGTATTACAAACTATTTGAGGCTGACTGTAGTCTCTACAGCAGATTTTGATTTGACGTTGCAGTTACATGGTTATTTATTTAGGGTACCTTTATGAGTACTATATACAAATACGCCACAAAAGTTTTGCTAAATTCGTATTCGTAGTTTGTTCTATAGTTAATTAATAAAATATAGCAGTTATACCTACTCAAACATTTCTAGTTTTTCTTCAAAAACATTAAAGAGCATCTACGATCAGTGTGATTTCTATGATATTAGCGGTCTATGGAGCTCTATTCTTATGACAGGACGTCAGGCCCGGTGACGGGGCGGCGGTAGAGGCATATTAAATATCATTTATCTATTATGTACCCGTACACAATACAGCGGTCTCTACAGCAGAGCAAACTGTAGAGAATGGTATGGTATTATGGGGATAATAAAATGATCATTTCCACTTGTGCCGTTGATAATTGCTTACATCTAAATAACTTTAACTTATAAAAGGCTGGTTGTGCACTCACCCTATATGCTGAAACCAATGTATCTTTATAGAATTTGCAGTGATTTCTGTTGCTGCTATAAATAACTAAAAATAATACCGGCTCCTACCCCCGTACAAGAAACATAGACAAAAAAATAGTACTGGTATTCAAAACTGGTGACTCCGACTCGCACTTGCCGGTTTTAACGCTGACCGTTGAACCGTGTGCAATAATAAAACCAAAATATTAGTGGGAAGTGTTCTTATATTTATTGTTTCTACTTACTTCTAAGTATAATCACTCCCCGAGGACCTTCGCACCTTGATGAGGGTCGCATCTCTCGAGGACGATTTTTCGTGAAAAAGCCTCGTGTCGAATACTCGTTGATTTTTTACGTGACTCCGTGGTAAGTCCTTGACTCGTCCTTTAAGTCCCAGAGGAAAAACTTGACCGAAATTGACGCATCAAATGCTTAAGAAAGGTCGAAATTTTCATAATAACATAAACGAAAATTATAGAATCATCTCTATGTACTTAATAAGCACATTTGCTATTAAAAATAAGTACCTACTTAATGTGCTTTTTCATTTGCTACAAAAATGTTGACCGTAAGTTTTAGCCTCGCACCTTAAACTGGCATTCTATCTTACTTCTCGCACTGTCGCTGATCATAAACCAAACTGATGTTTTCCAAACTTAGTGTTACATGCAATGTTGTTGGTGTACTCATAAATTGGGCTTATAAACTAACTTAATATATTTTTTTAATGTTAAAATGTTTATTCCACTGCAATTGAAAAGTGGCAAGTTTAAAAGTAATTTTACAGATCATTGCCTAATTTGCACACGCTCGATTGAGATTTCATCGCTAAATAAGTAAGTAAAGTTTTAAAAAAATCGGAACTGTTACTGCAGTGAAAACCAGGAAAGCTTTAGCGAAAGCTTTTTTTCTGGTGCAAAAACTACTGACATGTCGGTCGTATGGATGTAAATCCAAGGAAAGTTAAAAAATAAATGTCTCGTCTAAAAATTTAAATACATATAATCAAAGAAGAAATCCTGCCAGTCGAGCATTAACTATACATTTGCCGAGGTCATGGCAGCACTGACAGGAAGTGGTGCTGTTTTAGGTAAAGTCTGATAAAGTTAATTTAAATAAAAAAAAAACAGCATAGCAAATTAAAGTTCGGAATGCCTAGCAGGAGGCGGCGGCGGCGGCGCGGGCGCGCGGTAGTGGCGCTCGTAGATGGCGTCCCAGAAGCGCGCGCGCTCCTCCAGCAGCGCGCCGCGCAGCCGCAGCGTGCGCGCCAGCGACATGTGCGGCGCGCCGCCCGCGCCCGCCGCCGGCCACGCGGGCAGCGCGGAGCCCGCCGGCACCGGACTCCTGGGAACAGGCAAAATAATTATGTAGTTTAAGCCTAAATACTGAGCGTTAAAATGTTTGGAATTCAATTGAGGATAGCTTACCCCGTTGTAATAAAGTTGAGCCATAGTTCTCTCATGACTTTCTTCATGTTTTTCAGTTCTTCAGAGATATTGCTCTCGTCACTGCTTTGCCAATTATTTTCTTCTCCATCAAATACAGCCTTGCTTTGAGCACCATGAGTTGCTCCTCGCACGTTCTTGGTATAGGCTACAATAGGCGTAGAGTCTTCCACAAAACTGTATTCATACAAAAATATTTCATCGTGTCCTGCTTTCACGTGCATGTTCACAGCTCTTAAAGTAGGGTACGTAAAAAATAAATCTGAGATAAAATCTACGTATGACAACACCGATTCTTCATCTGCACTGACTGGTTTATTACCGAAATAAAACTCTTTGATTTTTTTGATGACTGCTGCTTTTTCATCTTCACTTTTAAACTGTAAATCTTGCGGTAGAAAAGCAGAGAAGTTCTCATTCATTTTATCTTTCAAAAAGTTAAATGAATGGATTTTCATTAAACCCTCCATTCCAGTAAAACCGTACAGTAATGGCACTTTCCTATAGTTTTCATTCTTTAAAATATTGTACGGGGACTCAGTAAGGAAAGCACCTTCCGTATTACGCTCTACACATGGTGAGAACACAAAAGTGAAGTCAGTTCTGTCAAGAAAGGGGTCCGATGTCAACACGTCATAACTCGCTGTGGTGTAGAACTCTTCCAAAACGTACACGTCATTTACGTTTTCAAAGCCTTTGGATCTAGCAAAGGTTTTTGCATTTTCTAGGGGATCAACTTGAACTGAAAAATTGGCCAAGTTAGATCCACTTTCTGGAATTACTTTATTAAATAAGCCTTTTGTTANGCACCGGACTCCTGGGAACAGGCAAAATAATTATGTAGTTTAAGTAAATACTGAGCGTTAATTTGGAATTCAATTGAGGATAGCTTACCCCGTTGTCATAAAGTTAAGCCATAGTTCTCTAATTACTTTCTTCATGTTTTTCAGATCCTCTGAGATACTGCTCTCGTCTTTCTGACTTAGCCAATTAGGTGCGTCAAATACAGCACTAGTTTGAGCACAATGGTTGGCTCCTCGCTGGTCCTTGGTATAGGGTATGACAGGCGTAGAATCTTCAACAAAATTGTATTCATACAAAAATATCTTGTCATGTCCTGCTTTTACGTGCATGTTCACAGCTCTTAAAGTAGAATATGTGAAATATAAATCTGACATAAAATTTATGTAAGATAATACAGATTCTTCATCTCCAATGACTGGTTTTTTACCGAAATAAAATTCCTTGATTTTTTGGACCACTGTTGCTTTTTCTTCTTCACTTTCAAATTGTAAGTCTTGTGGTAGAAAAGCAGAGAAATTCGCATTCATTTTATCTTTCCACAAATCAAATAAATCAATTCGCAGTAAACCCTCCATTCCAGCAAAACCGTAAAGTAATGGCACTTTTCTATAGTTGCCATTCTTTAAAATGTTGTATGGGGACTCAGTGAGGAAAGCACCTTCCGTATTACGCTCTATACATGGTGAGAACACAAAAGTAAAATCAGTTCTGTCAAAAAAGGGGTCCGATGTCAACACGTCATAGCTCGCTGTAGTGTAGAACTCTTCCAAAGCGTACACGTCATCTACATTTTCAAAGCCTATGGATCTAGCAAAGGTTTTTGCATTTTCTAGGGGGTCAATTTGAACTGACCAAGGGGCTAAGTTAGATCCACTTTCTGGAATTACTTTATTGAATAAGTCTCTTGTAGTGGGCGAAATCATTAACAGATCGACGGCTGAAGAGCCGGCACTGTAGCCTGCTATGGTCATATCTTCTGGGTTTCCCCCGTAGCTTGCTATATTCTTTTTGACCCAATGTAAAAGTGCTACTTGATCTTTCATTCCAGCATTTCCTGGTGCCTTTTCAGTGCCTAAACAAAGAAATCCGTGAACTCCGAGGCGATAGTTGAATGTTACTACAATGACTTTCTTGCTTCTTGCTAAGTTTTTGGGTAGAAACAGATTTCCAAAGCCGAGTTGGTATGCTCCTCCGTGCACATATACCACAACTGGTAGTTTTTTTTGGTCGGTGTCAGGGACGAAAACATTTGCCACGAGACAGTTCTCTTTTTCGATCTTATTTGGGAACATACTCGTAGTATTATTAAGCGTGGCTTGATGACATATAATAGTATCATCTACGGCTTCCAAAGGGTCTAACCATGCTGAGGCAGGAAGAGGCGCCTGTAACAAATAATATAATGCACGTGTAAGGTACTGGTACTACACTGTATAGGTAATTATGTTAAATAATATTACTTCGATTATTTTACTTTAGATGTTATAATTTCTTTAATTACATTTCATATCTATCGCATGACGATAACACAAGACATTTACTATGTTGTTGTGTACGGGCTACTGATTTCTCTACTAAGGTTATTTAGAATCTTTTCCTGCTTTAAACCAATAAATCATTCAATTTACTGAATTATTTTACCTTTACAAACAACCACTTGTTTACGCAATATTGTACTTCAAAAAGGTGTATCAATTATAGATATCAAATAAATAAAATGACACTAGATGATAAACATTTATCAATTGTTAAAATAAGCAGCTGCTCATCTCATGTAAAATTATTATATTTTCAAACTGTAATAAAGAATTGTCTAGACAGATTATCACACTATCATTAGTCGGCAACTGCACAAAGATCTAGGGTTTAGGATTTTTTAAAATGTTTTCCACTCGTAAACTTATTAACTACTAAACACTTGACTAAAATTATTTTTGTATTTTCATTACAATTAATATCTGTCAAGGATGTAACTAGGCGTTGAGTTGAATATTGTAAGTAGATAGATACCTTAAATCTGTCAGCTCCCGTAGGCGCTGTAGCATAGGGGATCCCGTAAAAGACGAATATGCTGTCGCCGGGGTCCTTGTAGCCCTTGACCGGGCCTTGCGGGCTGCGCACCAGGCGCGCCTCGCGCTCGCCACCCTCGCCCCGCGCGCCCAGACACAGGCACAAACACAGCACCAGACCGCTCCGCATGCTGTCACTACAGATACCGAACTGATCAAGCGTACACAGAACGCGATCATTATATTATCGTTGTATTTTATTCATCATGTCGCCGCTAGACGATAAAGTAAGATAGTGTATCGGCTGGCCACTAAATGCGGAGTGAGTTTGCGTTTTAGTTCTGTGCTTGATACTTAGATGTGCTTGTTCTTGTACTTAGATTTTTCATAGTTTAAATTTCACTATTGCTCGGTTACGTTTATTGGTATTGATGTCTGGTATCTCGTAGTGACATACATAACTAAGTAACGCTCTTTTTTGTTCATCAGGGGCATTGTAAGATTATAATAATGGTGAAATAATTTTTCAGATCGGACAAGTCTTTCGGAGCCAAACAATCGAACAATAAAATACCTACGTCCTCTCTATATGTATTAGTGTTGATCTTTGTTCATACCATGAGTCATGACTATGCTAAATTTCAATATTTTATTCATTGTCTTTTCCTTAAAATGAAGCCTTACTTTTATTTAAACAAAACTTGACAGAAGTGCTAAATGTTAGAATACCTACTTATTTCGCAGCATTTTGCTTACATGCATATTATTTTAGGCCCCGTTTCATATTCTGAGTATAACTTTATAATAACACTGGTTGCCTTTTATACAGGTGTTGATATTTGCTTTCTTGGACATTTCACTTAGATATGGTAAATGAATATAAACTAAACTGAGATTAGGTAATTGATATTGGTAATTAAATAGTTTAAAAAAATGTTTTTGAAAAACCAAAATATTTTGGTTTTTTCTATAATATCTTAAATAAAATTTTTATTTTATTAAGTTTTAAAGCTCGGAATGTCTAGCAGGCGGCGGCGGCGGCGGCGGCGGCGGCGGCGCGGGCGCGCGGTAGTGGCGCTCGTAGATGGCGTCCCAGAAGCGCGCGCGCTCCTCCAGCAGCGCGCCGCGCAGCCGCAGCGTGCGCGCCAGCGACATGTGCGGCGCGCCGCCCGCGCCCGCCGCCGGCCACGCGGGCAGCGCGGAGCCCGCCGGCACCGGACTCCTGGGAACAAAATTATTAAATTATTATGTGCACTGGAGCAACTCATTTTACCAGGTGTTTTTAGCCGCTGAAGCTCTGTTCAATATGATGGAGCATCATCGGTTTTAATATTTAACTAAACTTGTGGATTACCTATTTTACCTACTTATACCGATAAAACTAATTAAAATGCAAAAAAACATAATGAATACTTACTCCTAGTTGAATTTCATCAAGACTTCGTGATAACTTAATCAGTAAGATTTATTATCAGTTTACCTATTGAAAAACTACGAGTACCTACCTATATTACAATATTTTTTGAAAAGGTTAGTAGCAATTTTGTAGGATTTCAATTGAGAAGCTTACCCCGTTGTCATAAAGTTAAGCCATAGCTCTCTAATGACTTTCTTCATGTTTTTCAGATCCTCAGAGATGCTGCTTTCGTCTTTCTCACATAGCCAATTAGGTGCGTCAAATATAGCGCTAGTTTGAGCACAATGGTCGGCTCCTCGCTTGTCCTTGGTGTAGGGTATGACAGGCGTAGAATCTTCTACAAAATTATATTCATACAAATATATCTTGTCATGTCCTGCTTTCACGTGCATGTTCACAGCTCTTAAAGTAGAATATGTGAAGTATAAATCTGACATAAAATTTATGTAAGATAATACAGATTCTTCATCTGCATTAATTGGTTTTTTACCAAAGTAAAATTCTTTGATTTTTTGAGCCACTGTTGCTTTGTCTTCTTCACTTTCAAATTGTAAGTCTTGTGGTAGAAAAGCAGAGAAGTTCGCATTCATTTTATNTTTTAATATTTAACTGATCTTATGGATTACCTATTTTACCTACTTATACCGATAAAACTAATTAAAATGCAGAAAAAATAATGAATACTTACTCCTAGTTGAATTTCATCAAGACTTCGTGATAACTTAATCAGTAAGATTTATTATCAGTTTACCTATTGAAAAACTACGAGTACCTACCTATATTACAATATTTTTTGAAAAGGTTAGTAGCAATTTTGTAGGATTTCAATTGAGAAGCTTACCCCGTTGTCATAAAGTTAAGCCATAGCTCTCTAATGACTTTCTTCATGTTTTTCAGATCCTCAGAGATGCTGCTTTCGTCTTTCTCACATAGCCAATTAGGTGCGTCAAATATAGCGCTAGTTTGAGCACAATGGTCGGCTCCTCGCTTGTCCTTGGTGTAGGGTATGATAGGCGTAGAATCTTCTACAAAATTATATTCATACAAATATATCTTGTCATGTCCTGCTTTCACGTGCATGTTCACAGCTCTTAAAGTAGAATATGTGAAGTATAAATCTGACATAAAATTTATGTAAGATAATACAGATTCTTCATCTGCATTAATTGGTTTTTTACCAAAGTAAAATTCTTTGATTTTTTGAGCCACTGTTGCTTTGTCTTCTTCACTTTCAAATTGTAAGTCTTGTGGTAGAAAAGCAGAGAAGTTCGCATTCATTTTATCTTTCCAAGAATCAAATATATCGACTCGAAATATACCTTCCATTCCAGCAAAACCCATCAGTAACGGCACTTTTCTATAGTTGCCATTCTTTAAAATATTGTATGGAGACTCTGTAAGGAAAGCGCCTTCTGTTTTACGCTCTACACATGGTGAAAACAAAAACGTGAAATCAGTTCTGTAATAAAAGGGGTCTGATGTTAATACTTCATAGCTCGCTGTGGTGTAGAACTCTTCCAAAGCGTACACGTCATCTACATTTTCCAAGCCGTTAGATCTAGCAAAGGTTTTTGCATTTTCTAGGGGGTCAATTTGAACTGAAAGTGTGGCCAAGTTAGATCCACTTTCTGGGATTACTTTATTGAACAAGCCCTTTGTAGTGGGAGAAATCATTAATAAATCCACGGATATGGAGCCGGCACTGTAGCCTGCGATGGTCACATCTTCTGGGTTTCCCCCATAGCTTGCTATATTCTTTTTGACCCAATGTAAAAGTGCTACTTGATCTTTCATTCCAGCATTTCCTGGAACCTTTTCAGTGCCTAAACAAAGAAATCCGTGAACTCCGAGGCGATAGTTGAATGTTACTATGATGACTTTCTTGCTTCTTGCTAATAGATACATAACTGCTGTCTACAAAATACAAAAAGAAATGAGATCCCATCAAAAACAATACTTGTCAAAAAAACCAAGTCTCGCAACTCAGTTGTTCTACGGTAAAAAGTTGTGAGATCCATGTAATACCAAGTCCAGGCCAGGAAATCTTTAACGTTTTACATAAAATATTGACTTGGCCATCGCATGAAAACACGTGTAAATTAAATTATTTAGTGCGATGGCCAAGTCAATATATTTATGTAAAACGTTAAAGATTTCCTGGCCTGGACTTGGTATTACATGGATCTCACAACTTTTTACCGTAGAACAACTGAGTTGCGAGACTTGGTTTTTTTGACAAGTATTGTTTTTGATGGGTTATGATGACCTACGCTTATTTGGCCGAGTAATATAGCAACAATCTTATCATCGACAGCACCAATCACCGTGATCACATTAGACATTTATGATTAGACATGTTAGTTAGTTAGCTTTTACCCACGGGTTTACTCGCGTGGATTTCGATTTGATATTTACTCAAAGGCACGTGCCCACGTCATAACTCTTTTCTCTCCTTGCAAGCTTTATTTTTGTGAAAACTTCATAACGCCCAGTCTATTAATGTGTGACATAATGTGTCAATTATTAATGTCAATAAAATGGCTTTCATACGAATCCCTAACTTTTTGAAAAAAATCTATCCTATGTTCATCGGGTATTGTAGGATGTTAACGGTAAAAGAATTTGTCAAATCGCTTCAGTAGTTTCGGAGCCTATTCATAATTAGGTAACAGTTAAAACCTAGTCGTGAAAACTAGACTTAACTAGGGAAACAAGTTGTTTCAAAATTATTCATTTAAATCAATACCTCAGCTACACTACTCACGAAGTTAAATTTTGAAAGAAGCCCGAGACTTATTATTTTTTACCTACTTAAAGAAAGTACAGAAGTACTACATTAAGTATTAATAGGTACTTATTTTGCTTAAATGAGGGGGTAAATTTAAAAAAAATAAAAAAAAAACATCTTAGCGAATGCCTACAATTCGCAATACTTCGTCGCCTACGTCGCATAAGCGAACATCATAGACAAGCGGTCAAAAATTTAGTTGTCATACAGAAATGCTCCATTCTTCAGGCACTATAATATGTCGTTTTTTTCTCTCCTGTATAATTTTATGCGGTCCACACTGCTTATAACCGCAGTCTATGCAGGAACACTATAAGTAGGTGGTAGCAATCCTCATCAATGAGGGACCGAGGAAGAAGAAGTATAATTTTATAAAAAAAAGTTCGCCCCTTTTTAACAGCTATACTTATAGCGCAAACTGGTTCAGTGTGTTGAATGAAGAATTTATATTTATAACACAGCTTGCCTTTTAGACAGGTGCTTTGCTTTTTTAGACATTTCGTTTAGGTATGTTAAAAATTACAAACTGTTATTAATTGACATTGATAAAATAGTTTTCTGCAATTTTGTTTTTTTCTTTATTATCTTAAATATACATTAATTTTATTATATTTTAAAGCTCGGAATGCCTAGCAGGCGGCGGCGGCGGCGGCGGCGCGGGCGCGCGGTAGTGGCGCTCGTAGATGGCGTCCCAGAAGCGCGCGCGCTCCTCCAGCAGCGCGCCGCGCAGCCGCAGCGTGCGCGCCAGCGACATGTGCGGCGCGCCGCCCGCGCCCGCCGCCGGCCACGCGGGCAGCGCGGAGCCCGCCGGCACTGGACTCCTGGGAACAAACAAATTTTATTATGATAATGTTACTGCTGAATTTTCTCTGACAAATACTCGAATGAGCCATTCTGGCACTGATCTTTTGACGTGAATTCACTGGATGGATACTAAACGTGTGAGGATAAAAATATTCTTTGCTGTTTAAGTGCCAATTTGAAAGAAGATCTATCGAAAATCAGCTAATAATACTCCCTGACAAAAATTTTAAAGTTAGGTTTCAAATTAAAGTAAAATCGATAAAAATATTATCATAAAGAGAAAATGAATGCAATGAACTTACCCTGTAATGATGAAGTTAGTCCACAACTCCCTCATTGTAGCTCTATTGTTTTTATATTCTTCTGTAATGTTATCCTCGCTTCTGCTAAAAACGAGGTTGACATCGAGTACTGCTGTACTTTGAGCACAATGATTTGCGCCTCGTACGTTATTTGTGTAAGGAACTACGAAATTCGGGTCTTCGTCGTCAGTAAATGAGTATTCATATAGATATATCTTATCGTTGCCAGCTTTAACGTGTAGCTTAACAGCTCGAAGAGTAGCATACGCAAATAGAACATCAGTAAAGTAGTCAATATATCCCAATACTGTCTCGCTACTTACTGCTTTATCCCCAAAATAAAATTCTTTTGCTTTTCTGGCAACGCTTTCTCGTTCCTCGTCACTTGTGAATTGTAAATCAGCAGGCAAAAAGTCTGAAAACTTTTCATTCATATTTTCCTTCCAGGTATCGAAAAGTACAATTCTTATTAAGCCCTCCATATTGGAAAATCCATATAATACAGGAACTTTTTCATAATTGCCACTGTCCAAAATGGCAAATGGTGATTCCTCAAGGAACGATTCTTCACTGGTTTTTCTTTCAACGCAAGGTGAAAATCCAAACGTATTATCTTTGCCAGACAAAATAAAACTATCAGTGAATAAGTCATCTAAGGGAGCATTCTTGTAAAAAAGTTCTAATTCATAAATATCATCTAGATTAGTCACATTGAACCTACTTGCATACTCTCTCGCTTTCTTTACAGGGTCAGTTTGTACACAAAATGCGGCAAGATTGGCACCACTCTCTGGTATGACTTTATTAAACAATCCTTTCGTCAATGGAGACAGCATCAAAAGATCCACAGAAGAAGAACCAGCGCTATACCCAGCAATAGTGACGTCATCAGGATTTCCACCAAAACTAGCAATGTTTTTTTTTACCCAACGCAGCAACGCTACCTGGTCCTTCATACCAGCATTTCCTGGAATGTCATTGGTTCCAAGGCATAAGAAGCCAGGGATGCCGAGACGATAGTTAAAAGTAACCGAAATTATTTTTTTACTTTGTTGAACTAACTTTTTTGTCATGAAAAAGTTGCCATATCCCATTTGGTAAGCTCCCCCATGGACATACACTACTACTGGTAGGTTAGTTTCAGCTGTATCTGGTACAAATACATTTGCAATCAAGCAATTTTCTTGAATTATCATAATATCTTGTCCCATAGCATCAGGGAATAAAACTTGCGGGCAAATCAAATCTTTATTCACAGCTTCAAAAGTACTCAACCATGCCGGTGCGGGCAATGGAGCCTGAAAACACACAGGAAATAAACGTTTGTTCAATTATACCAACCAATTAATCTTAATTAAACAATAACACTACAGCATACAGAAATACCAAAATTAAATGTTTATCCCATAGTTTCTTTAGTTCCGTTCCGTTGTTTGTTTTGCTTGTATCTACATAAGTAGGTAACAGGGATTTGATAACTGTAATAGCTACATTATCATTATCTTTCAAGTGTCTAAACTGAGCCCCGATTACGGTAACTTTTATAACGTTTACAATCCAGACGCGTTTCTGATTCTGCGATACGATTGGTCACAACAGCTGACGTACGCTGTTGAACGACCAATCGTATCGCAGAATCGAGAAGCGTGTCTGGATTGTTGACGTTAAAAATTACCGTAATCGGGGCTCTGTTTTGATTATATGAACAATAGCACATTCATCTTAACGCTGTGAATATTCTAAAAATAAGTCCAAAAAGGCATCCGATGTTCCGTCGACTGAGCGACGACTATCTTGAGATAATTTGTTTTATTCAAGGTTCCAGGAAAGGTGATTTACCTACCTTAAACTTGTTGGGTCCAGTAGGAGCTGTTGCATAAGGTATGCCATAGAATTCGAATAAGTCATGTTCTGGGTCTTTGTATCCTCGGACCGGACCCTGGGATATGCGCACAACTCGTTCGGCTCGTTGCTCACATTGCGAGAAAACAACACAGCATGCCGCGAAGCACACAACCGACACTAAGCGCATCGTGTCAATCACTAGCATCCACTAGTAGAATCATTATCGATCAATGTTTGTTATGTTATCGAATAGGCAGGTTTATAATACTGTAATCAAATCTAATTGCTATAACTAGTAGGTACGTTTGTTTTGTTATTCGTAGCTATTATAATATCTTCGTAGATTAGATTATTGTCTAGGTTGCCGACTCGGCTCCACTGGAATTTGTTTGCTCCTAAGTTTGAACTTGTAGTCTTTTTTTATTAATATTAATTCCACATTGCTTTATTTTATTTTTAAGGAGCAATCAGTATAATAATGCTATTTATTTATTACACACAACGCTGCAAAAACGCAATAAACATATTGAAGGTTGAGTTCTATGGAAAGTATTTTTATTGACTCTATCTGCGTTACGAAGCATGCTAAGAAAGTAAATCATCATCATTAAAATAATATAAAACTACACACCTATCTACCTCTACTTCCATCGACTTTCGTACAATAGTTCAAAAGAGCGAAGAGTTAAACAGGTACATAATTGTTGTTTTTTCTCTAAACATTACAAACAACTGCTCAATAAAAAGGTAGCCTGACGACTGGCTAACGTGTCTAAATATAATCGTCGAGGTCACCTCAACAATGTGTTGAATCCGTCGCAGTCGGAATTCTTTATTTGTCAATTACTGGAACATCTAGCAGCACACAGGAAAATTTGTTCGATTCGGCTTTTATTCTATTAGTTAGTATTTCTATACTAATATTATAAACAGGAATCATATTTTGTATTTTTATTATTTTGTTATTCTGTTAAATAGCTTCAATGGTGCGTATTTGAAGCACACTCGTTTTGCCTACGTCGAGTGTTTAACAAGAGACACGGTGGACAATGGAATTTCAAGATTTGTATTTTTTATATTTTTGTATGTTTGTGGTGAATATGCTCCGAAACTACTGGGCTGTTTTTTATCTCACCATTAATTAGTTCCCTATTTTTTTTCTGATGAACATAGGCTATTATTATTTTTATTCGAAGATACGACTTCATTTGCTACTCTATTAAAGTGCACAATATTAATTATCACTAGAGCATCGATAAACTCTTATTTTATGAACTAGCTGGAACATACAGATAAGATACGAGGAATATATCATAGTGTTCGATGTACGCTTGTGTTGCAGTCGCGTGACGCGTCAACATGAGGAGTGTGGAGCTAGTTCTTTGTTTGTGCCTGTGTCTGGGCGCGCGGGGCGAGCGCGGCGAGCGCGAGGCGCGCCTGGTGCGCAGCCCGCAAGGCCCGGTCAAGGGCTACAAGGACCCCGGCGACAGCATATTCGTCTTTTACGGGATCCCGTATGCCACAGCGCCTACGGGAGCTGATAAGTTCAAGGTATGATGGTATGATTCACACGTCAGCTGAACGCAAATTTTGTAATCACTTTTCCTTGTAACATTTTGCATTCCACTTCCTGGGCACTGCTTTTTAAATGTGTAAGATATCAATTAAATATTGGATTAATACATTTATTAATATGTAACCTGTGTACTGTGTACCTTTGCAATCATTTAATTTCTCAGGAGCAATTAACTTAGAACCTATTAAGCTAGTCTTTGATTTTTTTTTAACGACGATTAAGTAGGCCATACTAAAAAATCAATCATTGATATCACCATCATAATTTAAATAGTCAAGGGCTTTTTTCCTATAAAAGTGTATGTTAAAAAATCTTCGCATAGTTATGCAATACTAACTCGTCTATTATTTCGTTTCAGGCTCCACTTCCTGCTTCAACGTGGTTAGAACCTTTGGAAGCTGTTGACGACAACATAGTATGTCCTCAAACTGAACTTCATCATGTTGCCTTCGAAAATAAGACCAAACAGGAAAACTGTCTTATTGCAAACGTTTTTGTGCCAGATACCAACCAAAAGAAACTACCAGTGGTAGTCTACGTGCATGGAGGAGCATACCAAGTTGGGTTTGGAAATCTGTACACACCCAAAAACTTAGCAAGAAGCAAGAGAGTTATCGTAGTAACATTCAACTATCGCCTCGGAGTTCACGGATTTCTTTGTTTAGGCACTGAAAAAGTACCAGGAAATGCTGGAATGAAAGATCAAGTACAACTTTTACATTGGGTCAAAAGAAATATAGCAAGTTATGGGGGAAACCCAGAAGATGTCACCCTTGCAGGGTACAGTGCAGGCTCTTCAGCCGTCGATTTGTTAATGATTTCGCCGATTACCAGAGAGTTATTTAACAAAGTTATTTCTGACAGTGGATCAAACTTAGCCCCTTGGTCAGTTCAAGTAGACCCACTTGAAAATGCAAAAATCTTTGCAAAATCGAATGGTTTTGAAAATGTAGTTGACGTGTACGCTTTGGAAGAGTTCTACACTACAGCAAGCTATGATGTGCTAACATCAGACCCTTTTATGGACAGAACTGACTTTACGTTCGTGTTCTCACCATGTATAGAACGTAACACAGAAGGTGCTTTCCTCACTGAATCTCCATACAACATTTTAAAGAACGGCAACTATAGAAAAGTGCCAGTTTTGTTAGGTTTTGCCGGAATGGAGGGCATATTCAGATTAAATCTATTTGAAACGTGGAAGGATAAAATGAACGCGGACTTCTCTGCTTTTATACCGCAAGACTTACAATTTGAAAGTGAAGAAGAAAAAGCAGCAGTTGTTAAAAAAATCAAAGAGTTTTATTTTGGCAAAAAACCAGTTCGTGCAGATGAAGAATCTGTATTGTCTTATATAAATTTTATGTCTGATTTATATTTCACTTATTCAACTTTAAGAGCTGTGAATTTGCACGTGAATGCAGGACATGACAAAATATTCTTGTATGAATACAATTTTGTTGAAGACTCTACGCCTATTGTACCCCATACACAAGACGTGAGAGGAGCTACACATTGTGCTCAAACCAGCGCTGTACTTGATGGAAGTAATATTGATGTGCCTTCCGAAGACGAGAGCAATATCTCTGACGAACTAAGAACTATGAAAAAACTAATGCGTGAACTATGGCTTAACTTTATGATGACGGGGTAAGTTCTCTTTACAATAGATTATACAACTATGTAGTTGTGACTTTTCAGCACATGTACATTATGTTATTGTATTTACTTAGGGGGCGTCCATAAATTACGTGAGACTTTTAGGGGGGGGAGGGGGTCAACGAAAACCTCACTAAATCTCACGTGGGGGAGAGGGGGGGTCTCGGAAAATATCACGTAATTTTTCCCGCAAGAAATAGAGTAAAATTGCCAGAAAACTGGGTTATTGAAGTAAAAAAAATATTTTTTTATGATGATAATGACAATTTATTCTAAACAGTCTAATCAAATTAAACTAAAAATTCCGTAGTTGTCTGTCGTTANCAACATTCGATTTGCTGCTTCACTTAAGCAAGCATCGTTTATGAATACGGGCGTTAATTGAATTTCACACGCACCAGTCTAATCAGAATAGAAAGATTTTATTTAAACTTTGTTCCCAGGAGTCCGGTGCCGGCGGGCTCCGCGCTGCCCGCGTGGCCGGCGGCGGGCGCGGGCGGCGCGCCGCACATGTCGCTGGCGCGCACGCTGCGGCTGCGCGGCGCGCTGCTGGAGGAGCGCGCGCGCTTCTGGGACGCCATCTACGAGCGCCACTACCGCGCGCCCGCGCCGCCGCCGCCGCCGCCTGCCAGGCGTTCCGAACTTTAAAACATAATTATAATTTTTCTAAAATTGTGAGCTCTGATGGATGTTGGGCACCCTGTGATATGGCATGCCAGGGGCCAGCCCCCCCCCCCCTGAAAAATAATACGCAAATGCTGTCCTATTCTCATAATATAAAATAAATGATTATTCTTTTACTACAATTAATGTAGTTTTATTCTTTACAAAGCTAACATTTGTGTACAGTTAAATACCTACTACCCGTATTTAACTGTACCCGGTTTACCGGATTACCTACCGGTGTACAAGTCTTACCTCCGTACTTAATTTTAATAATGTTGCATAAAAGGTATACAGTATGGAGCGACGACAGACTGGGTTCGCGCTGGCCCTTAAAGATATTAAATACAAAGTTTTCCTCTTTATAATATTAGTGTAGACTAGCTTTCCGCCCGCAGCTTCGCGCGCGTGGACTTCATTATCCAAAATAAAATTTAACCTATGTTACTCGTGGATAATGTAGCGTTCAAATGGTCAAATAATGTTTTAAAACGATCCAGTAGTTTTTGAGCCTATTCATTACAACCGAACAAACAAAGTTTTCCTCTTTATAATATTATAGTGTAGATAATGTACTGAGGTACTGTGACAAATAACCAAATAATCTTAAGTAGAGAATGGGCGTTAGAGAAATACAAGGGCTACATACTTTTTGCCGTGAAAGTAGAAGCTCGAAGGAGGTGAAACGGATGAAGAGCGTGCTTTTTGACTTTCCTTAATCCGACCAAAGTCCACGCGGGAATCCACAAGATAATATTTCAATATTATGACTTGAAGTATTTATTTTGATATGGAGATTAGAGCTATCGAGTTTTGAGACTTAAAAGCAATAGTCATGATTACGAGTACAGGACCTACTACACGGTCGCAGTTAAAGTACTAAATAAGAGGTTTAGTGGAACGGCTAGCTGACATGTGTTAATTAAACAAATAAATAATGCAGTCTTTTAAAACCTGTAACATACTATTTGAGGTCTATGTTTTATTCTTAATTTTTCGACTCATCTGAGATAATTGTTGGTGTGTTTTGTTAAGAAACTATAAAGTACTAAAGACGTGTTTATAACGGAATGAAATCGACACACATTTTCATGTTAGGTACTTTGTTTACAGGCACAGACCTCTGCCAGCCGTTCCACTAACTTGCTTACTCTATCATCTAACGGTAACGCGATTGATAAGGTACATACAAGATAAATAAAAATAACAACGTTCCGTATAAGCTTATTCAGTGTATGTGGGGTCATCATGTGGAGCGGTCTGGTGCTGTGTTTGTGCCTGTGTCTGGGCGCGCGGGTCGAGGGCGGCGAGCGCGAGGCGCGCCTGGTGCGCAGCCCGCAAGGCCCGGTCAAGGGCTACAAGGACCCCGGCGACAGCATATTCGTCTTTTACGGGATCCCCTATGCCACAGCTCCTACGGGAGCTGACAGATTTAAGGTAAATTATAAACATGCCTTCTTTGAAATTACCCAATGAGGATCAGTACTGTTGTAGAAAATTCAATAAAACTAGTATCTACATTAATCTTTAAGACATAAGAAAGATATATCTTTTTGAATTATCCAAATCGGACCATTACTTACGAAGATATTAAGTAATAAACATAGGCCGTTTTTGCCGCTAAAAGTCAACGTACGCAAGGCCGCGTGACGTCATTATATCCGAATCGAGCGCAGCCGGCGTACTAATGGGATGGAAAATATTTTTTTCCGGCTAAACTATCAGTTATAGAAAAAAACTTTTAATAATTAGTATATTGTAGTGCCGCCGGACAGAATAGCCGGCTTTGCGCCGGACTCCGTGAAAATAGTTATATTTACTAGNAAGTTTTTCTCTAAAACTGATAATTTGGCTAGAAAAAAATATTTTCTATCCACGCAGTACGCCGGCAGCGTTCGGATCGGATATAATGACGTCATCGTCCCCGCGCCGGGCGGTCAGTGAACTTTTTTAGTAATTTGGCCGTAACTTCGTCAATTTTTGTCGTAGAACAAAAATTTTTGCACTGTGTATTAAGGATTTCTTAGCCCTATAAATCTGCATTCACAGCTAAAAATCGAAATGATCCTCATTAGGTAGGTACACATAGGTAGTTACTTAAATATTTGAAACAAGTTATTTACTTGCCCAAACCATTGTACTTTTTAAATTTTCAAATATAAAATTTTGAAAAATTACTCACGCATTAAAATTACCTTAATTAAATCATTTTCAAAATATTCGCTAAGAATACTATTTCACATAGGTAGTGTAGTCATTATAATAAATTCTGTCCTTAATNTCCTTATAATATCTTATTTTGTTTCAGGCGCCTCTTCCTGCCCCAACATGGTTAGAGCCATTGGAAGCCGTAGACAATACCATAATATGTCATCAAGCTACAATTAATTTTCTTAACTTCCCAAATAAGACCAAACAAGAAAACTGTCTCATTGCAAATGTTTACGTTCCTGACACCGACCAAAAACAACTACCAGTCGTGGTATATGTGCACGGAGGAGCATTTCAAATTGGCTTTGGTAGTATGGTAACCCCCAAAAGCTTGGTAAGAAGCAAAAAAGTCATTGTAGTAACATTTAACTATCGTCTCGGAATACACGGATTTCTTTGTTTAGGCACTGAAAAGGCACCAGGAAATGCTGGAATGAAAGATCAATTACAACTTTTACATTGGGTTAAAGAAAATATAGCAAGCTACGGGGGAAACCCAGAAGATGTGACCATAGCAGGTGGCAGTGCCGGCTCCATATCCGTTGATTTATTAATGATTTCGCCCACTACAAAAGGCTTGTTCAATAAAGTAATCCCAGAAAGTGGATCTAACTTGGCCGCTCTTTCAGTTCAAATTGACCCCCTAGAAAATGCAAAAACCTTTACTAGATCTAAAGGCTTGGAAAATGTAGATGACGTGTACGCTTTGGAAGAGTTCTACACCACAGCGAGCTATGACGTGTTGACATCGGACCCCTTTATTGACAGAACTGATTTCACTTTTGTGTTCTCACCATGTGTAGAGCGTAATACGGAAGGTGCTTTCCTCACCGAGTCCCCGTACAACATTTTAAAGAATGGAAACTACAGAAAAGTGCCATTACTGTACGGTTTTGCTGGAATGGAGGGTTTACTGCGAATCAATTTATTTGATTTGTGGAGAAATAAAATGAATGCAAATTTCTCTGCTTTTCTACCGCAAGACTTACAATTTGAAAGTGAAGAAGAAAAAGCAGCAGTTGTTCAAAAAATAAAAGAATTTTATTTTGGCAAAAAACCAGTTAGTACAGATGAAAAGTCTGTATTGTCTTATATAAATTTTATGTCAGATTTATATTTCACTTATTCAACTTTAAGAGCTGTGAATTTGCACGTGAATGCAGGACATGACAAAATATGTATTTTTGTATGAATACAATTTTGTTGAAGACTCCACGTCTATTGTACCCCATACACAAGACGTGAGAGGAGCTACACATGGTGCTCAAAGTATGGCTATTTTTGATGGAGATGAAAATAATTGGCTAAACGGTGACGAGAGCAATATCTCTGAAGAACTGAAAAACATGAAGAAAGTAATGAGAGAACTATGGCTTAACTTTATTACAACAGGGTAAGCTATTATCAAATCCAAACAGTTTAAACAATCTTCAGTATTATATTCAAACTACTTACATTATTATTTGCCTGTTCCCAGGAGTCCGGTGCCGGCGGGCTCCGCGCTGCCCGCGTGGCCGGCGGTGGGCGCGGGCGGCGCGCCGCACATGTCGCTGGCGCGCACGCTGCGGCTGCGCGGCGCGCTGCTGGAGGAGCGCGCGCGCTTCTGGGACGCCATCTACGAGCGCCACTACCGCGCGCCCGCACCGCCGCCGCCGCCGCCTGCCAGGCGTTCCGAACTTTAACACTTACAAATAAGATAAATTTAATATTATTTAAGACAAGAAAAAACCTAAAGAACACTATAAATAAATAGGAAATAATTTTAACAGTTTTATTATTTACTTTACCTACACCCAAATGAAATGTACAATAAGCTAGTATCGATATCGGTTTAATAGATAACCGTGACTCACTGATCAATCAACACAAAACACAAAGCTTAATCCATTGTTGAACGGATATTGCGCTGAAAAGCACGGAGAAGGATTTTTCGTAATTTATCCCCTACGAACACATAAATTGGGGTTCAAAGTTTTCATGGAAAAACTTTAACTAACTTAAACTTTTTATTGAAACTTTACAGAGTACATACCTACTTACTGATAACTTAATAAAATACTTAAAATAGTAAGTTTTACTTTATTACCTTGATAATCAGTTTTACTAAAGTTGAATTATTAATTTATTTGCAGCTTCACGCTGCCAACGTCAGCGCCCGTGTGTGACATCTCTCATAAGAGATAAATTCTAAATAATTTACATATAATTCTAAATAATACAAAAACTCGAAACACGCGTTTATTCAGTTTGTTTTTTTCCCCATAAAAACTTTGAACCCCGTTTGACTTTCATAAAGGCAAAATTTTGAAAAATCTTTTCTTAGTGCACCCCTATAGACATTTTATGGAACAGTATGTGCTAAATTTGGAGTAGAGACTCAGCCCAGCGGTTTAGGCTCCATGTCAATCAGTCAGTGGTAATAATAGTATACTTTGTATAATAGTCTTTGTGTTAGTTATAAATTGAAATGCTGTTTAATTCCGATTAATACAACGTGTTAATGAAAAAGCGCAAAACCTGAAATTACTAATTAGTTTGTTCGGAATCGAGAGTAGAATCGATTCCACTAATAAAAAATTAGGGTCAAATTTTAACCAAAAAAATATCTTAATTACGCCGTGTTTATTATTATTATTGGTTTTGGGCCTTCATTTGCGCCAGCTGGACCAGGTTTGATCTATTGTGGCAGCCCTTGTCTTTAGAGTTCACTGCTTAGTCCCGTTGAATCTATAAATTTCCAGATTCTTTGGAGCGTGATATCTGCTACCTCATCCGGGTGCATGATGTGTCGCCCGAGATGGATACTTCTTTTGCTCATAAGCGGGCCGCATGAGCAAAGAACATGCATGGCCGTTTCTTCTTCTGTATGGCAGAATCTGCACGCCGTGTTTAATCGTTACTTACAGAAGTGTATGAACTATCTACGTTAACTACTAACCTACTCATAGGCGTGCATGCCTGCCTTGCAATCAGCGTGTGAAAGGTCAATACGTTTCCAGAAATGCGTA
Organism: Ostrinia furnacalis; assembly: GCF_004193835.3. Taxonomy (NCBI): domain Eukaryota; kingdom Metazoa; phylum Arthropoda; class Insecta; order Lepidoptera; family Crambidae; genus Ostrinia; species Ostrinia furnacalis. The sequence goes on from NW_021132730.1 coordinate 264,894, forward strand.
AAAAAAAGATAACAAGTGCGCGGGGCGAAAACTAAAAGTGTGAATATCTTCGTAAATAATCCGCAAAAATTAATTTTAATAATTTACATAATTCTTTTATAATAAAAATAAGTTGGGGTGTCTGAGGTTTTGCGCTTTTTCATTAACACGTTGTATACGCTTGTCGGAAATGGAACATCACAATATGCTTTACTGACTATGTTGTCACTCAGAGAGCTATGAAAAAGTTGCTGATTGGGTAAATTGGGTTATTTAATTTAAGGGATAAAAGTCGAAATTATGTAATTTGGCAGAAAACCAAAGTAGGTACTTACCTAGATAATGAAAATCCTCGTAGTCTAAAAGTATAACAATAGCTATCGAGCTTAGTAGGTACACGATATATTAATAAAGTTCGTTATAAATTCACACAATAAAACCTGTTTCCAAACCAAACACAAAACAAGTTATATCTTTTAGGTACAATCACGGCGATTGGAGTTGTCGATAACAAGTTTACCTACTGTTAGGTAGCAAGTAAGCATGGGCCATCATTTTTTAGAGCTAGCGACTGAAAAAGTAATTGTCATGATTACTATAACATTACTATACGTAGATTAATAAAATTCTATATTTTTATCCTGTGTCACAGTTGAAGTACAAAAAGATTTAGTTGAACGACTTTGTTGCAATTCCTACATGTCTTGTGTGCTCACTTTAGTCACTTTTTTCGCCTTTAGGCGGGCCTTTAGTTAGCCGACGAGGAGAGTCCCATCCCATATAACCCACTGGCCGTCCCCATTGACCAATGGGTAAGCGCAAAGCATTTCCCGACGATAAAAGAAAACCAGTAGTAGCTTAGCATATTTGTTGCAAATCAGCGTCTATTATTTCAACATTACATAATAATAAGATTTTTTTTCGCCAGCCGTTACATTTAACTAGCTGAATTTATCGTCTGGCGGTAACATGATAGATAAGAATTTTCAGAATATATCAAAACGTCTGTGTACGCTCAATCAGTATCAGTAGTGATATCATGTCGACGTTGAGCGAACGCGTAGACCGTGAGGCGCGCCTGGTGCGCAGCCCGCAAGGCCCGGTCAAGGGCTACAAGGACCCCGGCGACAGCATATTCGTCTTTTACGGGATCCCCTATGCCACAGCTCCTACGGGAGCTGACAAATTTAAGGTACTTACACATAATATTATATTCTAATTAATAACATACAATAAAGAAAGAGAGTCTTCTCTTTACATGCAATGTAACAAAAAAACAAATATTTGTCTAGGCCTTAAAGTAAATGTTTAAAATGTGAAAACTTTGCTTAAAATAATGTCAATGTTTACCTTTTATTGCCCAAAGCAAAAAACACTTGCACTTTTTAAAGCTTTTTATAAAAAAATAAAAATAAATACTTAGCTCTACACAGCTCTACATTAGAAGTTAGTGATTCCTAAAGTGATTCAACTGATTTATAATCTCGTCATGCGGGATTAATTATAAACATAAATAAGCAATTCCTGAAGTTCTCAAACAAAATTGGGAAAATAAAAAATTTTTATAGACTACACTTACTTATTACTTAAATAAGGTTAGGTTGTAAACATTACTTAATAAGACTTATTTATCGTAAGTACATAATTTAATATTTCGTTTCAGGCTCCTCTTCCTGCTCCAACATGGTCAGAGCCATTGGAAGCCGTAGACGACACCATCATAAGTCAACAAGCTGTAACAAACATACCAGTATTTACCTTCGTAAATAAAACCAAAAAAGAAAACGCTCTAATAGCAAATGTTTTCGTCCCTGACACCGACCAAAAAAACCTACCAGTCCTCGTCTATGTTCACGGGGGAGGATTCCAAATTGGCTTTGGAAATATGGTATCTCCCAAAAACTTGGTAAGAAGCAAAAAAGTCATTGTAGTAACATTCAACTATCGCCTCGGAATACACGGATTTCTTTGTTTAGGCACTGAAAAGGCACCAGGAAATGCTGGAATGAAAGATATGGTAGCTCTTTTACATTGGGTCAAGAACAATATTGCAAGCTACGGGGGAAACCCAGAAAATGTGACCATCGCAGGCGGAAGTGCCGGATCCTCAGCCGTAGATCTATTAATGATTTCGCCCATTACAAAAGGCTTATTCAATAAAGTAATTCCAGAAAGTGGATCTAACTTGGCCAATTTTTCAGTTCAAGTTGATCCCCTAGAAAATGCAAAAACCTTTGCTAGATCCAAAGGCTTTGAAAACGTAGATGACGTGTACGCTTTGGAAGAGTTCTATACCACAGCGAGCTATGACGTGTTGACATCGGACCCCTTTCTTGACAGAACTAATTTCACTTTTGTGTTCTCACCATGTGTAGAGCGTAATACGGAAGGTGCTTTCCTCACCGAGTCCCCGTACAATATTTTAAAGAATGGAAACTATAGAAAAGTACCATTACTGTACGGTTTTACTGGAATGGAGGGTTTAATGCGAATCCATTCATTTAACTTTTTGAAAGATAAAATGAATGAGAACTTCTCTGCTTTTCTGCCGCAAGACTTACAGTTTAAAAGTGAAGATGAAAAAGCAGCAGTCATCCAAAAAATCAAAGAGTTTTATTTCGGTAATAAACCAGTTAGTGCAGATGAAGGATCGGTATTGTCATACGTAGATTTTGTCTCAGATTTATTTTTTACATATCCTACTTTAAGAGCTGTGAACATGCACGTGAAAGCAGGGCACGATGAAATCTTTTTGTATGAATACAGTTTTGTGGAAGACTCTACGCCTATTGTACCCTATACCAAGAACGTGAGAGGAGCAACTCATGGTGCTCAAAGCAAGGCTGTATTTGATGGAGATGAAAATAATTGGCAAAGCAATGACGAGAGCAATATCTCTGAAGAACTGAAAAACATGAAAAAAGTAATGAGAGAACTATGGCTTAACTTTATTACAACGGGGTAAGTTATTGTCAATTGAAATCCAAACAGTTTAACAATCCTCAGTGTTTTATTCAAGCTACATTATTTTGCTTGTTCCCAGGAGTCCGGTGCCGGCGGGCTCCGCGCTGCCCGCGTGGCCGGCGGCGGGCGCCGGCGGCGCGCCGCACATGTCGCTGGCGCGCACGCTGCGGCTGCGCGGCGCGCTGCTGGAGGAGCGCGCGCGCTTCTGGGACGCCATCTACGAGCGCCACTACCGCGCGCCCGCGCCGCCGCCGCCGCCGCCTGCCAGGCGTTCCGAACTTTAATTACTGGAATGGAGGGTTTAATGCGAATCCATTCATTTAACTTTTTGAAAGATAAAATGAATGAGAACTTCTCTGCTTTTCTACCGCAAGACTTACAGTTTAAAAGTGAAAATGAAAAAGCAGCAGTCATCCAAAAAATCAAAGAGTTTTATTTCGGTAATAAACCAGTTAGTGCAGATGAAGAATCGGTATTGTCATACGTAGATTTTATCTCAGATTTATTTTTTACATATCCTACTTTAAGAGCTGTGAACATGCACGTGAAAGCAGGGCACGATGAAATCTTTTTGTATGAATACAGTTTTGTGGAAGACTCTACGCCTATTGTACCCTATACCAAGAACGTGAGAGGAGCAACTCATGGTGCTCAAAGCAAGGCTGTATTTGATGGAGATGAAAATAATTGGCAAAGCAATGACGAGAGCAATATCTCTGAAGAACTGAAAAACATGAAAAAAGTAATGAGAGAACTATGGCTTAACTTTATTACAACGGGGTAAGTTATTGTCAATTGAAATCCAAACAGTTTAACAATCCTCAGTGTTTTATTCAAGCTACATTATTTTGCTTGTTCCCAGGAGTCCGGTGCCGGCGGGCTCCGCGCTGCCCGCGTGGCCGGCGGCGGGCGCGGGCGGCGCGCCGCACATGTCGCTGGCGCGCACGCTGCGGCTGCGCGGCGCGCTGCTGGAGGAGCGCGCGCGCTTCTGGGACGCCATCTACGAGCGCCACTACCGCGCGCCCGCGCCGCCGCCGCCGCCTGCAAGAAGAATCGAACTTTAAAATTAGAATACTGTATTTTAAAATGAAAATGAGAATTTTTAAATCTGTCTTTTTATTTTTTGTCAGAGTTCAGTATCTAAAAGTAGGTACCTAACTTGAACGTACCTAGCTAGGCGTTATTCATCTAAACTCAGCTTAATCTACTGGTATGTTCTTCTTACAAACTTCTTGTTTAGTTGTTTTCCTTGTTTTCGTCTAGGGGTCCGCAGGGTGTCCAATTTACGAAGGATTCTTCTTATAAATTAAAAGATCTGATCAACTTCAAACTCCTGATCTTGAATCATATCGTAGTTAAGAAGATTGAATCAAGTGTCATCTTTAATCTTTTATTATGTGGAAAAATATACAATGTAACTTTTAAAGAATAATATTATAAAAACTGAAAATGAAATCTCTTGTCATTACAGCAGCGTGCTTCCACTGTTTTCCGTTCACGGAACGTGAACGTATGAGGTTTTATGTATTTTCAAGCCACTTTTCACTAATAATTGCATTTGCACGCGCAAGCCAGCATGCCTCTTATATTGTAGTTACTAAAGAGGCAGCCCTACGAACAGCAAAACTATTCCATCCTCCAATTTTTCTTTCGATGAAACTCTTTCGTCGACCGGCGCAAATTAGTTCTTATGTATTGTTACAGCAATCTATTGAGGGAACTAGGGCGACGGGCGAGGCGGGATATTACTCGAGGTTCGGGCTGAAAGGAAGCATGATGATGAACTATTCTAACTAATGAACACGGGAGATGAGTTTGTTGGGGAAAAGTTAAACTGTGTCCGTAACGGTGACGGTACTAGAATTTAAAGTTCTCTTTGTTGAACTGAAGTGCTTTTTGACAATTAATTTTAATTATTTGCAAATACCTGCGGTATTCCATCGATTTTTAAGAATTTGATTGGATTTAGCTTTATTTTGGCAAAAAATATTAAGATTATACGTCCTATACCTAATCTTAGTTACTATTGCACATAACAGAAACTAACCCAAAGAAATTTGAATGAGTAAACAAGGTCCAAACAAGGTAAGTCGAAGATTCCCAACTCTGAAAATACAGAGCCCGGCTGCCGAGATAATTCTGTAAGTTAATTAACTCTCTAGATGGTGTGATTGGCTTTAACTATAGGTAGTTAGTACCTACGTTAAAACACTTTGCTGGCTGATAAACAAGTGTATCTATCTGCAGTCAAAAACAGAACGACTTTCATTTGTTATTATATTTTATAATACATTTATAATACATATAATAAATCCAATTTAAAAAAAGTTTTTATCTTATTATGAAGCCCGGATTCACCAGTGGACGATTTAATATAAACTGTTGATTAGTCTTGCCTTTGGCTGGAGTGAGTGCGACGCGATGTGAAGATGTGATTGCAATTTATGACGTTTTCATACTTTTTACTCTGGATTTTTGCAAATTCAGACTTTAGCTAATAAATCAATGTGTAGAATTCAAAACAGAAAGCGTAGGTTTCTGCCGCCGCTAATACCCGATTACAGTTGAACGAACGACAGGGAAGATAAGTCAGTAACTTAATTAAAGCTTGGTTCGCTATAATTGACTTGAGTTCGCGTTGTAAATGCTCTTAACTTTACATCTTTAGCCAAACCTATTACCCTCCCACAGCGAACGCGCCATCGATTGGATTTTGAATTTATGGCAGAGATTAACACAACATCAATATTGCAGCCAACTTATGAACAGGCGTTATCTAAATATTACGCAGAAATATTACGATATTGTGACCAAAGTCAGAGGCACGTATTTATTAATGTTTGATATGGATTTTAAGATTATTTAAATGAGCTATAGAGATAACCTAGTTAACTAAGTATGCGTTGTTTATGAAAGTTACTACGAGGTGGGTCCTCCGGCTCAGAATTTAGTTCTGTTACATCTGAATTAATCTGAAATCACAGTTTCGGTCAAGTCTATAAATAAATCGTTTAAGTAAGTTTTAACTTTCTCCTAATGTTACATGTTATTTTTTATCTATGATGAATATTAGTTAATTAATTTATTATGCAAAACACCATACGCTAAAAACTTAGGTCAGCCATAATTTATGGATTATCGTGGATTCTGTCAGGTAATTATGTTTATCCGAAAGTTAATAAAACTGTAATTTATTCCACTTATGATGTATGGTGGCAATTTAAAGCTACAAGCAAGCAATAGGCTGGGTTCACACGGGAATCCCGAACCATAGATCATCTCCCAATAACGTTGGTTGCGACACACCATATTGCCAGTAACTTGTCATATCCGGACGCTCAGATGTGAAATGTTATTGCATCCAATACACTTCTGTTTTTATTTCAATTTAAATACTTGGGCATTCTTCAGATTCTCATTTTCGGAAATTAAAGTCTAGAAGAGAACACGTTTGATTGCTTGGAATAGATACAATGTTAGATAATCATGTTTTCCCATGAAATCTTGGGTCTGTATTCTATCAACACCTAGTACTTACCTCTTTGTAATCTGTTTGGGATAATATTTTGGCAATATTGTAATTAAGACATAACAATTTGATGAATTTAAACAGTTATTGATCACTGAGACTCCAATCAAGGCCTGGTTTAATAACATCTCCAGGGACGAAGGTAATTGAGTGTCAATGTTTATCAGCTTTATTTGATGTAGGGTTTCCAATTATTGTAGCGGGTAATACCTACCTTGAATGTTAAGTTAGTACCTAAGCAACAACCTCTTATTCCCTGTGGATTATATCCAAAGTAAAACATCTTATACCTATCATAGGTTCTTCGCTCAATCAACATTTACTTACCTATCACGAAAACACCAAAGCGTAATGGAAAACTATCACGCAATGCCGCCGAATCTACGGTGAGTCACGTGATTTGTCGATGGCTGATGCTGACGTAGCGCTCTCATGCATTTTTCCATCTTATCACGGATACTACCATCGTCCTCACGAATGCCGGGAGGACGCCAAACGATCTTTACGTAGAATTCGGAATTCACACCCAACTGAAGAATGTGGAGTAAGCGATTTATACTCGAGTCCGAAGCCAACTTCGGCTATCACTTAGCATAAATTCATTTTCCTTTAGCTGCATGATTTCTGGATTTTCCTAACGTTCGTTCCATTAAATATTCGTTACTTTAGTTAGATTGTACTTGAAATTCAAGTAAGTTACTTTAGAGTTAAGACGTTTAACAAAAAACGTAACATTCGTACTGTATGATTATGTCAGAGGAATTTATGTAATTGTAAGTATTGCCTTTACAAACTAAAATAGGCAGTCAGCCAACGGTAAACTACTTTCATTTAAGTATCTCAACATGGAAAATTGGAAAGAGCCAAATTTTATTTTAAGTTTCTTTAAAACAGGCCACAACTGCCCAAGTTTCGCAGTAACTACCTACCTAGTTACCTACTTAGGTACTTTTATTTTTCACTCGCATCTACATATTGCCTGCAGTGAGCACCAACATAAATTAAAATGGCCGCCCAAAATACGAACATTCTTGCACGAAGCGAGTGGAGAACGAGATGTTATGAAAAACTCGCAAAAAACACTACATACTTAATATATTTTACAGACCAATAAACGTGACCGATAAATAATTCAAAAGAATTACACTAGTCATCGAGTCTGTTTTTTATTTAATACAATTAATCTATATATATAAAAATGAAACCCGTTTCGCGTTGTCACGGCATCACGTGTGAACGGCTGAACCGATTTCGATAATTCTTTTTTTTAAATGTTTGTGGAAGTCCAAGGATGGTTCTTACGGAAAAAAATATTAAGAAAATCTCTACGCTAAGGCGGTACGAAGTTCGCCGGGTCAGCTAGTAACGAATAATTATTAATGCTGTATTTAGTGTTACAATGTTAGGACCTAACTAGGTCCTGTATCTAGTGGATATTATTACTATTCGTCATTATTTTTTAAATACATAATGCATGAAAAAATTAAAATTCACACTTGAAAAAACCAGTTAATAACATTATTTTTTTAATAGTTACTAATTCACAAACATACTTGGTTCTGTTTGCACTGGGTAAATCAAATATGCCTTCGTTGTTTCTTTTCTTCCGTCTTGTATCATTTAAAGTATGAGCGAAAACATCATTAAATTAAGGAAATCTGCACAATGTATTGTTGTAACTCGAAATTTACTGCATTGTGTAACAAATTAAACTTAGCAAATGTAATTGTTATGACAGCACGCGTAATTTGTACTAATTTACTTGAGCGTAGTTACAAGGGATATTCGCAAATCAGCGTCTGGTACGGAGAGGCACCATAAGTTACTGAAAATAAATAAATAGCTGTAAAACATTGGGCGCCAAGCTCGAGAACGCACAGTGGGTTGACATTTTGAACAACAAAGTTAAAATTCACATAAAGTATCAAGTTTTTTTAGAAAGTATTTATTGGGTTTGTAATTAAATTAAAGATGCCGTATAGGCTCACTAATGATTTTTATGGTCTCTATTAATTAATGAAATATCTCTATCGTTCCCCTTTACCTAAAAGTCGCTCCCGCTGTCTATGAGCTTAGATCTTTTGAACTATGCAACCGATTTGAGTAGCGAAGGTTTTATTTAGTGGGTAGAGCGAAACTAGAATTATTATGCCCGTTTTCACCATCAATCCCTAATTTTTAAGAGACCCCTACTGTAACAAAAAATAGGAATTTTGTTTACATAGGGGTCACATAAAAATTAGGGATTGATGGTGAAAACGGACAATAATGTTTTTTATTAATCATCATCATTTCAGCCAAAGACGTCCACTGCTGAACATAGACGTCTTCCCCAAATGATTTCCATATCGCCTGGTTGCTTGGTAGCGGCCTGCATCCAGCGCCTTCCTGTTATCTTTATGAGGTCGTCGGTCCACCTTGGGGGTAGAAGTCCCTCGTCGACGTAAGTTTTTTTTTAAAGTCTATGTAAAAATAATAATTTTTTAGTCTCCCTAATATGTATTTTCAGCACGAAATCTCTGCCTTTGCCCACTGTGCGGCGCGCAGCACGCGGAACTGGCGCGTTTTACGACACGCCCGTAAACAAACGCTTAATTACTGCCGCTTAAACGCCGGTTAACTGCCGAACAGAGGATCGCGGTTTTTAGCTATTGTAAAAGCATTTTTATTATTTGCTTCAGTGCGAAGAATTTACTGCTTTTTAACTCTACTTTTAACTCTACTCCAGCCAGAGTGACTGACATAGCCCGCAGAATCGCTAAATAAAGTGGCAGTGGGCAGGGCACATAGCTCGTAGAGCTGATGGCCGCTGGGGCAGGAAAGTTCTTGAGTGGCGACCACGAGCCGGAAGACGTAGCGTGGNTAACGTAGCGTAGGCAGGCCTCCCACTAGGTGAACCGACGATCTGGTGAAGGTCGCGGGAGGTGGCTGGATGCGAGCGGCGCAGGATCGGTCTTCGAGGAAATCCTTGGGGGAGGCCTTTGTCCAGCAGTGGACGTTTTTCGGCTGAAACGAACGAACGAACGAACTCTACTTTAGAGTAACTAACTTGCCTGTATTTTCAGGAGCATCCGTTCCTTTCGTGATGAAACGCTGTCACGTGCGCAACAGAGAGAGACGAAAAAACTTAAAACTTATTTTCAACAATTAGCTACCTAATTTGTTATCAAATAATCGTAGCTGTATGAGTAGGTACCTACTTATACTTAACAAATGTATAAAGATTTGTAAGGGTGAACTTTGTGTTATAATTCTCTAAACAAATGAATGCTTTACCAATTGGGTTTCTTCAAATAAACTTAAATTAAAGTAGTATTTCAAGAGACATTCCCGTCATGTCGGCCGTGCTATAACTCAACTCTTCCGCGTAGTGAAGACTAATCGCTCAATGATGAAAGCATTTACGAGGCTAATCAACCGCGATGGTATATCTTAACTGGACGTGGTGTCAGCCACCCATTTATTAATTAATTAATACATCATATAAATTATTATGAATCAGCTGCCCCATGCATACTTAGTAACGAAAACTTTTTCATACTACTTAGGTCCCTAGTCCTAATATTTTCAAATTCAAATTCAAAAACGTTTATTGCATGTCACATTACAATTTATAGTTATGTTGTTGCAAATATTATTAATAATTTTTGAAAAATCTAGACTCATGATTACCACAAGAAACTCAAAAATAATTACCGTTTAAAATATGTAAGTAAGTATGTGTAAAATTTATTAAAAAAAAGATTAGATTGTTTATCAATTTTAGGATTTACCAAGATAAGGGTGAAAATTTAAAAGTTCTGATAATGTCGATTTTTTCCCAAATTCTCTCAGTTAAATTACATTCACGAAAATAGGTAACAACTTGGTGAACTTCAAGAGCTTTTGTTCTATACGGATCCTTGAAAGAGATACAACAAGAGCTTACTCCATTAATTTGCTTGTTTGTAGTTAAATACTACCGTTTTATTTCCTCTGGGTGTTATCTGAAGTAGAACAACAAAAGACGTACCTTCATCTTCCGACTCGGTAAAGGGAATCAGTAAAAACAAAATTAAACGCAACTCGGCTCGGCGGCCCCGAGAAAGGGTAGTGGAACACGCAACTGCTCGGACAGGAGACATAGGCCAAGGAGATCAGCCCAGCCACATCTCAGTCTAATTTATGTAGAGTCGCTTCTAAGCTTCCTTTTATACTTTTATTTATGCATCGTTTACTTCTCTCATAGGTTGACTGAAAGAGATGCCATTAAGGTATTTAGCTGTACTCCGTTATTGTATGCAATAAAGCTTTAAATAAATAAATAACTAAACGACACGGTACTCAAAAGGACTCTACACTCGCGAAAGTATTGACGACTGTGATCAGTTTTGAGTTGAAGGGCGAGGACTTTTGCTATGTTCACCTCCTAACTAGTCTAAATAAAGTCCCGAAGTCAGAACTTGTGTTCCATGGATTTCCATCTACATATAATGCTTTATTGACAGGACTATTGAGATTCGAACAATCGTACAAAAATTGTAACGATAAAAATATTATTGTTTTTGTTTACTTACTTTAATATTCACCAGTCAATATCTCCAGCTCCGGATAGACTTTTAAACTTTGTTTAGTGTCTAGGTCTGGCAGATGATTCATACACTCCTTATTTCTGGTTTTACCCTGGCTGTTCTATTCGGGCTGCCGGGGTAATTAAATCAAGAAATTACGAACCTCCCCCTTGTCCTGATAAGCCCACTGTACCCGGCATAAAAATGTCTGCGGGATTTCCAATGAGTAGGCAAGCCTGCGACGATGGCTCCGCACGCCACTGAAGGGTTGAACTCCTATTATGTGGTTGAACTATGTACAGCTTGTGTTATCGAGGTAAAGAATGCGAGTGTACTAACAGCACTTCAGAATTCAGACTATACCTACATTTTTTATGCAAATCAGCACCTATTGCACCTTAGCTTGGTGTGCAGACGACAGCACTACGAATTCGCATTGTTATCACTCTGAAACGAAAACGTAGCTTTAGTCAAATTAACAACTTTAACCTTGATTAGTAAGTAGGAAACTTGAAAGCTACTAAGTAATAAATTTGAAAAAGCTTTCATTAAAGAAATTATAAGTTATTAATAAGTAGAAGATTAAAAACATAACCCTTTTTCTGGCACAGTCGGGTAATGATTTAATTAAACGAATGATCAGTTGTTAAAATAAACAATAATTAAACAACTCATAATTAATACTAATTTGTTAATCAAACTAAAGTCATCTATACAACTAAGCTAATTAACTCATTAGTTCTCAAGATTTGATTTAGGTTTTTCAGCTACAATATTTATTTTTCAGTTTATGTAAGCAGGTCTATATTCGCGCAGAATCCGCCCAGAAGATTAGGTACTCATAATAAGATACTAAAAGGTTACTTACCCAAAAGACTATTACAGAATTTTTACGCCGAAATCTACTTGCAAGAAATATCAGATCTTGCCAAGAGATGAGTTTTGATGTCTGAACTCTAAACAATGCTGATTTTACGACAGCCGGCGTATCTGGTACCTACAAGATCTGAGGCGGCATGTGTTCTGGCCATCACTTTCTGATATCCCTTCCCCTCTGCACAATATTGTATACATACAAGGACCTATAAAGCAATATCAATTCTGTATAAAACTACATCTATTGAACTTTATTGCACTATATGCTGGTTTAGGGTTCAGTTACAAGTTTTGCAAAATAGACCCCATAAAAGATCCTAGACCAACATCAGTCTAGAGCCCTGACACATACAAAAGGATCTCAAAAACTAATAACATGAATGGTAGAAAAATTTAGGTAATCTAGTGAAGGGAAAGAACATGTAAGAAGTAAGTAGGTAATGTAGGTATGTATGTATAAGTCGATTTTCGTTAAAAATATATTACGAGCTTTGTGTAAGTTAATCGCAAACATACCTAATATTGTGATGTATAATCTTACGGAACCTTTCACGAATATAATTTTCACTTTCCCGGTTTTTATTCACATTTTCTCCTATTCGTGTTGTTTTACCTATATCGGAGATATTGCCTTCCCCCGTGTTTCTTCCAAAATATTGCCTTGATTTTGATCAGGACATCAAAGCGAAATAATCTGGAAACAAAGTCAATACAGATAATTAATTTTGATTAAGTTGGGTTGAATGGAAATGTTATCTATGCAAAATTCAATGTTTATTGTCGAAATCAGGTCGTTCAACTTCGATTTTTGGTGGATTCGATGTTAGGCTGAGTTGCACCACCTAACTTTAACGGTAACTATTACGATAACCGGTGTTTTTTGTATGGAGTTTGACAGATTTTTGACGTTTGTCAAAGTTAAAGTAAGATGGTGCAACCGAGCCTTAGTAACTTTTAAGTAACGTTAATTAAGGTAACCAAAGTCTTTATAGTTCAGTGGTAAGAGCTATTCGCCCGGCAAGCGAAAGGTCGTGGGTTCAAGTACCACCTGTGTCAGTCGATTTATTCAAGTGAAATATAATGTGGATTAGTACAATTCTACGTAAGCAAGCCTCCATCATGGAAATCAAGTTGGCGTAATGCGGGCCTGTTGGGTCTAATTAAACAAAGGCTTTAACGTTAATTGCGCTCAGTAATTAGCTGTACGTACTCTATGGTTGGCAGCCAGCGTCGTGGCAGCATAATCGGCTTGACGTCGCTCCACTATGGTGCAGGGAAAGATTTACACTTTGCTACTTTTATTTTTAAATTACAGGTTGTTAATGTTAAGAACTTTTGTAATGATACCCTTATTTTCAAATGCATAATTCATTTTAGGGTTCTCTACCCAATGGATTAGAAATCCTTTAATAAATTGCTCCTTGGTCCATCTAGGATATTTGTTTGTCTGTTTATCAAGGGTTTTAATCAAGTGAGTGGGGTAGCACGACGTCACATACTTTTACCTCTCACACGGGTTTCAGTGTTGGTAACCTCATCATGTCATCAACCTTTACACGAAATCTTATTTGAATAAAGTGTCAATTCAAACTTTTATTTTCAAAAAAGTTAAAGAGCACACGATTTCATGGATACAGCGCACCAAGTGACTCGGTTGTAGCTGAAGAGAAGTTTACAGTAAGCATCGCGAGCTTAATCAAATTGCTCGTCACTGCTCGCTCTTGTCGCTCGCCACGGGTGGTTTACACTCAAAGATTTTCTCGCGGAAATTAACTATTGTTTTTTACAATTTCTCAGAGTGCTTTGTTTTGTTAATGACTGAAAATTTTATTTTCATAACGAAATCATTAATCATTTCAATGAGGAAACTGTAGCTGATTGAGTCCACAGAATGTAGAGTAAGGTAATTAAACTACAAAATATAATTTAACGTGGTTTTAAAAGTGAATAAAATTTATTTCACTATGTAGGTCAATATACCTACAATAGGTATACATTTTAACAGTGACATTAATAAATTGAGGTGGAGGACCTACTACTCGTAGTAGGTAGGTACGATAAGAGTACGAAAGTCTTTTTGTTAAAAAGTATGGTGCCCGATAAGCGTTTAATCTTTTAATCTACCCTGAATATTTGAACCTTGAGCTTTACCTTTTTACAACTTTTGCTTTACTTTGAGATAAAAAATTTAGATCAATAAGGATTTATTACTTTTATCGACTCATAATAAAAATAATATCGCAGCCAGACTAAAGGAATGCCTTGTAAAGAGTTGCGAAGCTCACTAATACGATTATGTGAGTTCGTTCCCCTGTCGGTAACGAGATTTAGTTCTTAGAATGTTTGTGAAATGCCCGACACAGAGGTTGTTCTGTTACATTGGCAATAATCATAATAATTGTACAAGTACAAGTACATTATATGATCATGACGAGTTACCTATCTAAAGAAAAGTATGAAGCAAAGGAGGAAGCTTTCATTTATAAAATAACAAAAAAATATAGGTACTTAGATATTTCCTGATTCCTGAAGAATGAAAACAGATTACTTATTTTCAATTTTCCCTCTTCAATTTCAAGATTTTTTTATAATCGTTCAAGAATAGGATTCCTATTACATAGGTAACTGATGTCGCCACATTTTCCAAATATAGCCGCAGGCATACACATTTTATAAAATAAAAAAATAACACTGGCCCTTTTTTAATAATTAAATAACCAAGACCACAGTAACGATACCTTGTTAATTAATTATAAACATAATAAATCAGCGTTAGCTCCTTCTTTCTATGGTGTCCGAGCACCGCGTTGTGTCCGGGATGCGTCCGCGCGCGTTGTCAGTCTGCGCACGCGCTTGCGCGCCATTTGCATTTTTGCGGCGTGGGAGCGATGGCATGTGTATTATTCGGCGGAATACAAATGACAATTATTAATCAAGCTTTGTGTTGGAAGTTTAGGTATTCGATATTTGGGATATTATTACCAAGATTGTTGTCCAAGACAGCTGAAATAAATGTTATTACGAAGCTTCTAAGACTGAGTTGCCATTTTACATTAACTTTAACGTCAAAAATCTGTCAAATCCAAACAAAAAGCACCGGTTATTGTACGTTATTGTTGCGGTTAAAATAAGGTGGTGAAACTCTGCCTTAATTTTTTGAGCGTGTAATTAAATTGGATCATTTGGTGCTACTACCTATAGATCTAGTCCAGCTACCTTTGGGTTTCAATAGAAAATCTTAGTTTAAGTGAGTACCTACTTCAAACTAGTCTTATTTTCGCTTCAGTCATCATAAAAGGAAAACTTTAAACTTAGATAAATAATAATTTATTTTATGATGATCAAACATGTGAATAAATATCCCAACCTTAGTATCATTAAATTTAAACATTACATTTGCAATAAATGGTAGGAAAAATAAAATAGATAGTGAATTAAACTGGATTACAGAACGTAATCTACGCTGTAGGTTTCAAATTATTGTCTATCTATCTAATAATTGGATATGGTACTTTAGGTAATGAAATCAGTACTAATACATTTGCCCACCCCTAAATGTAAATTAATATTTCATTACAGCGCTGTCCATATCTATGATCTCTGATTGATTGAATTTGCCACGAACGTTATTGGACAGCTTTCAATTACTCGCACAGCTCAACAAACCTTGGAGCCGGCCCTAAAATAGCAACATTTAATAAACTAAGTAGGTAATTGATATCGATCGAAACTTCGCCGTCAAGTTACTAAACAAAAATGTTTAATACGGTCAAGTGTCGGTCATTACAGCAATCGACTTAATTATTTGGGAGGTGCCTTTTAAAAATAAAGCCGTTTCATGTCTAGACAGGGCATTAAATTACTTACTTATTGGCTAAGAAGATTTAACTTGAACTTAGATTCGCAAACAAATTGTAAAGCAATCAAAACAAGGGCTTCATCAAGCAATAAGTAGCTAAAGTTATCTTGGCTGACTCCCACTTGTCTTACAACCTCTCGCCCTCCCACGCACTGGCTCACAATTATACTCAATAACAAAGCTAATAGCTCCTGAAAATTTAATAAGCTTCAACACAAACAAAAAATAAAGTACAACAAACATTTAAAAGTCTCGTCACGGTGCGCACAGGAAGCGGGCTTGATAGACCTCTAAAATAAGTTTAAATCTCGAATATTTTGTGTGATACAGACGTCTCTTCCGTTTTCGAAACGTTACATGAATATAAAAATTGATAATTTGCATTTTTATCATTTGCTCCCCGAATTCTTCTAACGATATTGATTCAAGATCTGTAGACTTATCTTTTCTCATAGAGTTTGCTCAGTATCTGTGGTAATTGACCATTTTCCCTCCAAATTGCAACTATAACTTTCATTTAGGAAGCCATATGTCACCGTAAAATTGTGAATTCCGTCAGATTACAATCTGACGTAGTTAAATGAAGAATGTTCACTAATTTTGTTTTTTAGCTTTCTGTATTCTCTGTTAAAAATAAAAAATACACGTGAAAGAATTATTTCGATACGTCAATTAGTTTCCAAGATATTGAATTTTAAAAGTGCGGGCGGCGAAGATGTTGTTCTCTTTAATGAAATTTGTTAGTACTAAGGTTGAATTATTAAATAATTACTGTTAAATGTGATTAATTTATCACTTTTACCGCGACTTTCGGTAATTATTCATAATAACCGGTTATTATTAATAATTTTCAATTTATCACATTAACCGTAACATTGATTCAAGATCTGTAGACTTATCTTCTCTCATAGAGTTTGCTCAGTATCTGTGGTATATTGACCATTTTCCCTCCAATATGCAACTACCACTTGATTCATGCAGCTGGGTTCTTCCATGTAGCAAGCCACACAGGTATATTATTGCAACTATATTTAGTTCAGTTTTAATTTTAAAATTTGCTAAACTGCTATTTAATTTTTAAACAACAGAAATCGCCCGAAATCAGCTGCAGCTGTCTCATCATCTCATCATCCACTCTTAGAACTTTTATCCATTTAATACCCACTGCGATGCCACTGGTAGGGTACTCAGTAATAAACCTTAAAACTTTCTATTCTTATTTCCGCTTATAGCGCATCTTTATCTGGAGTTCCCGACGTTAACACCTGTTCAAATTTATAGGCAATTACCTTGCGATGTTGATAATAAATATAAATAAATATCGGTACACCCAACGAGGGACTGGGTGCCCTCTTTTTTACGGTCATCTTTGCGGCACAGGAGTTAATCATGACATAATGCTGTTGTTTTTCAAAAGCTTTTCTTACTTCGGAAACTTCGTTATCGGAATGATATCATTGTCATTCTATAATAATATCATTACTACAAATGACGTCAGTGGCAGTGTTACGGTCTATTGCTTTTTAGTTTTGTTGCTATTTAACTTTTTTGTTAATGAGAAGTGATAATGATCTTGGTTTGTCATAGACATCTTTACCCAGTAGTAGGAACTAGGAACCTAGATATTACCTAATAATTAAAAATATGCTAGGATTATGGGAACAAGGGCGTTGCTACTACACACAGCAACTACTTGAATTACAATTAGGTAGTTAAATCCAATAAGAGTAAAGTTACATACAATGTAGGTACCTACCTACTCTTGTTACCAAATTCTTTTTAATATGAGAATATTATTAACCAAGAAAGGGTAATACTTACTTACCTAGGTACTTTTGATAACAGTTGATTTATAAACGCAAAAACCCTTTTAGCGATAATAAGAAAACTGCCTAACTTTCCCGATCTCCAATAACAATATAAAAATATGAAACGAAAATCGTATTGGAAGATAACTTTCTGTTGAACAAACTACTTATAGACGGCGAGTTATCCGGTTATACTCTTTGATCAATAAAATGTTATATCTTATTTGCTTCAGAAAGAAAAGTTTTTATTCGATAGATTTTATGAACGCGAGCTGTACCTAGTTGATGTTAGTTTTATTATTGGATTTCAATTTTAGTCATTGGTTGTGACATGAAAGGAAAACAAGTAGATACTAGCAATAAAATATTTTATACATGGTAGGAAAATTACAGTTAACGACTTTAGCTATCATATTTAATTTTGAATGACCTTTATTTCAGCGGTTAGAGGGCTTTAGAGGACAAGGTCGGTTAGAGGGGAGGTGGATTCAGTTCTCAATTGCGGGATAAGTAGCCGGCATTTTTTCAGGTGGATAATTAATTTCCAGACATTTCAGTTGTAAGAATACAGATAGAACTAAAAAAAAAGCCCGAGTTTATTTTCATCGAAAATTAAATCAATTTGTAACGCTGCCGCAAATGTTAAGAAACATGTGGGAAAACCCGTTTCTTCAAGCTTCAGCCCGGTGGTTTTTGGCAGTTTCTGGGTTCGATTTTCATGGAAAAGCACAGGGAAAATCACTAATTCTTTATCTAGAGGTTTAACCCATGAATCCTCAAGCAGTCGCTTAGGATCTCGAAACAATTGATTCTCTATTGTGTCTCGATTCGCAGGGCTTGAGGGGTTTATTCGGAGGTAAATTATTTTTTTATTGATTAAGAGACGTGAGTCACTCTAATTTATCACCTGTTAAGCACCGTGTGGTCTTACACAGATATGTGATCTATGAAACTTAACACATAAAAATTAACACTAACACTAAAATAATTTAGTGGCGATAAGGGGTTTACTGGAAACATTAAACAAGTCCCGTACGTTCAAAATGTTCCGTCAACGTGTGCGGGCGCATGTGCATGCTTCGCTCGTCATAATTGAGGACCAACGCTGGAGGAATGTAGCTAATTACTGCTATAGATTTTATCTATTCATTAATGCTATACTTTTTCACAATAAAGATGTGATAGGTAGACTCTACCTGTGTGAAAGCCTGACTTTTTAAGCAACACAGACTCACTACTTGTTTCGTTTTTATAAAAAAAATGTCACTTCAATACGTTAAAATAACTTTTTGCCACCCGCGGCGCAGCTTGAGCCTTTCATGTTAATTAATCAAATTAATTAATTTGTAATTAGCTGATATGTCACTATACTTTAAGTCTAAATTAAAATTAACAATTACAACATAAAAAAATTGAAGTAATTATTTTAGACTGTAGTGCTTATTTATTATTTATAATATCACCCTCGTATAGTTGTAATAACACGCTTACCAGTAACATTATATTTTTTTGCTGTATTATGCGACGTCTTCTGAGTTTTATTATTGTCTCTTGATCGATAACTCTAAGTCTAAATGAATCTGTTAATTTTAATAACTATGAACTTTTGTATCAAACTTGTGTCTATAACGTAAACGTACATAGACAAACATAGTATTTACCTATGTATATGAAACACGTACGAGCCATACGGACACCGGGCAGATACACGACTCTATGTTAGTGCAACGTGATGGGACTGATGAGCGAGCCATTAGACTCGCATCTGAAAGCCAGCGATAGTAAGCGCATGTAACTACCAAACTATCAATACCTCAGATCATAGAAAGAGATCAAGTAATCTCAAAATTTGATGAATTGATTCGATGTCTATTTCTCGTTCAAACTATTGTATGGTGTACTTGTTGACACTTTTTAGGATAGCGCAAATAATACTGTAATTTATAGAAACGCGGGCAAAACCGCAGGCAGAGCCCAGTATTAACAGATCAAAACGTAGCGACAACTGTATCAGAAATACCTAGAGACAGTAACTTACTTTGGTCAGAATGCGGTTCTAAACTCTGATTTTTAATTCGACGGAATTTTGACATTTCAGAAGTGTTGTCAACATTGAAACATTCCCACTAAGAATGGAGAGCATTTTCATAAATTAAAAAATAATCCTTTCTTGAATTGAAGGTTTCACTTGAAAAACTAAGGCTTAAAAATGTACCGATCATTTCAAAATGGTTATTTGAATTTTTATTATCATACTTTTGAAGTTACAAAAAAAATTGGGAAATTATTTTTCTATTACTGGACTCCCTGGCCAATAATCCATGGGTTACAAACCTTTTTTATGAAAATCCTTTTGTTAATAAAATCTTAGCTGCATAAAATAATCAATTTAACAAGATGCCAATTTTATAATCTAAGTTGATTATGATGACGATAATGATGATTGATGATCAATACATATTTTCGTTTATGATAATATGTTGTTTTACCGTGTTAAAAACACGTTTTTTTCTATTTAATCTTTAAAATGTACATAATAATTAGGGTACATTAAATTCACAAAACAAACAATAGTTCATTCTTGTAAGTTGTACTTGATGAAATTTCATTTCATATTATTTATTAATAATTCAAAGCAAAAAAGGCTTATTACATCTGAATTGTCAAAAAATGACAGCTGTCAGAATTCCGTCGAATTAAAAATCGGACTATAGTTCTATCTCAGTCAAAGCTAAAGTTTTTGTGAAGATTTCTGTAAGCTGGATGCTAGGATTAGCTATGCGACACGGGTGGACCCTCAGAAACTGTTAACTCTAATCCTTAGCTTAAACTATTGTAGCAGCTTCTATGTCTGAGCTGCCTAGTTAGGCGGTTACCTAACAGTTCCAGAGTTGCCATTTAGTGCTAACTAATAACTATAATAACGTAAACACTTGATTTCAAGATACCCTTGTAGATATACAATTAAAATTAGTCCCCTATCTAATTATTATCTATTAAGACCGATAATACAGAAAGTGCAGCGCATTAATCAACATTATTTTTTACAATTGATTTGTCCTTATCATAAAAATATTAATAACAGAGCACTGGTTTGTCTTGCATGCACCACCATAAGAGATAAGCTCAGATATAGTGTCTGTGTTCATTTTTTTAATTTAATTTATTTAATTTCATTGTGGTATGAATATTCAATAATAAATACGCGTGCACGTGTTACCTGCCTCTTGCATGTGCAAAAATCTATGTAGGTTAGTAGCTAAAAAGCATTCCATTTTCTTATTTTCTACACTCTTATCATAAAGTTACAAAATAGTAAGTAATTGTTACGTGTCGTGAGGCGACTTAAACCTAAAAACGGCGATGATGTAAAAAGCAGCATGCACGTTAAACCTCCCTTCGTCTTGCTTAGTTACAAAGAGGGGCTACTAAGTGTTCCTATTACCAGAGCACAAGGACGCAGCTACTCCAACCTCTCGCACAAGCTAATGACTCTACATTTCTCCTATTTGTCCCTCCTTTAGTGATTCGTACTCCTTACTTTGTTGGAATTACCAGTAAATAACTATGATATAAAATCGAGAAGTAAGTACGCACCAAGAACTAGTTCGTTCTTAGTTACAAAGCAAGGGTTGCACTAAGTGTTCCTATTAGCCGACTGCCGTGGCGAGTGCAGTCACTTCGTCCCTTGCACGCGCTAATGACTCAACTTAACCCCTATTCACCCCTCCATTATGATTCGAGGGAAATATAAGAGGTTTTATGAAGCACACGACTAGCCGAAGAAAAACTGTACCTGTACTAGAGCAATGTGAGAATTGCCAGCTGCAGTCAGGTGAACGACCCACGCAAAAGAGCTAGCGTTGTGAAAAACCTGCATAGTGATAGAGTGTTGCCATGTTATACGATATTAATCTAATTAACGTAGGGCGGGCGGTATAAAAACCGCGCTGTTTTGCCGAGGAAGTCCATCCGGTTACTGTTTTTTTTTCGCGTGAAAATAGAGCTTCACGAAATTTTCTAATCTACTCAACGTTAGAAACTTGGGAAATATAATGCCGGTTCAATTTGATACAGCTCAGTATATTGAAGAACTTTCGATCGATTCATATTCACTGAACCGAAAGCAGAGTTCAATAAGGTTCATAACTGTAATGTAATAACTGTAAGTAACATTTTAGCCACTGAAACAGTGCACCGTTGTCGGTTGCAATGAGCATTGAGCATTACGATGTTGGATTATACCGGGATTATGCTCGACGGGTTGGACAGCCGATCATGTTACGGAGGAATTGCCACGGGTATTAAGACAGGCTAGTCTTTCCTTCCTCTAAAGTATAAACAATTCCCCTTTGTTCGCTTTTCAGCGGAGAGAATTAACGATAAAATAAATTATTCCTTGAAACAGGCCGCGTTTGTAAGTGGTTAAGTGTTCAGTTTCAAGCCATAACTTCGAGGGTTTATCTATATTCTATACGTGTGTGAAGTTGCGCAACCTCCAATCCTATCGGGAGCATTATCGGCGACCAAACGAAGGCGCAGCACGATAATGCTGTACCCCGGGCCCGTATAATAACTATAAATTGGTGCTCCCGGCGATAACCAGCGCGGCGATAAGGAACAATAGCGATTACAAGAAACGAAACGGAAAGACAAAGAGTAAGGCGGACTCTCAAACGCTACTTGTTCTGAAAGCTTTTCAGATACCGCCCGCCCCTTTTGTGGAACTTCAAAACAGTAAAGTGTCTCTTTGGAACATGCCTCATTCACGCTAAAATAAAACCAGTTTATCTCAAATGCGCTTCCTTCAATTTACCCAAAACAATGGATCGTTTTGATAAATCCGTATTATGTTTTGCGCTTGTTTCAAACTTTTGGGACGAGCCATTGTTTTAATTACCTCGAGTGAAGTCTCGTTTGGGGAACGAATTCAATCGTCGGCAAGTTCACGCAACAGACATGAAGTAGATAACCCAGAAGTAAAGTGCTTCTTATCTATCAAGTTACGAAGAAAGTTTACCTGTTCACACAAGGTGTTCGTTAACTTATGATCTTATATGAATTTCCATGAGAACACCAATGATACGAAATTAATTATCCATTAATTATGTCACCCTACACGATATTAACTGCTAATCTATACATGCCAAGGATTTTATAGCTAAAGAATGGATTCCGTTGAAATAAAAATCCCATTAAAGTGCCTAAAATAGATTTAAGAGAAATCGGCAGCGCGTCCGTAGTTCTGGGAAAGACTGATTTCACAGTCACACTAACAATGTTTTCATAAAATTTCCGTACTAAGTTCGGGTAATTCGAGCTGAGTTTTGGACGGGCAGCCGCATCTTAATGCATAGAGTCAGCTCACCACTTACTGGAAATTTGATCGTCTTATTATGCAGGCTGTGATTCCGTACGGAAGGCGGCGGGACGCATAGATGATTACTATTCTTAGATGGTAATTTATATAGAGAGCCTTTGACGGTTACTGTTTGCTCATTTGATATTACCATATCATATTTGCAAATGCCGCGTTTATACGCTCTTGGATGGTAACTTACTTGGTTTTATAGTTCCAGTCATTACAAAGTAACGGAAATGAAGATGATATGGGATATGATATTTTATTAAGTAGGTAAGTAAATAGAATTCACATAAGTTTAACCTTCGTAAGGAAATATCGCTTAAATTAATACATTAAATAAGTAAATTGGATACTTACCCGTTGCTTGAGGATATTGCACCTACCTACTGTCGCTAGACAACTGAATTTGAAAACGGTTCGTTATTATAGAATTATAGCCACATACGTTTGATCAGATTAGTTTAGATAATAACGTCCATTTAACCTGTCACTGCTGCGGGCGACAGCGACAGCCAACACGCAGCGTATGGGAAGCTGGAAAAGGTAATTTACATAAATGTACAGTCGACAGCACATCAACCTGCCACAAAATAGCTATTTTAGCAATGGATTTTCAACTGAATATTTTGTCATTTTGTGTTAAGTAGATGTGCTGTGAACTGTACACACCTAACTGGTGTGTCAATATGTTATTGGAGCCATACGTTCTCGCAGCGCATTTTGCATTCACTTTAACTGTGAGGCTGCTTTATTTAAATTGACATCAATTGCAGGCAATAAATGAGGCTGTCTCTTTAACAATAAAGTGACATGGCACACCTAAAGCAATAAACTGGATTCAGATAAGACAAAATAAAATTTCAAAACATTTTTGAGACGTTTTTTTCGTATTTAAAAAACAAAACACGAATTAAATCATGTTTACCTACTGTTAAATTTAATTCGCAACCCACAAATTAAACTTTCGTGGAAAGCGAGAGTATACCCATTTAAATCAAAATAAAATAAAATTACATACTTCTCTACTTTAAAAAAGTATAACAACAACTTTCTTCGATAGCTCTTTAAAAATAGATGTCTTTATAATCGAATTCCTTTGCCTTTAGCTGGTATAAAATCGAGTTGGTCCCAGCGGCCAGCGCAAGCATGCCTGCTGCAGAATCACATGCATGCGATGCCATGCGACCCACATTCACCAGTTCTTTATTCATGGCTTGAGCTTTAGCGGTTGTGAGCTCTATTACATTATTAAGGCTGCATCCTACAGCTTCCATCAAAAGATTGAGTAACATGGACATTTTTAATGCAGACTTTAAATGCAATATCATTTTCTTAGGCTGAATTGCACCATCTTACTTAAACGTAACTATAACAATAACCGGTGCTTTTTGTATGTAGTTTGACAATTTTTTGACGTTTGTAAAGTTAAAGTAAGACTGTGCAACTCAGCCTTACCTCACGTTGTAAGGCTGAGTTGCACAGTCTCAAAACAAGCAAAATACGAATGAGGTCATATCTACTGATAGTGGCTATTTTACAGCCCGAAAAATCTTATTTTAAGACATAAAGTGGGATAAAAATATCACAATAAACTGACGTCTTTAAACTCAGTAGTAGGCTTTTTAATTTCATGAAATTACTAGGAACTATTAGCAATCGGCACATTCCCGCTTCATCATTAGTCATTTGGTCACGAGCTGTAATAGTCCCATTTTCAGTAATTGAGCCTGTAATGCCGGCCGACGAGGTATCAATCAACAGATAGCGCGATTACATCACGCCGGGTGCAACGAACGTTAGTTTGACACGACCGTTGAGCTTGCGAGAGCCGACCGACGCTCCCTCTGCCGGCCTAGCGGATGCGTCCTAATGACATAAATGCAAATTCGACCATTCGAGCTTCCTGCACGCTCGCACAAACTACACCTACCCACTGGTTATTAAGCCGCAGTCTTTATCCACACCATATTTGGTAAAATAAAGACCATTACGCTGCCGCACAATTTATAAACGCNGGTGTTCAGTAGCAGTACGACACACGGAAACGTCACAGCTTTAATGTACTTCCAAAATGCAGCTGCCCTTTGTTCCCTTTACCCAAGTACGGACCCCAAAGCTTGACCGCCAATCACGCCCGACCGATATATTGTAGGGGAAACTAAGCTGTCTAGGTGCCCGCAACGAAATCAATCAGGCTAGGACCTTCAATGAAGGAGTTTCGAATCTCGACTGAACTTCAATGTAAAGCACATCTAGGTATCTTGAATTGATTAGATTTAAATTGGTAAAGTATTTATCAAACATGTTTGTTTAATATTTAAGTTATGAAAATGAAAAGTGTCATTTTAAAGTTTAAATACTTCTTTACTTCTTTTCATTTATGAATCTGTATAAGTGGTATGGTGTCAGTTCCCGCCCTCGATCGCCGGTCAAGCGTGTTTACAGAAAGGTTCGCGGTATCGTTGTGAAATATAACACCAAAGACACTTTTAGTGGTTGAAATTTCCGTCTTATTTAAGATACCTTTCCCGCGTTCACATCTAAAGTACCCATTCGTAGCGCAACGTGTCCGTGTGTCACAATAAAATGCTACTTTACTACAAGATAAAACTAAAAGCTAAGTTTCGTTGGGCTCATCCTAGATGCATCACCTACCCTGTTTCTATCAAACATCAACATTCACTTTACTCAACAACGTTATACGTAATACAATAATGTAATAAAAATATANAAAAAACGGGTCTTTGATTCTTATAGATCGCGATGTCAGGATTCTGAATATTCAAAACAATCATAAATGCAGTAAGTGGTACTTACTGCGTTTATAAATTGTGCGACCATTACGGTACTCTAGGTTTTTGTGCGTGAGACTAAGTTTTAATTGGCCTTTAAGTAATTCCGTCGCGATTTTTCCTGATATCACAACTTTAATTAGGTGCTCAGTATGGTTGACGCCGGCGCCCCCTGGCGTCTTTACGTAAGAGGAAGGTGTAAAATAAAACTGCTGAAGTAGTTTCGTTTCTTTTTATTTCTCGGTGATCGTAACACAACATAACATACTATATTTTGGTTCAGTCGGGAACTTAATAAACTAAATACTAAATTTTGGTACTAAGACAACGCGATCTGCACCAGTGCGGTGGTGTACATTAAATACATACAATACGTACTAATTACTGTTAGATTACTAGTTTGCTACCATGTCATGTGCCACGATAATTTAGCGTGGCTATGGCTAACTTATTATATGGCTTATGCACCCATCGTTTAAGTTATCCACAATACTTAGTTCAGGCTATCGTTAATATTTACAACCATCAAGCGTGAAATTTAAATTATGCATTGTTCGATTCGGATCGCAATTCAAGATGTTCGGTTCTCATGCCACCAGTGACGATAGTAAAAACATTGGGTGCAAAATTATTTTATCACAGGACTTAGCGTACCATACACACAGAAAAATATACTTACTTAGATATAGCTGATTCTTACATCTAAATTTGATTTCAAGAAATTAAAATATTATTGTATGTACAATACTTTACAAAAAATAAAACCTAAAACGGTTAGAATATTTATAATTGAGATTAAGTATAATTCATAAATTGAANGAAATTGAAAAAAAAAAAAAAATTGATTGAAAATTTTAAAATGCAATAAAACATAATTTAATAAAGATGTAAAATTTTAACCCGTAAATGAGGACAAACTACATTTTAAAAACAGCGTAATAGTCGATTACAACACGACAGTTACTGTATATTAGGGTAGTGAAACCTATAAATCTTATTGTCAAGAGCCGGCCACTACGGCACTCATTCGAACACTACAACGAACATTTATTTCTTTTCAGTGAACATTCAACCACTTTTGGATATAGTAAACACTATTTACACTATAAAATATATAGGTAACAGTCACAGCGTTTACTGAAATAAAAATAAAAAATGCTTTGATCTAGATTTTATGTCTGTTTACCAAACAAAACCCCCCAAAGCGGGAACAACCCGAGTGAATGTAATTTTTAACGGAACACTAATCATCCATGAAGTCACTATTGGAGGAATCGCAGTGAAACCATGAATAAATGCATATGGAAACAGCGATTACCATAAATGCTATTGGCACAGTAATAACAAAACAACAAACGGTAGCATTCGTGATTAAAATGTCTATTTTATCTGAAAATGCATGAGATTCCAACGAATTTCCTTTATTTTGTTGTTATACTTGCAATTCTGCAGAGTCTGCAGCGATATAAGCATTTTAGGTGTACATTCTTTTATTACAGTTTTCCATTCTTGTATGTCCTTAGAATCCGGAACAGAGTAGAAATAGAAATGTTTACAGTTCTCACTGTTTACAAGATTTGTCACGTAGAGGGTATAACTTGTTGCAAATTAGGACATTATTTACCCAGTTTATCGCATGGAAACGCCTCTAGACATTCTTAAGTCAAGTCGTTAATTTATTTCGCTTTCTCATTGGAACTTACTGATTTAATGCTTATTTGTAACAAATTATTCCCTCTCTAAATAAAATTATACCTAAGTAAGGTGAAATATCTTAACGTCACGATCCGACCCCGATAGAAACAACTGCGTCACTAGATACACTCTCCAATATTTCAAAAATAATTAAAATTAAAAAACGCCTTAACTTATTGATAATGAGGTTTTAGGTACGGAAATAAACGAACTGGAACATCGATAAATAATTGTTTTAGAGTTGGCCCAGAATATCGAATAGTCATAACGCATCTAGCTTAAAAAATCTGGGATCTTATGCGGTTGTATTAGATGCTATTTTGCAATAAAAAGGTTTAAACTAGTGTGCTGTGTCGACGGTACATTATTTCATAAAACAGCTGCTTTTTTGCTTTAAAACTACAGGTAGGTAGGTACTACTATCCCCAATAAAAATAAAAACAAGATTTGCGAGCCACGGTGATGGCTTTTCAGTTTATATGAATATTTAGTAGCAATACCAGCAATTATGCGAGTTTATTATGCCGTATAAGTGTTTCTCACGTAAATTGAATATGTAACTGGAGCCCATATCACATTTAAGCCGGAGATAACTGCCGGGCGCATGCGAGCTAAGATTAAGTGGTCATTATCTTCTATTTATTTTGTATGTTATTACGAACACTACAATGTTATTTCAGCGATGTAAGCTTTATTATGCAATTAACGAAATTGGATCGGAATTATACAATATTAAGAGAGATCTCGATAATAATGATGGATGAGCGCTCTTAAATAAAATCATGTTCAGATTTTTATCATTGACCAACAAGTTCTTAATTTTTTATGTCCCATTTATCTCCGATACACAAACGCGATAAAAACTTTCGAGTTTA
The DNA here is from genome assembly GCF_004193835.3 of Ostrinia furnacalis. Taxonomy (NCBI): domain Eukaryota; kingdom Metazoa; phylum Arthropoda; class Insecta; order Lepidoptera; family Crambidae; genus Ostrinia; species Ostrinia furnacalis. Next base: position 293,186 of record NW_021132730.1, read on the forward strand.
GATTTAGATAAAAATAACCATCGTGGATACAACCGCTAAATTAGTTAATTTAACCTAAATTGTTCCAATATGGAGTAATAAAGTATTTATAGCACATGTCATTTTGTTCTTTGGCTAATTTTTAACTGAGATGATTTTTACGACTATTGAACCAATATTAATCTAAGAATAAGTCTAAAATTTAAAAATAATAGAGCAATATTTTTTGCCACAAAAATATGTTTTTCTTTTTATACTTGCAAGATTAATTTTCGATAACCTAAATGAGAAAATTTTATATAATACACCTCACTATTTACATAGGTTGTAACACTTAGTATGAGTTATTGTTTGACCAGCGAGTCGTCGACCGAAATGCAAATTAAACCTATCTACATGGATGTACACAGGTGTGTGAGGGTAATTTATTTTAATTAAACATTTTATACATTTTGAGCAAGCAATGTATTGTAAAGAACGGTTCACTGGTGTTCAGTGGTGTTCANAGCCAGCGTACGACACACGGAAACGTCACAGATTTAATGTACTTCCAAAATGCATATGCCCTTTGTTCCCTTTACCCAAGTACGGAACCCAAAGCTTGACCGCCAATCACGCCCGACCGATGTAGTGTAGGGGAAACTAAGCTGTCTAGGTACCCGCAACGAAATCAATCAGGCTAGGACCTTCAGTGAAGGAGTTTCGAATATCGACTTAACTCGCAATGTAAAGCGCATTTAGGTAGGTATCTTGAATTAATTCGATTTAAATTGGTAAAGTATTTGTCAAACATGTTTGTTTACATTGAAGTTATGAAAATGAAAAGTGTCATTTTAAAGCTTAAATACTTCTTTACTTCTTTTCATTTATGAATCTGTATAAGTATGGTGTCAGTTCCCGCCCTCGATCGCCGGTCAAGCGTGTTCACAGAATATCGTTGTGAAATATAACACCAAAGAGACTTTTAGTGGTTGAAATTTCCTTCTTATTTAAGATACCTTTCCCGCGTTCACATCTAAAGTACCCATTCGTAGCGCAACGTGTCCGTGTGTCACAATAAAATGCTACTTTACTACAAGATAAAACTAAAAGCTAAGTTTCGTTGGGCTCATCCTAGATGCATCACCTACCCTGTTTCTATCAAACATCAACATTCACTTTACTCAACAACGTTATACGTAATACAATAATGTAATAAAAATATAGATTATATGTACAAGGGATGGATTTGAAGCACATTATGTGTATAAACACATCCACAATCGAATCACTCAGAGATTGTTCGTTTACCAAAACGTGAACTATAAGATTATGTAATCGGCTATTTATAACTCATGGGAACTGAGCACGAACACATTTTATACATAGACAATTAATTACGAGAGTAAACTTCACCTATTTGTACATTTCTATTAACAGTATCACGTCTTAGACGTAAACATGGAGTGTGATATATCGTTATTACGATACAACACGGATTCTGTGTAGTTTTGACTAGTGTACGCACTAGGTATGACGTCATAGCCCCGAGGGGTTCGTCCTACAGATTACTTGCCTCGGTACTTTTCAGTGGTGGCATCTTCCAGGTTGCTGTCCCAATCGAATTCGGTGACCCCGGTGCGGGACACTTCGCCTAGGTGTCGCCACCTGTACTCGAAGTCTGAGTCACGTTTCTTGAGGGCCTCGAATCTGGGACAGAAAAGGAAATGTTAGGTGCACTGTGATTGGCTGTGCGATCAAAGGCAGTGCGTGGGCTGAGTAGGCGTCATTGCAATACGCACCTGACTCCTTTGAATCGAATGCATAATTTCCACTGACCTATAAAGTAGCTCATGCAATCGATATATACTAACACTATCAAAACACCCAGTTAACCTTGCCGTAAATATAAATACATAAGAAACTTTACCAGCGCGGTTAGAAACTTCTTAATTAACGGGCAACAGTGTCAAAAATGTTCGCCGCAAAAATAGTAAACTAGTTCAATCCGAGACCCTGACATAACCTATACCGCAAACTCGGTCGTCGCCTATTTGTGTATTTTGGTCGAAAAGGCGAGCTATTCCTCTGTTTAATTATGAATTGCCTGTTTCGGTTAGACTTTATTTTTGGGCGAGGCTGGATTCACATTTTACACTCTAATTAATATAATTAAGCGTACCTACCTGTTTTAATTCGGAGAACATGACTAAAAAGGATAAATATAATGTTAAACACTCGTTATAAGCACCGTTGATAAAGTAAAATTTCAGCATTATACAAACCCAAAAAGGTAGTGCTTATTTAAAGTAATAATTTGAATTAAAGTTTTTGACAAACTCCTAAGCTGCAGGTCAAGCGAGAGTTGAAGATTACTTGTGCTTGACCCAATTGCGTTAAGCTGAAGTTTCTCCGTTGTATAGCGTGGTTCCACTTGGATTTGAGTTTCAGAAGCTCGAATAAGATAAGATGCAAGCGTGTCTCACATCTTCAACTTGAAGATTTCGTGAAAACTGATGCAATCTGTTATGTTAATGGTAGCTCACCGCTTGACTATAAGTCAAATACTTGGCGAGCTCTAGGTCGAGCACGTTGAGTTGCTTGACGCGCGCCGTATTGCATGAGTTAATGTCGACCTACTGTGGTGAGACACACGGTTCACTGTGGCTCACCGTTTGAACATCAGAGGTGGAATTGTGTAAAGCAATCGTAATCATTTGACAGTTCATAACGTACGATAAAGTCAGTTAAACAAAGCGTTTGACAGAATAATCGTACGTTATGAACTGTCAAATGATAACGATTTCTTTACACAATTCCACCTCAGGTTCTTGGCGAACTCATAGAGCTCGAGGTCGAGCGCGTTGAGCCGCTTGATGCGCGCCACCTGCGCGGGCGACAGCGCCGCGAGCGTCGCGCCCGACACCGTCGCGTTGTGCTGCGTGAGCTAATGTCGACCTACTGTGCTGAGACATACGGTCCACTGTGGCTCACCGTTTGAACATCAGGTTCTTGGCGAACTCGTAGAGCTCGAGGTCGAGCGCGTTGAGCCGCTTGATGCGCGCCACCTGCGCGGGCGACAGCGCCGCGAGCGTCGCGCCCGACACCGTCGCGTTGTGCTGCGTGAGCTAATGTCGACCTACTGTGCTGAGACATACGGTCCACTGTGGCTCACCGTTTGAACATCAGGTTCTTGGCGAACTCGTAGAGCTCGAGGTCGAGCGCGTTGAGCCGCTTGATGCGCGCCACCTGCGCGGGCGACAGCGCCGCGAGCGTCGCGCCCGACACCGTCGCGTTGTGCTGCGTGAGCTAATGTCGACCTACTGTGCTGAGACATACGGTCCACTGTGGCTCACCGTTTGAACATCAGGTTCTTGGCGAACTCGTAGAGCTCGAGGTCGAGCGCGTTGAGCCGCTTGATGCGCGCCACCTGCGCGGGCGACAGCGCCGCGAGCGTCGCGCCCGACACCGTCGCGTTGTGCTGCGTGAGCTAATGTCGACCTACTGTGCTGAGACATACGGTCCACTGTGGCTCACCGTTTGAACATCAGGTTCTTGGCGAACTCGTAGAGCTCGAGGTCGAGCGCGTTGAGCCGCTTGATGCGCGCCACCTGCGCGGGCGACAGCGCCGCGAGCGTCGCGCCCGACACCGTCGCGTTGTGCTGCGTGAATGGCACCGCGAAGCGGAGGTTGAACGTCTCTTCGAACACGTATTGTGAGATCTGCGAAACAAAATATTAGTTATTTTTGAGGATACATCATTCGGTGTTTCAAGTCGGTTTTCCAAATGAATTTAAAATTAAATTGACTACAAAAGGTTCATTAATCTTTAAATTCTTTGTATGGACTAATTTGCTGAGGAACAATTCCATGGGTATTACGATTAAACAGACATAAATTTGAACCCGCTGTAAATCCACGGAGCCGCGCCGCCCAAAGCTAGCCGTTTAATACTTTACAAAAGCCCTCGCAATAAAGCTTAATGAATTAAAACGCTTCTTCACCCCGATCGGCGGACAAACATTAAAAACAAATGGCCATAGAACGGCTATGAATATTTATAGGGACAAGAAAACTGCGACGGGGTCGGCACGACAATTCCGACAAATGGCGTTACAGATACGGCAACAATGATCCAAGTGCGAGTAATGGCGGCGCTTATCTCGTCGGGGTCACTGGGAACATCGGGGACATCTATAGCCTCCGGGCACGGGCCCCTTGGAGTGCTATCACACCGCCAATATCGGGTCACAGCACAGGTGACATTGCAATTTCACCACCTTTTGTGAATCCACACATAAAACTGCGATTGTCATGGAAGAACCGATATCAAGAGCTTTTCCGTTAAAAGCTACGCTTTAGTTAGAACTTTGTTTAATTTGCTACGATTCCACAAATCAGCACGTTCAATGAAAACGACTCGCTAATAATTAAATTAGGTCAATTAAATTACGTAGTAACAGCAAAGCAAATACAGCGCGTCAGAACAAATCTACCGAAAACAAAGGAGAATAAAGTTTCTTGCACGCTCGCAATGTTTTCGTCCCCAAACGTACATTTTCCTGGTCGAAAAACAAAAAGGGGAAATTCGATCACGTCATTTTATCGCGACAGTGCCGTTGCTGTCGCGTTTGTGCTTTAGCGACGTCGCTTACGCTTTAAGTTGGTTGTGTGGGCTCTTAGCAACATGCCACGTCGCATTATCCCCAGCAGAACCTCGCCAGAACGCCACGTGCCATTTATTATTCACATTACCTGTTCACGGGTTCTTACAAGCCATGCAGTTTTAATGCCGCCCAAGCATTAGTATACGCGAATACATAGAATTATTCATTTCAGCTTCAGACTCCGAACTCCGAATTGCTGCGCTCTCAGGTTAGCGTTTTCTACGTCTTGGTAGCATCAAAGAACTGCCTTATTCAAAACAGCTTTCAGGTTAAAAAATCAAGAGTAAAGTAAGTGGAATGGAGAAGTGGCAGTGAGATACACATAAACTATGCTGACTGTGGCGATATCACTAGTTTATTTTTTTCAATATTATTATATTCATATTTAAATACTGAAAAATTTACCTGAAAGTTCCATGTATTTAATGGTATGTAATAACATACAATAAAACCCCCGTTACCTAAACAAACCTTTTAAATTTTGCTGGCGCCATCTTTAGTTGTATAAGCGAGTTGGAAAATATTTGTCCGATATTTTTACACATCCCTTTTTAACAAATACTGGACGTTGAGAACAGTATAAAAGAGCACGTACACGAAGATGTTTGGGGAAGTGCGAACGCCTGCAGATGCTATCCATGGATAAGCGATCTAGATATGTGAAACGGAACGGAATTCGACAGATGCACAGATGTGAACGACATACAATGCTGTATCGACAGATCCGTTAATTCAGTCCTGCAAAAAGGATCTGCTGTATCAGTTGATTTTGTCAAGTGAAATATTATAACTAGCTATGAAACAAGCTCATCTATATATATAAAAATGAAACCCGTTTCGCGTTGTCACGGCATCACGTGTGAACGGCTGAACCGATTTCGATAATTCTTTTTTTTAAATGTTTGTGGAAGTCCAAGGATGGTTCTTACGGAAAAAAATATTAAGAAAATCTCTACGCTAAGGCGGTACGAAGTTCGCCGGGTCAGCTAGTGTTTTATATTTCACTGTCAATGTAATGTTAACGGTGCATGTTCTCCTTTGTTTTTTTTCCTTTTTGCCGTGTAGTTACGTGTCTTTAGCGGAATTCATTGGGGAGGTCAATCCGTGGGCCAATATTCCAGACCTGGCCGTAAACAAAATAAGAAGAAGAAAGAGAAGCTCATGTTACGGGAAACTGTCATTCTCTAAACTCATTCATGAAAATAAATTGAAACTTAAAGTATTAACTGACATGAATTATTGCGACCATTTCTCATTCGTAAGAAAACACTCGGGAGGAGCAAGCCTTGCATGCTTCTTGGCCACATGCTAAACTGAAGGTGTTAGTAGGTAATTATTGTTCTGTTCTGTGTGAACTAATTAACGTGAAACTCGTAACCATTTTGATAAATATCTCGGTTGAGCAATCGTTACGGGCTCCACAGATGGTATCGTTGACATCTGGTTCAGCTACTTTTTAATATTTATAATGTTCTGTTTGTTGTAAAATCTTATTCAAGGATGACTGTTGTGAGCTCATGTAAAATCTGGTTATTTTACTACAAAATTGATTCTAAAAGTAGATAAGTAAGTACGTACTTAAGTAGGCTATTTTAGTAAGTACATTTCACATGTATGATTACGATGCAAGGAGTTATTTCTTATTAAGATTTGCGTTTACAGCAATAAATTTACGATCGCTGCCAAGGGTAGCAATTATTCACATGTTTTATAATTACATTCGATGTTTTATTTAAAGGCATTAAAATATCTGATGAATCGCAAAAAGGTCGCAAATTACTTTTGAAGTACAGTCATAAACATAAGTAAAATAAGACTAACAGTGAAACTGTTTTTAAGTAAGCATCGCCTAAAATCTCAAATGATATAATAATACATTTTGATAAAATAAATAAATATAATGTTCTCATTCTTAAGATCGTAACAGAGACAGTAAATTTTTTTAGTTTTGTATTCTAAAATGATTTTTGTTATCCATATATTAAGGAGTTTTGTGCTCGAGCGTGTCTGATTGATCTAAATATTGAAATTCAACCTATCAAGCTTGAATCTATGCTTGAGTTTCAATCTAGGCAATCTAGTTAAGGCGTAGATCGAATTCGAGCCGAAACTGTATGCAGATTGCAAACAACGCGTTTGAAGCGCAACTTATATCATTAATATACAAATAGTTTTGTCTATATCATTTTAACCCATTTTTTTTTAATCCAGCCGTTGCCTGCACTTCTTGAGATCGTCAGTTAAACAAGCTGGAGGGCATTCTACTACCAAAGACTACGTTTTTGAGTTGTGGTCTTCACTGTAAGCCCGTTTACACCACTCTTTGAGTCAAGCCAGCCTTCTGACATTTAAATTCTACATTTTTGATCAACTCCGTTACTTCTGCCGAATGTTCTCGTTCCACATTTTAGCCACCGTGATAAATAAGTCTACGACAGCCGCTACTTCAGCTACTACGCTATAGAAATTTCCTTCATGATTAAAAAAGCTACAATGTATGCATTTTGTTGTAGATTGTACTCAAAGTAAGTACAGGGGGTAGTTCTTTCACGACACTCATTATAGTATCACACGGGTTGATTATTGCGTCGCACTAACACGATAAAGGCAATTAACGTTGCCTTCCGTTTGAGCTGGTATTTATTACGGCGTGGCGGCAATTTGCTGCACGCATGCGCGCTGCCGAGATACGCCGATAACTATAGTCCGGCCCCCCTACCATCGAACACGATTCGGGCGCATCGAGATTGGAAAAATTACTTGATTTATCGAACATCTTATTGACTGGTAATAAGGGTCAACATAAGGATTAAACGATACATTTAAAAGACAGTTTTGAGGTTGATGGTAGAGGAGCGATTCCAAATACATTTTCACCTTAATTCATAATTCTCTATCAACTTACTCAGTGAGAGAATAAAATCTAATTGATCCTATATCAAACTGGTAACTACCAGTGCAGTATATCGTTTTGTAAAGTTGTTTTTGTAAGTCCTCATCATAACTACTGATAGGGTTTTAATTAAACGCGGCATTTCAATTATTGATTTTGGAGTTTCAAAAGTACCTATGTTAGTAACAAGCCCTTTTATTGTGTTTCTAACAATGGACAGTCACAGTGGTAATTATATCGAGAGATGATGGTGATCAGCAAACGCTTTATATCGAGTAAATAATACTGATTTAGATATTAATTTATCTCTCACTAAGTATAAGTTGAGAGATGATTGTGAAACTCAATATTTTAGCTATTGCCACAGGCACGAACCCAAGACCTTTCGCTAATCGAAAATTATCATATTTATCATCAATCAATCAGCATTAATCAAATCGAAAATGTTACAATTACGTTATTTAATAAACACTTTTAACAATAAAATAATTGAAATTATAATGTATCATAAACATAAATTACTTGAAGTGCGTAACACAATTTATTGTTTCGCTTCCAATTATTAAGTATCAGTTTAGCAATCGCAGACACGAATGAAAATAATTCAGCATTTGCCGGCTTGGGCCCCCGGCCCACACCTGTCGCCCGACTGGCCCGGGCGCATTTACTAATTAACATTATATCAACGCAACGGTAATAAATCAGACATTATTCCCGGATGCGGAGGCTGATCTGTGTCCTACTAATAACGCAAATGTACTTAGGCGAGTGAATTATTTTTTAATTACGCAAATCGCAGAATTTTATCAACTGACGACCGTCAAAAAGTTCTAGAGTGGCGACCGCGGACCAGAAAACAACCGATGACTAGAAGAAAGCTGCAGAAATCACCTGGATGCGGATAGCGCTGGACTGGCCGGTCCATTTGGGAGGCCTTCGCTTCGCGAGGCGAATCGCTTCATAGCGATAAGACTTGCCAATTTTAAGTATGTCGTATGACTCGTATCGTAGATTTACGTTTAGTACCCAATATTTGTTTTCAACCCTCGTATAAAGAGGCATTCTTAAAACGTGCTTCATCTCAAATACAGTAAATAAGCATTTATTGAAAACGTGCTCCATCTTCGATCATTTAGCAGGTGAGGTTAAGGTCATACGAAGACTTACTCGCTGTGTGAAATTCATTCAGAATCATCCTATATCTGCACTAAGAAGAAAAGAGAGAGAGAGAGAGAGAGAGAGAGAAGAAAATATTATGGTCTTCAACATTTAAAAGTTTAATCAGGTACTTTATTCTTGCTATTCTTCAAGAACACTGTTGGCAAATGCTGAAAATCAACAACTGACAAATAAGGAGCGGTACTGACACTATCTTATAAATGAAATTAGACAAATATTCTAAGAATAAAACTTAGTTTTCAAATACAAATTTTACTTCTTAGTATATTATTTCAGGAAACCATTAAACTTAAATAACTCAAGATCAAGTTTCTTGCTAAGTTAGACATAGTTATAAAATCTTTCGAACTCTCATAAGCTAGTTTATCATATAAACTCACCAAGAAGCAATGACCATAAAGATACTAAATTGCGCTTGCATCGCATCGCATAAAAGTTTTCTTCTGTTTCATTTCCTCTTAATGACTGTCATAATATTAAACTTATGGCTTGCAAAGGGAAATTTTTGCTAGCAAACTTCAGTATGCCTTACAATTAATATGATAAAAAGTATGAATAATTCGCTCGCATAATCTCGCTGAAACTAGGGTGAATTTCTTGTTCCCTTGTTGTGTAACAGCTTTGGAAAAGTCCCTACAGTATAGGCTGTATCTCACTAGGATACCAATAGTTAGAAGTTCTATTAAACAAAATAATTAAAAACGTGAATCGACGATAAACAAATAGTAGAGAAAAAAGTAATTTTAAGATTAAAGAGATTAGTTAAAAAGAAATCTTGATTGCTGCTGATCATTTAATTTACTCCGGCGTTTCTTTATCATCACTTGCCATAATGTTCGTCTCGAAGCGCTGGTAGGGCCCAAAAGATGAAGAGACAAATGTAAAGTGCCCCATAGGGTCTACCTTTTTTTTATTTACTATATTTTGACGTTCATAAGTGCCACCAGTGGTCTAAATAGAATAAAATATTTTTGATTTTGACTGCTTCGGACTTTTTAACTATTGATTAGGTATCCTGTATTTTATACAGATATAATCATAATCTATTTCAGATTGTTTTTTAAATATCTAATCATCTTAATGTTAAAAGTACACTCAGCCGCCTAATTCAATAACCCTCACAGTCATTCAATTAAAAAGTTGTCTAGTGACGTCATAGTGTTCCGGTGAGGTACAGCTCTAAACAATTCCTGGAAAGGTCTCCAAGAAGGCAGGTCCCGCCTAATTTCCCGTCCGGGATGAGATATTGCGCAAACTCTTTTACGACAGCATAAGCGAAGTGAGATATTTTCCACTTGAATTAATGTGACATTACAACTTTCTGACTGTAACAAGTTTGAACGTGAGTTCATGCCAGCCAATCTCAATTCAGGGCATAAATTCGATTAGTTCTTGATGAAATTGACCGAAGACAGACCAATTAATTTTGAGGAGGCGACGTAACTTATTTATTTTCATCAACAGCTAGGTATTCTGGGAAATTTGCCTGTTGTCTGTGTATTTTGTATATTAATGACGTTCGAGGAAAGGACGCAAGTTCTTTTAATAAACGTCGCTATTCAAGTTAAAACAATCCCATCAAAAACAATACTTGTCAAAAAAACCAAGTCTCGCAACTCAGTTGTTCTACGGTAAAAAGTTGTGAGATCCATGTAATACCAAGTCCAGGCCAGGAAATCTTTAACGTTTTACATAAATATATTGACTTGGCCATCGCACTAAATAATTTAATTTACTCGTGTTTTCATGCGATGGCCAAGTCAATATATTTATGTAAAACGTTAAAGATTTCNATGTGACATTACAACTTTCTGACTGTAACAAGTTTGAACGTGAGTTCATGCCAGCCAATCTCAATTCAGGGCATAAATTCAATTTGTTCTTGATCAAATTGACCGAAGACAGACCAATTAATTTTGAGGAGGCGACGTAACTTATTTATTTTCATCAACAGCTAGGAATTCTGGGAAATTTGCCTGTTATCTGTGTATTTTGTATATTAATGACGTTCGAGGAAAGGACGCAAGTTCTTTTAATAAACGTCGCTATTCAAGTTAAAACAATAATCGCTATCATTGGAACTACACGGTGGGCGTCAAACAAATGAAGGATCCACTGGAATAATGATATGCTAGTAATGAAGCTTGCTACAACAACATAAAATCGAGTCATTTTCATTTATGGAATCGCTTGACATGCTCTAAGCGTCATCTCTTGTGACTCTTTGAGAGTTGACCAAACTTAATTCCTTTAATCTGAAACTTACCTTTTGATATTCAGTGAGGCCGAAGTACGCCATCGCGGCCAAGTTTCTCTTGGCCGATGCTAACAGCACTCGGTCGCTGTCGCCGCTGCGGTGCCGCAAAGTGCCGTTGTAGCAGCCCACGAGCGCCAAGTCGGCGAGCATTCGCGTCTGCCTGTTGTTCGCCAAGTTCCACGGACACGACGCAAACTCTTCCAGTGTGACGCCTCGCCATGACTCGCCCGTGTAGCAAGGGGGTACCTCGGCCGCTGTACGAAAAAAAAACATCTTAAAATAACAGATTCGTGCACAGATGTATTTGAAACTCAATATGTGGTGGCTCGCTACTGTTCGTTCATCAAAAGTTTTGATAGATATCACACTATCGTTATGTCAGTTATGTACAGTACACGTACACAAACAAGTAAAGCTCACTCGCCTTCGTGAGTTGCAAGAACTAGAATGCGAGTGAACTATCTTTTAAATAATGTTGAAACCTCTGAGATAATTCAATAAGTACTATGGCACTCCAATATTTTACTTAAATTTTCCTCTAGGCAACATTTTGTCACTGTAATCGTAGTATTAAATAACAAGAATACGAGGGGCGGCTGAAAAGTTTTGAGCCTAAGTATCTTCAAGTGTTATTATTGACTCGCACTAAATGTAATTAATTTACCAATAACCTCATTAGTATATGTACAAAGTTTCATTTCATTAGCGTCATTACGTTTTTAGTAATTAATCCGTAAACATCATCATGTCTCAGTCATCCGCGCAATGTACGAAATTGAAGTACACAGTTGTCATAAAATGCCTCACAAAGAAGAACAAAACGCTGACGGTAATATTTGGAGAGATGTCGACAGTTTATGGGAAGTCTGGGCCTTCATTTGCCACCATGAATGATTGGATCCGATAATTCAAGCATGGCAGGGAGTCGCTAAAAGATGACTGCAAGTCAGGGCGGCCAGATTTCGCCATTAACGAATAAAATAATAAAAAGTTAAAGAATCTTGCTCTAGAGATCCGCGAATTAAGCTGTGACAGATAGCTGAAGCCATAGGCATTAGCAAGGAACGTATCGGCGATATTTTTCATACTCATTTGCACATGAAAAAAGGGTGTGCGCGACGGGTGTCAAAAATGCTCACGCCACTCGACAAACAGCATCGAGTCACAACTTTGCAGGAGTTTTAGGACATCTTTGGCCATAATCCTAGCATTTTTTTTTCTCTCATTGTCACTATTGATAAATAATAGATCCGGCAGTACGATTCAGAGTCAAAACAAGAGTCAATGCAATGGATTGAAAAGGGAGAACGCCGCCGCGGAAATTCAAAGCGGAGCGATCGACACCCAAGCTCATAGCCACTATTTTTGGGATTGTAGAGTAATTTTATTCATTGACTACCTACTTAAAAAAAACTACAATAAACGGGGATTATTTTGCTGTACTGTTGATAAGAATGCGTCAAGTGGTTGTCGAAATAATAAGAGGCAAACTGGCGAAAGGAAATCTGTTATTGTCAGACAATTCGCCCGTGAATGCCCGCCCATGTTGCAAGGCTTGACCTGGGTAAAACTGGATTTCAATAAATTAATCGCCTACCACACAGTTTAGTCCGGATCCTTAGCTTTTTTTTCTAATTCTCAAATTGGAAAAATGACCACCAGGAACGAAGATTTTTGAGTGACAAAGAAATAAAGGCGGCGTTAAAGGCTCATTTCGAAGGCAAAGATTGCGAATTTTTTTTCAGTGGGTTAAAAGCTCTTTTACACAAATGTAAGAAGTGCGTTGTAGTAGAGGGAGATTAAATAGAAAAATGTATTTTTTATACTTTTCTATCGGCATTTTTAATACCCTAGGCTCAAAACTTTTCAGCCGCCCCTCGTATTACTAACTAGATGACGGCCTGATTGATATAATATCGTTACTGACACTCGCAATACCTACACAAATCAGAGACAGGTATTGAATATCGAATTCTTTCGTACATTGATGCTAAGTAGAAAACAATGATAACTGTTATGATTCTCGGTAATTTATAATTATGTAAAGGTAAAAAATATAATAAATAAAATAAAAACAACAGTTAAAAGTTTTGTTATTGTAAAAACTACCTACTACGTAAGAGTATTACATAAATACGTATCGGTAACTACTTACTGAAGAACGAAGGCTATATTATTATTTACTTTTAATTAAACAACGACGTTATAAAGAAAATAATATAATTAACTATAGGATTGCCTACAAGTAATTCCGATCAGTTTTTTCTATTTAGAATTAAGTCGTTTCGTTCAAATAGCCTCACGCGATGTGACGGCCGGTTATTTTTTAAATTCTTATTCTTGTTTTTGTCGTAATGTATGATAATGGAGTCAAACGAATTAATTCCATTCCGTGCGGATGGCACGCACTTGCTTTCTACGCGTCGCTCTCAATCTCAATTGGATAGCTCATCTGAGAGCGTCGTAATACGAGTAAATACAAGTATCGGAGCTACACATCAAAGGATCGCTGAGAGCGTGCTTAAAACTAATAATGCCAACAGTGATACAATATACAGGGTAATTTTATAAAAGGTTGGCTTTTCAGGAAGTTCCACTCGATTATAACATATCATAATGTTACGTAAATGCCCGAAAACCAGTAAATCTTAGGTTTTACTAGTTAATATTAGGACGTGAGTTGGTAAATATATAAATAGAGTTTCTAAAACAACACCATTTACTATGGTAGGTAATAGAGAAAAAAAAAGCTTTGCAAACTAATTAAAAAATAAGGTTGACTAAAGTACTGCCACGGCCAACGATGCATGCTCGAACGTAGGGACTTTTTAATTCCAATCCCTGACGATTGAAGTGAAAAACTCTGTTTATTGAAAGTTAAATAAGTGGAAAATACTGGATGCAACTTTCACAGCAGCAAAACCGCGCTGTTTTTGTTTATACGAGAACAAAGTATGCTTGTTGCATGTTTCGACAGTTGAATGGAATGTCAGAAGTGGTTGAAAGTTTTGATACCACAATGTAGTATAGATGACCCACGCTGAACTGTCCCACCAAACTCAATGACAGGGGGGCGCTACCATCGTTCAACTATATGGTTTCCAACATGGCAAAAATCTGAACCAGCGATCCGGTATTGACGGTGGCGCCCCACTGTCAATGTCATCGACAGGACAGTCCAGTATATTGGAACTATACGAGTTTAATTTCATGCCATTGTTTTGTATTGAACAAGCTCTGATGACATACATATTGATGGTGATTACTAAATGGTATATATTTAGACTATCGATTTAAATTACTAGTAATTCGTCGATATTATAATATAGTCCTAAGTTTGATAGCTACTAATTAGTAATTTTCATTCATTGAGGAAGAAAATTTTTTTAATTTAGTTCGGAGACCAGTTAATAAAATTGCCAATGTTGCCATCATGGTTGGATGGTTCAGTAAACTTAATAAAGGACTTCCTTCTAGCTGGGAAATATGATTATTTCCAGTTGAAACTAAAATGAGGGTTGCTAGCTGCGTGTTCCTTTAAGATTGTATCAAGAAGGTATAGCCAGCCATATAACATTTATTACGTAATAGCTAATATAAACATAAACCAATTTCCACGAGCTTACTTAGATGATAAAATATTTATACCAAATTGGAAGCCCAGTTGTTTACAAATCCCCTAATTAACCCTTCAAATGGTAATGTTACACGAGGCGAATGCTACCAGAAAAGTTGATTGGAAATCGGGATAAAATCGGAAAAATCTCATTAGAAAAAAAAACTGACTAATGAATGCGTTTTGTTTACAAATCACACATATCATAGTATGATCATTTTATTACATCACGTTGCTGTTTTCATTGTTTCTTTAAAATTTAAGACACAATGAAATGTCTTTTATCGTTTAATTATTCCAAACTCAAACAATAATTCCTGGGTTTTACAGATTATTTTGTCGTGTGGCAAACCTACCTGTAGCCGTCCGCCCTTGGCACCAATGCCGGGAGCCCTTCCACGTGGCGCCTCGTTTCACGTGACGATACTCCGAGAGGTACCTGACGACAAAACAATTGAGGTGAATATCGTATGTACACCCAATATGTCAGGTGGACTACAAAAGATCCGGTTGTATTGACGACATGTTAATTTTTGACGGGTTGTTTAGGGTTGACGGCCTAAGAGTTAAATAATGAAGATAAAATTAAACTTACTGAATATTCTATGTTATCATTAAATTGCTAAGAGCACAAAACAGGAACTTGGAATATCTTAAGCTTGAACTAATAGCAGCATCATCAAGTAATATTATGCACAGCTTTTCTGTTCAAATATTATTGCCTAAGGCATTTTTATGGTCTAACGTCTATTTATAATCTTTATACATTTATGTATTCTTGAGAGCACTGTTCTATGTGAAGCATGTTATTATTTTTTATATTCATTAAATTTTAATATCCCTATATTACCACTTTAAAAGTGAAATTAAAAATTGTGTGGTCTATTACCATAATTCAAAAGCGGCAGACCAGTCAGGCCTGGATCGCCATTTATGTAGATAATAACATTAGCGCTGAGCATTTTATTATCGTGTGCGGATAATGCTTATGCGACACAAGATTTACACACTTATTTATATTCATTGGAAATAATAGAACCTAGCATTTTAATGTTCATATTTACAGTAATAACACGTATTTTAGAGGATTAAATCTCCTTAACGAGATAAAATAAACAGATCTATCTAAATTCAAGTTAGTGCTCCTCTAATCTGCATTTACGAATCCTTGAAAGTTTACAATACTTAATTGAGTTTAAATTCAATTATACGGCGAGCTTTATTTACAAACATTCCAAAAGCTCAAATTTACGCCTTAAGTTTTGCTATCGCCCTGGTTTCAGGGAATACAAATATATCTTGAAATTAATTATTCAAATTAAATAAAAAATACTATAACTGATTAAAATTAAAAAAAAATGCTATAACTGAATAAGGAAGGCACCTACCAGCTCGCTTAGAATTTTCATAAAACGCTATATTTATTAATCGGTCAACCTCTGTACTTCAATAATATTAATTTTGCTGTCCGTTTCTTTGAAATTGTTAATCAGAATGCCCGTGAGTCAAATGTGACTCACGTTCATTGTTATATCTATTGTTGTATTTTATGGACAATAAACTTGAGTATTCCATCCAAGAGTTAGACTCATCCTAAGCAGTTTTGATGGTAAAACTTAATAATCGGTTTCGGTAATGATCATTTCTGTTAGCAATCTATCCGAAAATTGTAAAACTATAAAACAGTATCTAACAAATTAAAGTGGCTGAGTATCGGTGACTTTTTTCAACAAATTATCTCTATAAGTAGTTCTTTGTATGTCTATAATAGTAATAGCGACATTTCCTATCGGAGACCAAGACACACTATCCCCCTTATTAATACAAAGTTACACCTAGGATAAACACTGGATTAAAATTAAATTTCCATACTAAATGACAACTTACAGAGTTCAACTAGGGTGTAACTTTTATTAATAAGAGGGCTAAGTAAATAAGTAAAGCAGTTTATATCACAGAAGGTCATCATTTCAGCCTTAGGACGTCCACTGCTGAACATAGGCCTCCCCCAATGTTTTCCATGTTGATCGATTGGTAGCGGACTGCGTCCAACGCTTTCCTGCTACCTTTATAGGTTCCTAATAATTATGGTAAAATTACCTCGCGACAGGCTCCCTCAGCAGCGTGATGTAGAAATACCGGCGGTGGACGGCGGACCCCTCGTGCCGGTCCAGCTCGCCGCCCACACACGCTGTCAGCTCAGTAAAGTCGGCGTGGAGGCCGCACCTGTAACAAAAGACAATCGAGATTAATGGCGTCCATGGGCTAGTAATTGGACCTGACAGATCGCTTTGCTAGTACAAATGGTTATACGAATTATTAGCTAACTAACTTAGTGAGAATTAGCTCTGCATAGTGTCTGCAGAATACCAGTGGCCGTAACGTGCTCTCTACGAGAACGCCCTTTAAATGCATCATACTGACAACAATATTGTTTTGATCTCAAGTTGATTTGTAGGTATTGTTTTTATATGGTACCAAAAGAATATTTTTTCTTTCTTTTTAGTTGGATAAATTCGTTATTTTTAAAACAGAGGCGAAAATTTTCCAAACAAACAATCAGTCCAATCGTAAACAAAAATTAAGTTTAGTTTGCAAACACGAACGGTTGATTAATCAAGTTATTTGTGTAGAACAAAGAACCACTTAATGAATGTTCAGAAGCTAATGAAAGACGAAACATTCTAAAACGCTCCCCGGATTCGTTCACATTGACAGGTTGAGTAACAACGTCGGAAATTCAGAATTGAGACCATTTCCATCATCCATCACCCAGCTATGAAAACAAAATGTTCAAATATATCTCTACTGAACAAACTTTGTTTTGTCCTTATTTCTTATGGGATGATCGATGGTACGTAAGTTCATTTGTTTCTTTGAAGGATAACAAATTATGTGTAAACAGTAATCACGAAATGTTACTACCTGTTTGGACTTGGAACATATTCTCGTGTGCAGAAAACAAATACCCGAAGACAGAAGCTGAACGAAGCGAAGCGTGAAGACACAGATAGGTCGCGTCGGAGACCATGCCCGACTTACAAAGCTAATCCCTCGTTCGATAATACCCTTCTGTTGTATTGAACACCTGATTGAAAATTCATAATGCCGCGATAAATCTTCATTCATATACCGCACGAGCGGATTAACCGGTATAAAGACTCTATCAGGGCTTGATTAATGCCGACAATAGTCGTTTCTGTGTTGGCACTACAGCGTTGGCGTCGATTCGACCCGCAATGTTGAATAATGCCGTTCGCTAGCGAATCGCTTCCACAGATATCGAGCTCTATAGTCGATTTTGGTTTAATGGATGTTATTATGCAAATTATTATAATTATAACAGCATCTTCGCCGGCGTTATATCATATAAATCGACCGTTTGCTCGTGTTTATAACGTAGATTGCATACGAAATGAGGCTAATGAAACCAGATTGGGTGCGTCTCAGCTTTTGCATATTCTCGGCGTCGAAGGACGATACCGAGGCGAGAGGTTTACCTTCAGACAGCTTGGCGACAGACAAGACGCGGGTGCGCTGTAGTTTTTATTTATAAACCGATGCGCGTTTAATCGAGCCAGCGGGAATAGATAAGCGCGATACCTACTGGCAGTTAGCCATAGAACATGTGCAAGTAATTAGTTCAATTGCATTCATTAATTTTAACTATTAGTTAATCTGATCATAATGTGTTACGCATAAACATGCTCTATCAAATTGAACTTCCAAGACAGTGAGATGAAATTAAGTCCTATCCGATTAGATGTTTACCTGGAGACTCAGAAGATGTGTGGGTATCCGCAAAAATACACTTTTTTAATTCTGGCAAAATGCCACAAGTCAATGGCCAATGGATCAGTATATTTAGGAAGTATTGTACCGTGACATTGTCGCTTCGCTCAGGGACAGTGAAACGTAATTTATTCAAACTGTCTAAATAAATATTGACCTAACATCATAGGTGAGGCTATTCTGGTTCTGAATATCAAAGCAGAAGATACCAATTTATAGATAACGATGATCAAATCCAATATGCGTGGGATTGTAGACTACCTACTTCATTATCTTTTGGAAAAATAATACCTTTGGCATTTATACGGTTGTATCCAAAAAGGTAATTAAGGGGTATTGTGCGAAGTAAATATCAAAAGTGTCATTATTTTGATACGCGATTCAAGGAAAACTTGACACGGCAACTTGAGTGCGTTCTTTGAAGTCTTTTAATTAAAAGTTAAATTAATGTAACAGCACGTTTACGAATTTGTTTGTATTTCTAAACAAAGAGTAGGAGTTAATTTTAACAAATTAATTTTAAAGGTGTGTCTTCAGCACGTACATTCACATGAACAAGGCTTTTCATAGAATTTATTTCATTGTAAAAGCCCGTGTTTAACTCGCGTGAAATTGATGTTGTCACAGAACTATCGAACATCTGTTAGGAACTGCAACTATAATGCTGGAAATGGTTTGTTCTCTATCAATAAAAAGATACTTTGCAACATAATCGGAAACGGGGCGGTTCTTAAGATTAAATAGTGCTTCTTAAATAACTTATTAAATACCTACATGATAAACAGTTTACCACATACTTTTTTAATAGTACGATACCTAGTGAGAAGTTATTAATAAAAGCGCCGTAACTGTAGCATTTCTTATCTTCATCTAATATTCAACGATATGTTAATCGTTACAAATATAGCTAACGGAGTGTTGCGAATTATAGCCCAGCTGTCAAATAAGTTGGTAAAATGCAAGCAAAGCTCGAGCATTCGTTCATATTCGAGAGCTCGCGGACAAAATGTTTATCAGTTTGTGGGGGCACCTTTAGCGGGTCGTATAATGTAGTTGAAAGTGATAAAGGCCGGGTCGGCGTAATATCGGCCGCGGCGGGGGCAGATGACAAACGTTATTGTCCATTAGCTCCTAGTGCAAGCAAAGTGTTAGGCCCCAGCGGTTTCCAAACTTGTTGGGTCGGTGCCCGACTTTTTGGAAACTTTTTAATCAACCAGCCATCGCTGTACAACTTGTGTTCTGTCCGAGCAGCACTGACAACAAACTTTGGGCGTAGTTTTTTAATACAACAAGAAGAATGTGCTACATTGTAGTTCTAGGCATGGAAATGCTTTGACAGGATTCATCATCTGTTGTACTTAGATAACAATAAACGTACTCGGAAATTTTACACATCACCATCTGGACACAAACTAAGAAAGTATTTTACCCGGCAGCGGACATAAATATATTATGTACCTACTTGTAAAATAGCAAGACCAAATACTCCGTGACGTGAGTCCCCTGCGACTCCTGCCATAGTAATCCAGTACGCGAACCACACGCAGCGAAAACTACGCAGCGAAAGGCGGCCGTCAATTTCTTTGCTTAATTTTACCGATCTTTTCGCTCGTTGGGGGATGTTTATAATCCACTTTTGTGTGCTTATCACCCATTGGGGTAGCCCGGGAACCGCTGTGCAAGCGATAACAGCTCCCGCAGGATGCAAGCAGGGATTGGCAATTCGCCACTTCGTTGTGAACACGATTCAGCTCCACATTAGCCGATACGACAACGCCGACGATGAGCTTGGGCGCATACCGTTCTAAAATATAGAGCAGTTTTGGTATTTCAGATTTTATATCCAACGCTGTATCAGCTGCAGCCATTGTCGTATAGCGATACGGACAATGTTATGCAGTCACATGTGTGAGAAGATTTGCTTTCAGAAAATACAGGTTGGTAGTGCAATTATTTACAGATACGAATGTTGACGTTACGTGTAACTTTTACTACTAAATTACTGCAATGTTCCACAATGTACAATATCGACATTTACATGCTAATGAAATGACACAAATATCGTACTGATCTACTTTTATTTATTAGCACAATAAATAACGTCCGTACGATTGCACGCTAGTATAGATTGAGCTGTAAATCATCCGAGCACTTTTATATTCTGACACGTATTCTAGCGTTTCGTGCGATATCGGTCCAATATAGGAACCGTTGGAGAGACGCATACGAGTTCCGCCCGTTTATACACATGTGGCACGTAGTGCAAACTGGTATGACCCAATGCACTTTCATGCAAATTTGAGGCCACAGGAGGCTTGACTTGACCGCTGAAACCATACTGAAACCCAAAATGAACTCAGTCAACTGATCTATATTAGCTTAACGATAGTCTTCTCTACATCTTGAAGATTGTTAGGAATAATACCCGCCATTCTTTCAATATCAATAAAAAAAGCTCTCAGAACAGACCTACTCAAGACAACAGGCATCCAACGATAAAATGGCTGTAAAATGAGAAAAATATCTCAGGAAAATGTACTAAAATGTATACCATCAGCCCTTCTGTCCCTTTCTCATTTGTAATTCAGCATTAAAGTTTTAAAAGGCGGTAACGGAATCAGAGATATGTCCGCTATTCCCTCGGCCATCGCGTGGAGAGCGCATCGCAATTAATTCAAATTAACTCTAAGAGTGTGGACGAAACGAGCAATGTTAGACACGCTTGATTAAGTGAGAGTCAGAATCCGAAACATTTGCAGTAGAGTAAGCACAACCACTTTTACTTTGCAATTTAGAAACAAAAAACATCTAATAAGGATCAATCTATCTATATAAATAAAAGAAAGTCGTGTTAGTTACTCCACTTATAACTCAAGAACGGCTGAACCGATTTAGCTGAAAATTGTCAGAGAGGTAGTTTAGAGCCAGGAGAAGGACATAGGATACTTTTTGTCCCGTTCGAAATTAAAAAAAAAAGTCTGCTTATTTATTGCCATTAAGGCGGAACAAAGTTCGCCGGGTTAGCTAGTAATTTATAAAATGTTTGTCACATCACTGGCCGTCTTTTTGTCGAAAGTGAAAATGAAATAACCAGTAAAGTATTACATTGAAACGATGTCACAGCAAACGCTTAAATAAAATTATTCAAATAGGCATTACATATCGATAAATTTACGTGCTTAGGGGACGCATCACTGCTACATCGATATGGGAGCTTTCTAAAGTACTCTTTGAAATGTTTATGGGCGCTGACGTTTGCCAGCAGCGGGCGTTTGGTCACTCGTCGACACAATTATGGCCTCTAAATTACGGCACCACTGAACAGCTCCACATTAATTTTGTCTGTTTTTATACAAAAAAGCTCTAATCTATTCGTGACATTTAGGTGGGTAACCATTAATCGAAACTTGTCATCTGAGGTCTGGTTTATCAAATGACATAATATTGGCCTGCATTTTGTGTAGCATGTTTATAGGAGCCGGATGCTCATTCCACCTTCCCTATCAATCAATACAATCTACTGAACCCACCCCAAGTTGTGGAAAATTAAGAGGGTTCCGATCGTTATCTATTGGACAAAAAAACCATAATGACGTTACTGATCGATCGTCACCGCAGAATGTCAGCCCGCATGATCGACATTCATAAAAAAGTTGGTTTTTTGCTCGTAATTTCTCGAGCAAAGGTCCTCGGGCATTCAGGTCAGTGCAAGTCCCGGTGCAGACCGGCCGAAAAGATCGTGTTTTTCTTGATCAATCGATCGCTTCGGCGTACATTGCAAAATTGCTGCTTACAACGATCATACATCAAAACGCTCGCTTTTATAATTACCGCTGTGCAAGCGTGCCCACCTCGCCTTGTGCGGCGACACAGACTAATGGCACTCGCTTCCGCCCAACTGAATAAAAGATAGAAGCGCTAAAATAAGTGTTTAGTTACAGTTTTACAACAAAGGCGGCGGCCACGCGTCTCTGTTTATTTTTCCATTTTTCCGGACGCGTGTCGGATTGTGAAGCCAGTAACTTTTGTTTTCCATTTCTTTTCTATTCTGACGTGAACTTTTTACCTTTTCGCACAAACATGTTGATCAATTGTGCGGTTTGTCAAGTCAATTGCATCCATTTCTCAACGGGCTGCTTTACATGCCAGCAAATGAAAATCACTTTCAATTATAGACTAGGAGATTGGAAATAAATCTTCTTAGTAAAGACAAAATGCCTTCCCGACTAAATCACCGTCGAAGCACGCCAAGAATCAATTAAGCCAGATAAGGAACGATTGGAGATTCCAAGCTTCGCCAAATAAAATGATCAGATTGTTCGGGGACGAATTCCTTTCGTTTACCTACTTGCAGTACTTGTAATAGGTACAGACAACGATCTGTCTGTTGTATGTACAAGTAACATCGTCCACAAATGTAGTCGAATAATTTCAACAAAATGAACGAACAAGATCAAAATTTTATTAAGAGATAACCAGATGTGTTGTGATGATAATGTCGTCTTGAAAATGGGTGTTTTATTTTGTAGGGCAGCCCTTTTTAGAGCCTTGATAAACATTAATGAGACCAGAACCCAGAACCACTTAATAGGATTACCCGACAACTGTACAACGTAAAGGAACTCAACTGTTGATTATTTCATTCATTCACAAACAGCGTAATAACATTACTTATATGTATCAAAAAAGCTAATTAGCAAAATGTGATTAATATCGGCGACAAAAGGGTTACTTCGGCGAAAGCGTGCGGACGCGTCACAAAAACCGTATCTCTGTGTACATCTCTCCTCGGGCGTAGGCAGTTAGCACCCCTTCACACTTAGCACGCTAAGCATTTGGGTCTTTTTTCATTGAATTCGTAACATACTCAATAAGTTTATTGCTTCCATAATAGTAATGTATATGTTACAATGTACATACATAGGTGTATAACTTGTTTCAGTGATCTTGTTACAATTTAATAGAAAGTGTTTGAGCATTTTTATTTATTGCCTTTTTATTTTTACGAAATTGATGCTTACACGTGCGTGATAATCGGTAAATCCGAAACTGTAACAAAGAAGTATTAGACGTTGCCAACTCGACTAAATAAGAGAAAAACTTCACAGATCGTAACTGAAAGTGATTTTTTTAAACATTATTGCAATGTTGTCATTGCTTTTACACAGATGAGTGTGTTGGGGCTTTTAGTGAATGTGCTCAGCGCGTATAATCTGCTAATCCTCCGCGGACGACCCGCGCCTCCCCTAACGCCACCTACCTTCCAAAAGATAAGTATCTCCTCACTCAACTTGAATTACTTAAAACAAAATTATTTTCTGTTTATACCTACTCGTAAACACGTCCAGTAAATGAACAAACTTGAATTTTAACAGAAATATACAAAGCACAATTTCCTATGTTACCTGTATGTTTGTTACGACGTTTTAATGTTACATTGTATGCAATTTGTACACTTTCCTTTATTGCTTATTGACAGTCGTGTCAAATCAAAAATTCTTTTCAAACGGAACATTTAGTGCTATTAACACAACGTTTGGTGAAAAAAAATATTTATTTAATCGATATCCAACTACTTATAAACGAAAAGTTACAAACTATAATTACAGCAACTATGTCGCAGCCTGATTACTAACAATAAGAAAATATTAACTTGTCACTTGCTGTACATAAGTTAATTATTGTTTCTGTTAGCAGCAAACTGTAGTTTAGGTTAACCTAGATTAGTTAAAAAAACTTTAGCTTACAAGAATAGGTTCACAGACAAATTACGTTTGAAAGGCAATTGATGAGGCGATACATGCCAAAGTCGGAACTCACTAATAAAGTGTGTAAAGAATTACAGTAACTGTGCCAACTAGTTAAAAGTTTTATTTTTTAGAATCTAAAACCCGACAAAATGCAGGAGAACTTTAATGATGGCTCTTGTTGCCAAAAGACAGCGAGTAATTTATTAGTGTCCGAAAGAAACGGCACAATTTATAGCATTTTAATACAATTTCCCCATCGAAAATGGCTGAAGTTCAAAATTAATATCGGCGGACTTCGCATGAATCTGTAATTCCGCATATTGGACGGAAAGGTATATTTGGAAGGTGGAGATTTTTCATTTCGAACGGTCAAGCATTAGGCGTTCGGAAATACCGTGGGACATTTCCGGATGCGGAAAAGCTACAGATAACGAAAACCCGTGGCGATGTGTGAAGCTTTAACACGCTCGCATAGGAAAAGCGGAAAGAGACGCAGACGCGATTCAGAAAATGTGTATTATAATTTTCGTTCGTTTCAGCCAAATGACGTCCACTGCTGGACAAAGACCTCCCCCAAGGATTCCATAACGACCGGTCCTGCGTTGCCCGTATCCAGGTTCTTCCTGCGACCTTCACCAGATCGTCGGTCCAGCTAGTAGGAGCCAGCCAGCCTGCCCACGCTACGTCTTCCGGCCCGTGGTTGCCACTGGTGTTTATAATCTTTTAAAACATTTCATATCCTCCTGCTTAGGCCCGATTTCCACCAAGGCAGAGCGGAGCGGAGAAAGGTTTTGAATAAAGAACCAGATTTCATTCTGTAAATTTCATTCAATCTGATTGACATCTGATTAGTTGTGCAAAACATTTCTGATCGCCGCTTCGCCTTGGTGGAAATCGGGCCTTATTAGGGTAAATTAAAAGTTGTATTCCTAATTATAGATACTATTTAGCGATTCGGTACAGTTTATCATAAAAAAAATTGGAATAATCCCTAATCTGTGGACGCCCCGCTCCGCGCACGAAATGTAATCACACGCTAAGCCCACTCGATGGTCAGGTCGGATTTCGGCGACTAGCCGTATCAACGCCGACATGAGAACAGAAATACATGCTCTTTATTTCGCCCTTTTCCCGCAATAAAAATCCTCATTACATAATCCTCGGGCGGAGAGGATTACTTCTATGTCACGGCTCTGTCCCTTTCGGATGAAAGGCACATAATCCATACTTTGTAACGAACGAAATAAAACACATTTGTACAGAAAAGTGTGACGATAACGGATTACGGTGAGGCGTCACCAGTAAAATGTATTAAAAAGCAATGATTAATTTGAGGTTTATGGATTTACTGTAATCTGTCACGAATTGGACGTGGTCGTATTAATATTTAAATCGCCAAACCCATTAAGTTTCCATTTTAATTCGCTTTTTATGTATTAAAGTGACGAAAGCTCCCAACAAATCGAATTTGAACTTTACTATCTCCTATTTGCGTCGCTGATTCTTTGTGATATCGATAGCAATAAAGCCAAAGAAATTGCTTCTCTCTTGTTCTTTTATTTCTGTCATCAATATTACTGTAATATCGAGACAGTTGAGTGAAGTGTATAAGCCTCACTCAAGAGTGCTACGTCCCTCTAAGGTCGGGCATCATTAATGCCTACTTGACCCGCCTCATTGGCGCTCGCTTAGCCTTGTGCTCTTTTCAGACCGGGCGAAAAGATCATTTCATATGTCAGCAGTTATTATATGTGACAGTTATTGACTCTATTTATTATGTTAGAAGCTGTCGACAACTAAAAGAACTTTTTTGTTTCTGAATTAGCACCTATTATAAAAGATGCCAACACTAAACTGTTTTGCTTGATGTCCCGTCGTCCATAAATTGGACGTAGTCGGGCGAGTCCAAAGATTTTTATAATAATTAATTCGAAATCATTTTCGAAGAATTACATTTTATTTTTATAATAAATGGTGTTAATAGATAATTATAACGAAAAACGGGCAAGTAAGTACTTACAATGTCGAATGAAGACCGATTAATCAGTTTTAAACTTTCGCGTTGCATGATTGTTGGACGTAAAAATTTGGAATTAGCGCGATAACGTTTCTTGCATCAAAATATAATAGTGGAAGCATGACCACAGGCAACTTAGTATATTAAACAGTTTTGGCTGTAAACAAAATTGAAAACATTTCTGTAATCAATTAATTTTTAAAGTTACCCGAAATGTTTCAGGTGCTGAATGAATTCATACATTTCATCACCTAGAGAAACGTAGGCGGTACAAATTATTGTTTAAATCGCAATTAACGGATTAAATCATGACAGCTCTGGTTTAGTGGGAATGTTTGTAAGACCAAAATTCCGCCGGCTTTACCAACCACTGAGATTAATTTTACGGACTGATGGCCAAATAATTTAACGTCTGTCTTAAGCTGTGTTAAAGCTATTTATTTTGAACCACTATGACTGTGACACGTTGAATAGCATTATTATTTTAATTTGTGTCATTAATTCTATATACGGCGGGCGGACGGAAGTTAGTAACTATGTCATTAGCTAGTACATTCGAGTAATGCATGCGTTCTCTACCTAACTATGGTCATGGACACCGGGCAGGCTCACAATACAGAGTTTTTTATGGAGCTCACATAATTCAGACTGAAAACATGCAAACAAGATTTCTTACGGAGTAGGTACCTCTTTTTCAGATCGTAGTTTTATCTCTGCCAAGTTGGAAAGGCACTATACATTTCCACCGTAATGAAGGCACTAATAAGCTACCAAATACTAGAAAAGTTATGCGACTGTTAAGTCCGGGCAAGTCGTTAGGTAGCAGACGGGCATAATTCGGATAATCCCGCCGAATGTCGAGCACACAGGCCTCCAACGTCGGTATGACTGACATCCCACAAATTCCAACTCCAATTATTTTAAGCATTTACACTAGACCGCACGTCGATTTTACAATGCACCGCAATTTATTGCTCGTGTTTATTTTCGCTATAAGCTCGGCTTTATAACGGAACAATTTATTTTTATTGCGAATCGGCTTGCTGTGCTTGACTTCACTCTTATGAAAAGGGTTCAAATAACTTCTACATATAAAATTTTACCTATACACGACTAGCACAAGTAGGTACTTAAAACAGAATCAGGCATGCATTACTTTACTATGGAGCGGTTAGGCCCATATTGCCTTGAAGAAATCTTTATCGCGAGCCTGAAAACAGAGACGCGAAAAATACCACCATTAATTTCGTAACGAAGCACTTCAAATCTTTTTCGAAACAAAGGAACAGTGTCAATCCACTAAGTGCTTTTAGGTGGAGGCACTCTCAATAAACGCAGTGGCAGTATTCAGCAGATAGTCGGCAGAGCTGTGTAAATGACTGAAAAGCGTTCACCAATACGCGAATATGGGAACGCAAACATTGCAACACACCGAAATAAGAACAATACTCGCATAAGGGCAACAATAGAGCATATTGAGAGGCGGCGTGGAAACAAAATTCTAGTTCGCATACACACGGGCACGGGTTAGGGATGGCCAGTGGAGATGTAAATTGAATACAAAGAATATGGAAACATTTTCTATTGTACTCTCATTTCATATTTGCCCCGAAACACCTGACTTTTTCAACCAGTATTTTTATTGGTTTAGTGAATATGAATACAGGTCAAACGGACGTTTTTCGTTGAAATAAAGTATGAATGCTTTGGAAATTAAGGTAGACACAATAAGAGTTGTAGGTATAAGCTACGTTTGTAAACTTACTTGGTTTTAAAAGTAAAGACATGTTGTCGCTAACTCGTGTAAATATTTACATGAATCAAAACTTGCACAAGCGCGGTAGACATGATAATGTTATTCGCCTGTTAAAAAACAAAAGCCTTGCGAGCTTTTGGGAGCACGTGTAAATTTTCTTTTTTTCTAGCCTGTTTACAAAGAAGTTTGTACAAAATATGTATTAATAAATGAACCCTGTATCTAGGGTTAAAGTACTTTCCATTCCTAGTTCATAATACCTCGCCACTAAACAAGTCTGTTTATGTTGTGAGGTTGTTTTCCGTGTGGGCTCCGTGAAATTTCCAGTGGAACAGCTAACGGTGCACATCTGTGAAGTGCCACCATATAAGTTGTTTTCGTCATGTTACAGCGACGGTTTGGACGGCACCCAACATGGAAATCCTCGGACGGTTTATTCAGTTGACTACAACCACCACGGTGATTTATGTTCGTGGGCAAATGCATACAAACGGGTATTCGCCGACCTTATGGTCTTTGTTTAGTTTTATTTTATGCAAACGTCCGTATCACATTCAATATTACCTAGTATGGACAATGGACATGTTATTTTAATATTTACCTGCTAAATGAATATTGTACCAGTAAAGTTGAGTAGGTATAATTATCTTAGTTTACTTGTTAAGCTATCAATTGCAAAACAAAAGAATAGATCTTTGTACGTCGTGGTCATCATAATCTAACTAACATCGTGCTCCTACCATGTACACTTATCTCTCTACAGCAGCTCGGTGAGCGTATATAGACGGAATATTAAGAGCAAAGGCTCTCTCGGGCGTCGATAAGATGTATCACGATGAAATGCTGCGGCATTATCCGGATAATCCCTACAACTTGTCCGACTGTTACCGTCTACCGCTCAGGCTCCCTTGTCGAGATCAGCCGTTCGCCCCTTGAACAAACATCCCGCAAAATAGGAACTGTGCCGGCGAAAAATAAACGAGTGAAATTGCTTCCCGTTGTAAAACTTTGCTATCAAGCGCCAATAAATTACGTCGTTATCGTTGACATAAAGTTATGTCTGTACCGGCGGCTACTTACAGTTTTATGAGAGCCAATAAAAGTACTAAATGAGTTGTAGTAAGTTAACCTCCTGTGTTACAGAGCTCACGGCGGTACAAGCAAATTAGTGGACGCATAAATAGCCCGGCGCTAAAAAGCGTGGAAATTTCAAGTCATTGTCTGGATCGGGTGCGTTACGTTACGCATACCTGTCGATGGAGCAGGACAAAAATACCGAGGTGAATGTGTGCGGCTATTTCGAGCTACGCGCCGTCAGCACTCGTCTAATGCACTGCCTGGCTGAAAGGAACCACATATTTCATCTGATGCTAAAAACGGCCAACATCTTTGTAATGCGTTCGTACTCAATTATATGGCCATTAGCAGCAGGTCTTTTTATCCATGGGGACTTAACGTTTTTGGAACGTGGCTCTTAACGTGTCTCTGTAGTCTTCAGGGAGCAGGCCTAATTCCAACTCGACTTAGCACTTATTCTTAATTTTCATGTATGCTTAAAACATTTAAATTTAAAGTTACGTAGTTGTAGACTATGTTGGATGTAATAGCACAAGCTCTATACGAACAAACAAACAACGAACTTCGGACTTTGCTACTGTCAATAAAATAATAGATCCATTGCAATCTCCTCCCCGCCCGATCTGACGCGAAATCGAAGGACTAATAAAACTGTAAAATACTCGAGTATCCGATGCCATTGATTCAAAACAAATGCCACCCGACTGGATTTGCGATTCGAGATTGAATTCGTCGAGTAAAACGAGCTTAGATACAGATCTTCCACAAACATAGGTATTAGGTACAGTCACGGAATGAAAAGGTTCGTCAGTTTTCAAATTGATTCCTTCAACGAATCGCGAGCACATATTACCTTTTGAAACTATGTTACAGAATAATCTCGAGTAAGAGAAAATAATCTTTAACTGTTCGTCAGTAAAGTTCAAAATTATTCAGATCAAAGTTGTTTGACGATTTAACTTGTCAAGAAGATTATTATGATTGATAAACTAAAACCTTCTTGTTGGTTCAACCTGCCATTATCTATTAAATAAAAAAAAACTACATTTTGTAACATTGCGCTGATGGGATAGAAAAATAAACAAGCAAAACCTTATTCGTTAGCAAACGTCATATTTATTTAAATGTTACCAGCAATGTTTCTTGCACGGTTATGTTGGCAGGTTTGATTCTTACAGTACCTAGTGCAAGCGAAAACCGACATTAAGGTGACGAACCTTTTCATTCCGCGACTGTACATAACAAGATCCGTCGCTAGACACAACATTGTTAGCGAATATAGGCAGTGGACAGGTTTTTGTAGAAAAAGACGTTAGTGCTGTTTGGGTTTTATGTGATATAAAATATGCTCGCCATATTCGGGATGAATTAGTAGAATCTGCACAGTGAAAAAATGAAAGGCGCATTCGTGTAGGTAGCGCAAAAGTATCATTTCAAAGACAAGTAGGTATCATAATCATAAATCAACCACTCCAACCACCCTACATAAAATAGTAAGACACGGGTCTTAACGCGAAGTTTATAATGGAACGCGAAAGTTTAAAATCTTACACCCTACATAAATCTATCTTATGGAGGTTGGTGCATTGATCCTTACGAAAAGTAGGTATATCACATTTCATCGTCAATTCTCATTGTAGATAGAACAAGAACAGGTTCAATCCATCCATTATCAACAAACCTTCGAACTAATTTGGTGTCTCTAACTAATATAATATGTTTGATACCATACTAATGCGCTGTTTACCATGTTACATCAAACGCGCTTACAAAATAATAACAGATCGAGAACATTTCTATTGAGTATCGAACTATCGAGTTCGTCGCTTTGAAGTTTCGATGTTCAATAGCACACATCAACCGAGTGCTAATTAATACTCACCTTCTAATCAACAACTAATTGAATATTGATAGTAGGTAGTTATTTAACCGTTATTTGTTCGGTTAAATATGTAGATACTGTGGAAGTTCTCTTAATTATCCAGCCTTTGTAAGAAGCTTACAGACTTGAGTCAGAAGTAATTGTCTCTCGTCGCAATAACATTCAATTATGAGAAGAATTCGTAGTCATACAATATCCAGGGATATTTGATTCACAGGAAATTTAATTAAGTCTAAATTTTTAAAAGTATGTATTCATTTTTCTTCTATTTTATTATTAGTATCAAACTTTGTTGGCGACAATTTTTATAAAGGACATTTTCGTGTTAGCTACATCAGTATAATTACTGTTCATCAAGTTCCCTAGCTGTATAAATATTGTCGAAACTTATGCTGTTGACTTTAGGGCTGTTTTTGAGGAAAATTATGTTTTGAAATGAAGTTAATTGTTCATCAGTCGGCGGGAAGCGTTCTAAGTATAACATTGCGTGACTGGCTGTCTCCAACACAATAGGACAGATTTCAGTTATGTAACCACAATGCCCGAGTGAGAACAGACAACTCTATTATCGGACCCATCCCACTCATCCTTTTATCCCACTGCCTGTTGAAAGAAATGTTTTTCGAGTTGCTTCCTTCCTGACCTATAGCTCAACTAAACGGCCAGACAGATTTTAAAACATGTAGAGATGTTATAGCGACGAGAGACGAGTCTTTATCGTATGAAATAGTATGAATACTTTAAAATTTAACTATTTCGTCGGTTGGGAAGCGATGAAATGAATAATTCAAATTGCTCTATTAAAATTCAAAACACATTTTTTAAATTACTTACTTCCCATTGCAATATAAGCAAACAAAGGGCTAGTTTACGACGTCAATCGATTTACGAAGTGAACTTTAATAGAGTTTTATTAAAAAATAAGATGATTGTTAAGTATTGCCTCAGCAAGGATAGATTTTCAAAATACTAAAGAAGTAAATAAAACTATCTCTAGCCGTAGCTCTCTATTTCCTAGCACCTAGGTACTTTTCTCGCGGTAATAAACTGTTTGACCATTCTGAGCTTTGACCCGCGGACTCGTTTCCTGGGCATAATGAATTCATTAACAAGTTCGTGCTATAGGTACGGAATGTAAGCATTAATGATACCAAATTTGTTTATTGTTGTGTTGATTGCGCGCAATGATCGGGCACGGTTCAACGGTAATGACTCGCGTTCACCGCTGTAACTTTGGGCGCGTCCGTGGTTCATTTGACAGTATGCTAACATATTCTTTTGTTATTGTGTGTATTCTATTCTGTTATGTAGGGTTGTGCTTTGAAAAGAAAGTAATAATCGACAGTCGAACGAACTGCCTGAGACTGACATCCGTAAACAAACAGAAGTTTAGATACCAAATGGAGAAATATTGAATGCTTTGCCAGCTGTAGGTTAGACTGCCAGTGGTGTCAAAATAACAATTAAGATGTCATATCTGTTCAGGTTTGATATTACAATTTCTTGCTACTACAAACAGCTAACATCAGGATGTTCAATGTTATTAATGCAAAACGTTTTCAAAACTTCTTTATTTAACAGCTAACTTAGTGATCGATTTTAAAATTTTCAGTACTATCTAATTACATCGACTTTTAGAACAATCTAATTTCTGCATCGTCACAAAAAACTTTGCTGGCTTGGCACAGAATAAAGCTGTAAAACTTTGCGCAAACGCGTGTTAAATAAACATAGACATTATGCAGTTCGGAGACGGTCGAGAGCGTCTTGGATCTCAAGTTTTTTCGACGTCCTCCCAACGTGTTAACTTGCCGAATAAGATGGAAAAAACGTCGGCGACGCAGATGCGACCGGCATTTTGATAGGCGAAGGTGAGCGCTTTTAAAATTACACACTTGTTCTTCTGTTTCGATGGTACCTACCTACTTTGAACCAGTAACGAACGCGAACACCACGCTTACAGCAAAATGTGGTAAAGATTGCGATAACCTTTAAAGTTACGTAAGTTGCGTCCATTTTACTACCAAAATAAACTGTGACTCATTAATTTTAAGCATTTAATGATGTGATTGTGATATATTAAAACAAACGTTATGCTTTGGAACAGGTTCAACTCGCTCGATAAAGGCCCATTATTACGATTTCGAACCTTATTTATCAGAACTATAATAAAAATAACAATACGCCAGTCCGTTTTATGGATTTTTCGCCCATTCGGAACTATAACATAAATAAATACGTGGACGTGATCAGTGTTTTATAAAATGATACATGTTCACAAAACGGTTTTTTATGAACAATATTTCTCGTAAAAGCATGTTTTGTGCATGAATGTGCGCTAATTGAATACCACGTCGGAACAAGTAAGGAGTGTAATAACGATTATTTATTTGAACGAGCGGCGTCGGACTTGAATGCAACGGGCGGTGTATGGGCCGTAATTTCCAGGAGTATTTACATAACTGCTGAAGCTCACGAAGTTTCGAGTGAATCGTCATAATCAGCGACCGGCCACGCGGAAACTTTATTTTCCCATTTTCCCCAGCGACTAACGGTCAAGGTTACAGATTAGTTCCTGCGATGTGGCCTTTTCACATGCAAGAGAACTCCACGACGGCTATTCGATACACAAATTATAGCGTTTCTAAGCTCGCGGAATTCGATATTGAACTACAAACCCAGCCAAGGCTAACGGAGACGCAATAAATTACTTTATAAAATAAAGCTTTGAATTTCTCTTTGTTCAGGTACGTGGTAAGAAAAATGTTATATTATGTAATACTTCTGCGCTCACGTGTACACTCACTTCCCCTCTAATTTATTGCACTGGCGCGGTCTGAAAAATACTTACTATAAACTTTTGAAATAAAAACTAACACTAGCGCGGCCTTTTCCATTAAAACTTCACGAATAAAATAACCTGCAATGTGTAACAGTTTTAATTACTTTCTAAGTAATTGATACCGCGCCAAAATAAACGGGGATACAATAATGAAAATCATTAACTACCGAAATGAGGTATCCCGATAGCTATTATTTACTGCTATCCATTAACTTTGTTTAACCCCCAAAGTTAATAGCCTGAACGAAATATCCACGAAAACAAAATTCCCTGGGGTTGCTTGTAAATTTTTAATTTTCTGCTCGTTGAACAAGCCTCACGAACAGTGTTTGCCGTGGAAAAAATATCTTATTATGGCACAAAATGGGGTTGTCATGATCAAGAACCCTTCTAATTTCAAGCATCAAAACAATCTTGTAAGTTTTACATAAATATTTTTTTTAACAATGTTAAGTGAATGTCAGATAAGCGTGAAACGGATCGTGAACCTTAATGTGGCGTTTACATCGATTCGATTTATTTGTCGTTGATCTTGCGACCGTTTCGATCAATCGGAAAAGGTTATCTGATTCGGGCGGTTGCTCTTTGTCAATGAAACTGGTTACTGGAATGTAGGTATCCCTGTTAGGTATCCCAGTGATTTTGAAATAGGTACATTTAGCACAGAATAATAAGTGCATTTAGTAACAATGATGGAACATCAAACTCTATTAAATCTATTTTCGTCTGGTACCTACTTAATATGATCTAATATTGCATCATAAGACATTACACTTCTCAATTTAAATTAGACTTGAAACTGTGAGCAACAGGTCCTTTATCATGTTTTTGGCCGAAACGACAAAGTTTTTTATTAGCTTTTGAATATTGGGAAAAATCAAACCAAGTAAGTAGGTGAATTATAAATGGATTCGATTCGAACTTTGTATAGAAACATGTCATAATCTACCGCATAGACCTGAACAGGGCCGCAACAAGTATTCATTATTGCATGAAACTTGTCGACCCGTGGAATCCCTTTGTCCGCGTGTCACGCAGCTCCTCAATCCGTTCCCGCAACCTCATATCTCGCTTCATTTAACTAGTTAACTAAATGGGCTCAACACCAAATCAAACGAATCGGATTCATTAGGGACTAACCTAAATAGGCTGTATTAAAGTATTCAGTATAGCGCTTGCCGTCATTATTGCAATTTATTGAATGAATTTCCATTGAATGTTTTGTCCACGTTTCAAGCACTTCACCTGAATCCGTCCTCTGAAATTAGTTCATATGTTTAATTTAACTAGGTGTATCTAATGCCAAAATCTAATCGAGGACAAATCGGCATCCAACGTGTAAATTGCGGGTAGGGCACGTTTCATTACTGCAACGTGTCGACTCGCCACATCCTTTTGTACGCGTGTCACTAGGCTTTCCAGAACATCGCCGTATTAAGCCAATGCATGCCGGGCCCGTAACTAAAACTATGCAAAACCCAGTTTCGGCTCTCCGGTGCGCAGTCCGCTTTACGATAGTTTATTGCTTTTTCAGCACCAACCTTTTTCAAACGAAGCTATTTCAGTTAAACATGGAAACGAACT
The DNA here is from genome assembly GCF_004193835.3 of Ostrinia furnacalis. Taxonomy (NCBI): domain Eukaryota; kingdom Metazoa; phylum Arthropoda; class Insecta; order Lepidoptera; family Crambidae; genus Ostrinia; species Ostrinia furnacalis. Next base: position 328,456 of record NW_021132730.1, read on the forward strand.
TTAGCTCATATTTATATGTCAATTTGGAAGGATTATTAATGACCGCAAAGTGTTGAATGTTAGCATTGCACGGAATAATAGTTGTTTAGTCTATCCTAGCTTTAGTAGAGCATTATTACTGTCGCAGTGAGATTTGTTAGTGATATAAATAACTGTAATAGTCTGGGATGAGTTTGCCACTCGCCAAATGTTGGGAATATTGGGACAATAATGAACTGTAGGCATGTCGGGGATCATTGCATTGTGTATGGCAGCATGATAATAATTGCTCATAAGTCCCGCGATATTATGAATTATATCCAGTCGTTATGGCTTTGTTTTGAGAGCTCTTGGTACTAATGAAAATTAATGTCTGTCATTCTATTGTTATTATGGCCATTAATAAAATGTGTCCAAAATAGGTACTCTATTGAGGCCATGTCAAGCAATATTCGCGTGGAAATTATTACGAGAAAAAGTTAGAGCCTATACCTATTACACAAATTAATTAAGTTCGCGCTGGGAACCTCGGGAGACTGAAGTTACCTACGCAGCGTCAGCGTCGGTCGTTGTTTACGTGAAACTATTGTGTTGTTCAAGGTAACTGTGTACATAGTTATATTAGTGTTTTATGAGTACAAATATCAATCTAAACTGCGACATCCAGTCCCAAACTAAAAAAAGCTTGTACCAAATAAGTGGCAATGGGTATGAACATTCTTCTATAGTTTTTTTTGTGAATACTGATATTCCCTCTATCCCTGAATTACTTCTCAACTAAGTAAAGTAAAACAATGGCTGAAAAAGAAAATTTAGTTGCCAGGGCCACTGGAGACTGGAGTTCAGAATGTAGTTTTGTAACCTTACTTATACTTTAACGATTTCTCTGTTACTAAGTTCCAGGCTAAGCTAGGTTAAAATAATATTAAAACTAGCTCATTCCACTTCACCCTTGCGAAAGCCCGTCGTATCTATATACATTCACGCCTACCGCGCGCTTAGCCGCTCACGCGGCGTGTAATCACGCATGCCTTGTCAACTTCAAAGCCCGGCTCCGCTTTAGTTCATTCCGTCGGGGAAACATTACTTCCGAGTTCCGAGCAGGCCGTGCCCTACTGGGGAAATTCAATAATAGATGATACAGACTATCGTTGTCGTTCAAATTGAAAGCTGACGATGAAAAACAAAAAATTCGCTTCCAAGAATTTCGTAAACGATAATTTGTTCAATTTGAATGCTCAATTTTTCACCGAAATAGGGTTCTGGGTTCAGGTGTCGCTCGACCAGAATAATGATACGAAATAGAAAACAACCCGAAATGAAATGAAACCAATCATCAAATTAAGTTTTGTGAATTTAATCACAGCATTTAGTTAGAGTCCGTAATTTACTATGTCTTTACTGAAGTTTGCTGTAAACACAACTATAAAACTTCGTATGTGTAATATTTACAGGACTTCTCTGAAAGTGAAAAGTTCTGTTTCAAGAATCGCTTGCAAAAAAGGTCAGATAAGACTTTCACGCGATCACAAACGATCACGTCTACCTTCGCTAAAAATATCAACAATCAACAGGATTATTGCTATTTCAGTATCCTTTTATCGTAGATTTATAAGCAAGGACTCTTATAAAGCTCTTATATCGCTCAAGCGCGCAAAGTAATCAAAGGAAACCGAGCACCTTGTCACCTCTGAAGCTTCAGTTTATTTTCAGCGCGCAAAGCATTATACTTCCCATCTAGCCTCCCACCGGGGCGGTGCAATATCACACTAACAGTTGCGAACATTCTGACAGGGGCGTATATTATTTCCCTATTCCTGAGGGACTAACTTAAAAAAGCTATTAAAGTTTCTATTCTAAAGGTGTCATTTACATGTTGTAGTAGAAAAGAAAGAGCTGAGTTAGAAGAGGGCAAATATGTGTCCGAGTCGATGGTTTAAAGAGTCTCGCTCGAGTGCACGCATAAATTGAATCCGCGATTGAGTCTGAATCGATTAAAAATATTATCGTCATATTTTGACAGCTACTAAGCCTCACAAAAACTATATCAATGTTATTTCGTATTACACGCACAGAGCTAAACAACTCATTCGTCAAGTCGAGAGCGATGCAAACATTAAAGTAACTCTCATTAGAGGTGATTTATTTACAAAACAAACGTGTAACTTTGTTGCGAGTTACAAAACTTGCATTTGGTAATGAAAAAATATGGTTATGCTGTAAAAAGAAAACGATAAAAGTGATACAGACTTAACGCACGGAATATGTAATGAGAAGTTAAAAAAAAACATTATATTTTTGGCGTCAGGTAGTTTAACACATTACTAACACCTTTATAGAGTCCTTGTCTTCAGATATGACTGATATAAGGCATTATGCACGCACGCAGCGGAAGCTTCACGCGTGACTCGTCTCCTGTCTGAACGCACCCCAAAACGTGACCCGTGCCTTTAATGCACCATTCGAACATCGCCTTACGTTCGCCTACATAATATAATATAACATAATATAACAGGTGCGCGGACGTGATAGGAAGTACCCGCCGAGCTCCCACGGCACACATAACCATCACAGCCGACATGTACCAAATATTAACACAAGCATAAAATATGACAGCGACAACCCAAACGCATTAACCACTAGAGAGTCTCAACAAAATCATCTCTCGCGATAAACAAGTTAACGGTGTTTGTCATTAATATAAGACACCTACCGACACCGACACTCGACCCCCTGAGAATTTTTTGTCACGCACAGAAAATATATTCAATTATAGAATCGAAGCTCGTTAGCCTGAGCGGATAACATAAATCTCACCGGCTCTACGTCATTTTATCATTGAATATGGTACTTCCATTAGGCAATACGCTGGTATATTTGTCTATCGAATAACGATTCAGTAATTTTCTGTTACATATAAATTGTGGGAGAAATACACTCTCTAGGCCCCGCATCATTAAATAAAGATAAATTATTCCAACTATTACGAAATGCGAGCCGAAATGTTTAACCTATGCCATCTACAAACACAATAGATTAAATCAAATTATTCGTTAACGCCGCAGTAACACGATATCATTATAAATCCGTCATTACTATTTCCATTATAACAGCGTCAAACGCATCAAACAGATCGTTGGTTTAATTAGTGAAGTTTAGTGAAACATGGTGGTTCGTTTGTGTTTACGGTCGGTGGGCGTTTAATAATTGATGCTTCCTCATCGGGAGATTATTATAATGGAGAATGAGCGTGGATATCGGCGGATAGCTGTTTTTTTCAATCGGCCGTGGGAAAGCAATGTCGCCAGCGCGCGCCTCGCATGCGCGCCGGGTGCCGATCGCATATGGAACGCAGAAGAACTTAATCTTAACTAGGGACCGGTCGAACCTGTCATTATTTCCTTCTTCCAATGCTAATGGTAAACGAAACAGTGAGCGCGGTCTTCATTAACGTTATTGCATTTTTACACGACATGTTTACAGTAAACACCGGATTGTTCCCCTTGAACTCGACACGTGTATTGCATGAGCTTAATAACATTTCAATTAACAATCTAAAGAGGAAATTACAGTCTGGAGACCAGCTTTTTCTGTTAAAATGAGATTTCACTGATAAATGCTTCGCAGAATTTCTTTAATTTCCGTTTAAAAAGTACAATCGGCGATTTTACGAAACTGATAGGGCGCTGATGATATACAGAAAGTTGTAAACAGTAACGAGCTCTCATTTAGTAGTAGCAGAAAGTTCTTATTGTTATGTAGGGAGCAATAAAGCGAATTGCTTTCCATCCTGTTTCCGAAACGTACGTATGGGAACGCAATGTCAGAGCCCAAACTTAACAAACAGCTTACACAGAAAACTTTCATAGTTCCTATTTCCTGAATACTTTTTAATTAAATTTTCACAATAATTGTAAATCATGTAACAGTTGATGTAAAGAAGTATTAGCTTACCCATGGACTTTTTTAAGAAGTCGCGAGACAAAAGCTTTACTAGGCATGAAATAAAGTTGCGTATTCACTGAGTGTTCTTGGAGTGTCAATAATTATGACATTACAAATGAAATGGTTTCATGCGACGAGTTTTTCACGCTCTTGAACGCCTTGTCTTCGGCCGGCCATACACGGCCTTCATAAAATGAATACTGTAATTCACATGCATTTGCAGCTAGAATATCGACTTCTGACTGCTTCTAGCAGTCCGTGTATTATCCGGCTGATCACAGCCTAAAGCGTTGACTTCCATCTGCTTCCAGCAGCCCTTTTATAGCTGGCTTAACGCGGCCGTAAGCTTTCTTCTTTCTCTGGGCTGTGGCGCAGGGCGGCGGAGGCATAATCGCACGCGGTGAATTTTTGTGTGCCCCGCTTGATTGATCACCGTATTATCACTGCGCCCGCCTCTATACAAAGAAAATAATGAAATTTCTTTCTGAGGTCTCTACTTCCACAGAAGTATGTATATCTAATCAATATAACAGCTTTATGTTATACATAATGTATGTAATTTAGGAGACAGTCAATTGTATTAGGCGTGAGTAACAAAGTATCAATAAATTAATCTATAAACGGTGTAATGGAGTGAGAATGTGTACGTTTAGTATGGAAATAAGATTTGAACTTGAGATTGAGAATTTGACCTCGCGGTCGCGGCTTATAATATAGAAACGACCGTTTGGATTTAGTTTATTTTTTACATACTTATGCCTACTCGCTAGCAGTAAAGATATTATTTTTGGTGTTAATGTAAGACTCTCAACAAAACATAATGAGACAGCTGTGTACAATATTTTCAGAAAAGGGACGAAGGAAAGGGTGTTTTAAAAAGATAAGCTTGCTCTTTATTACTATTTCACCCGAGGGGTGTAAGATGTGATCTATGATGGAACGACTTTGCCCAGAAGGAGCAGCCTATTTATTTGTGGTTGGGAGTTATAAAAGTTTGGAAAAATATACCCAAATGGCTCTGACTATTTGACTGTTGACCCTTAACAGACGAATATTTTTTTGTAATCGATTCTACATTATTTAACTAGTCGTGTTCGGACATAATAATGGGTCAACCGAATTCCACGGATCACAAAGGGTTTATACAAAAACGAATCACGCTTTACATGGCCTGGCCGCGGCGAGATTAGAAATTCAATATCGATAGAACGGTCGGAATATAGTATCGGAACTAATATCGAGACATTGTTCGTAACAAATCACAGGGCCAGGACTACGCCTGAGGCGTCTACGGTTTATTATTCGATTCAAGGAACAGATTCAGCCGGCACTAGTTGAAGATGCCAATAGAATCTAGTACCTAAAGGCAGATGTTTAGGAAATATGGTAAACAATAATGCTTTATGTAAAATCTACTTTCTTTGGGATGATGTGCGTAACTAAGTATGTTCAGACTGAAATTATGCGTACAGTATAAAATTCCAATACCTGGATTAGAGCAATATGTGCCACTTGTAAGTTAGTTCTTAACAAATAAATATAAGTCCAGTTTAGTATCGCACTGCTTCTGTTGACTTCGCACAGTTGACAGAGATACACTGATGTTTTCAGTTGGTACAGCAAGTCAACTGAGGCAATCTGTACGCTGAGACACTGGGACAAAGACAGATGACGATCCGCTCAAATCTGAATATGCATAGACCGAAGCCTTCCCTTTTCTCCTTGTGACTAGTCTTCCCCGATCGGTTTAAATTAATCACACGGAATGTTTCGATCTGGCGGGCATCCCCGACAAAGTGGGGTCGGTCCCAGAGGGCCCCCCGAGTGCCGTCTGACCTCCCCACTATATCTGTTGACACAAATTCAATATATCGCCCCAAAAGCTCCTGCGCGAACTTTCAAAAGACGTTCTTTTACTTCATTTGGCGAGTTTGTGTTTTGGAAAACAATTGGTGGACTAACTTGTTAACCGATCGCCTTATTTGTTTCAACCGTTATAGCAGTTTCTGTATTATTCCAAACAGCAAAATATGATTTTCGTTCTGAAAATTAATTAAGTAGAAGGAAGGCTAGGCAGATAAAAACGAATGAAACACCCTCACAATATCACAAATTTAAGGAGTGCCATTAAATAAATGCGTGCTCTCGTAGTTGATATATCGATGTAATAAAACAAAAAGTGGTATGCATTGTAGTGGTGCGCTCGAGTCGCACAATCATCCACTTAAGTACGGTCCGCTTTCATGGCGAAACGAATTTTCCGGACCTACCGTAATAGGCGCCCGCGCCCAAACAAAGAAATTTTCGCTGAAGCACCCGGAAACATTACACGAAAATTATGTATTTCAAGTCGAAATGTACAAAGAATTACAATAGAATAAAAAACTCATAAATATAGAGCAGTCATGATGGTTTAAGTGCCGCTGGTTGGAAGTATTGTGGTGCTTGTGTTCAGCCAAGGTATGAGTTGCTTTTACATTTTCTTTTCTTTTACAGTAGATCTTTTATATTAATTGAATTTAATAATATTATATTAGGTGCACTAATGGAACTTGGAAAATCTTAAGTAGATATTTATTAAATAAAGTCTCCACTTGAAGCGTTAGAACGGCGCCATAACGATATTAATGTCTTCGTACAATCCGAGAAACATTTCGGCAAGTTCTTAAGTGGCAAGTGCTCGAGTCCCACATGTTCAGGCAAACAGAAATAGCTTAGGACAGCCAAATCTCAAAGGAGTTTTTTGTCTCAAACCTTATTACCGGAATAAAGAGCTGACGCGGCTTTGCTTTCCGAGGAATTTAAGTTATGGGAGGGTCAAAGAAGGAAACGTAATACAGGGTGCTCTAAGTGAAAACATTTCCAGCGGCAGACTGGCTACTAATAAGTCTTCATGCCCGGGGGACACATAACACGCCCCTCTCTTGGCTCGCGTTACATTTTTCATTACCTAATACCCATAATACGCAATTAATGTCTCAAGCCTGTAGTATAAGTGAATACTTAAGACTTTTCGAGACGTTTATTTACGTCTGTTCTTGTTAATGTTAACGATGAAATAACATGGTTAAAGAAAACAAGAGTGGACAGAAACGAAATGAACTGAAGCGGTCCGCACGCAGCCTGCGCACACACTTAAATCGACCACAGCCCTACAAACTGTTGCCATAGAAAAACAAACAGTAAACAGGATTGATAACATAAAAAAAGTTTGTAGGGATGCCACTTCAGTCCCCAGGAAGATGGAGAAAATAAGTAGGAAAATGCTACCACTGTGAACTAGATTTCATTATAATACAAATTTCACTGGTGTTAGTCATGAAGAGATTATGATAGAGTGGTATAATTTTTATACATGAATACCGAAGTGTGTAAAATAATACACACATTAACACCAATTTGTTTTCAGAAACAATATTGGCAACGAGCGAGTTAAATCAAGATTAACGACTCAACTAATACCGCAGCCTTACAAATAGCACCGTTTAAAGTTATGACCGTTAATAAAACCGCATACACTAATATAATAGGAAGGCATCAATATTGTACACGAGGGAGGTCGAGGTTTCACAAATTTAGAGCGTCATTTCGCGTGGCATTAAACTAACGGCTTCATATCCACTATTCGTAGACAGCCCTATTTGTCGGCGCGGGTCGGCAACACATGCGCCCGCCCCAACCAAAACAATTAGATCACTGCCGCCGCGTCTTTCGACACGTCCCTGATATAAAACTTCTGGACTATTTAATTGGGTGCTCACTGGAATCCATTTCAAGAGCACCATTCAACTCAAATTACAGTAGTAACATTTTTTTGCACATGCTTCACCTCTACAAAGGCTCCGATTATGTCTCAATCACGAGCGTTACGATCGGTTTTATTGTGTGAGTCACCGCGTGGCCAATTGATTTACTCGACTCACCCGAGCGTTATTGAATCGGATAGATGGTGAATCCGGGAGACGTCGGGGGGAGTGAGCGAATTAATTAACCACACACATCCCGAGTGGAAACGCACGAAGTCAAAGCAAACAACAGTATTAGGAGCATCTTTGCGGCAAACAAACATGAGCAATTAGTTCCAACTGTAATAAAGCTCGAGGTATTTCGAAATAAGCAAATAATCGCATAAGGCAATTAGACCATAAATTAGCGGCTAAGATGGAATAAATCCTTCATTGTACTAAAATAGACGGTGGAGGACGAAGACGTAATTAATTTACAGCAGTGGGCGGTTCAGTAGCAGGGTTTAATATAATATATTATGAGATATTGCAACAACGAGCGACGTAATTGAACGTTTCAATGACCGCGGTCGGCAAGTTCACGACCGGCCGAGCCATTCATCAGTCCTGAATCATGTCGTGTATTCTGCAGACAGCATATCATGAGGATGCAACTAATTTTGTGCAAGTTCGCGCACAGACTGTCACGTGGGAATGGCTCTCCGTGAATTATTTCATTGCCCGCGTTATTGTTGTGATTCCAAATTGTAAGAGGCTGGAACACAGTCCCGAGATGTAGCTATTGTGTGCAGGGCCATAACGTTAACAATAAGGAAACATCGCAGTGGGAAAGGAAATGTAAGATACTAACGACACATCATCTCGTCTGCATCACCCGACGATCTTTTACTATCCCATTTGCTTGTGGACAATGTCACGTTGAGCACTAAAACTCAGCTAGTTTTTAATGTGGCCATAAACTCGGATTGCCTACTTTATAAATCACATCACAGATTGTTTCAGTCCTCCCACTCGCAAAAATTCAATTTTGCGAGAAGTTTTATCGCTCGGTACGACAGCATGAAACTACGAACTGTAACTTAGTTCTTTGTAACTAATAGTAGCAATTATAACAAGAAACGGAGAGCAATAAATAAATAATTAAGTAGGCGCTGGGACTATACCGGCTAATGAAATGGGAATTGATTTAGCGCAACGAAGCGTGTTCGCTTTTCGTGAACACTCGAATGAGCACACAAAGTTTAATAACTTAGGACTACACGGTTTATCGAATCAGGGCACGAAATGGCAAATCGAGGATGTTCTTCAATCTAAGCCATAAATATTGGTATAGGATAAGAGCATCGAAAGAAAAAACAACAACCGGAAGTTGTCGTGACAAATAGTAGAATTTCGGGTGAAATGGATGAGCAAATTGCGAGGACCCTCATAGTTCGCGATTTATTCGAAACTCGGCAGGCTCGTAGATTTATATCGGCAGTAGATTGCTGGTGCCTCACGCGAACTCTACACACTGAAAGCAATTTCGGTATCGGCCACAACGCGTCGTCGGGCTTCCCGCGCGGAGAATATAAACATCAGTTACACCCGCCCACGCGAGGGCACAAATACAATAATAACGTTGATTTGTACCTTCAGAGGAAGCGCTGTAAGTGGCGCCTCCGAGCATTCATATCACGTAATGCAATAAAGGAATACCGGTAGCAAAATATTAGTAGTCCCGGACAGCGAGTAGTCGGGGAAGCCATTCCCACGCGTCAAATATTTCCGGATCGCCGCGATAAATTATAGCCGCTGATAGCGGAGCTAGACAATGCGTCACCGAGCGAAGCCATTAGCTGCACAATTAGTGCAATTGTCGTTAATTTATTGTCGTACACCGTCACCGACAGCGAGTAAAGCTGGCCGCACCCACTCCTTAGCTGCGCTTGGCTAGATAAGAGATAACTGACGGATAGTAATTATTTCAAAGATCCAAGCGTCCGTGCTGCTTGCATTGAGCTAGGAAAATAGATTCATTCAACAAAACGTAAAACGAAGAGAGGTATGAATGCCCAATGAGCGAGCATTTACCCCTTTTTCCTTCCCAACGATTCAAATTAAACTTTAAAATGTTATTAATTGACTCAAGTGATTCAGAACCGGTGTCCCAATCAGATTTATCCTATTCACTGAGCTGAGTTCTCATGGAATTGGAATTGTAAAGCCTTTCAGTTGGTTTCCCACTAATATAAATGGCAGCGATGCGCTTTACTGAACACCGTCGACATGCCGGGGTCCTTCACTTTGACGGACCAACAACTTAATACCAAAAACAAATAGCCCTTGGATAAACAATAAACACAATTTCCGCTACGAACAAAATTAATTACAATGAAAAGCAACAAACTGAGAGCAAACTATAAAAGCTAATTGAATATAACATCCTCTGACAATATTACTTATCCGACGCTACAGTTAATTTAAGTTATTTAACTCAAGGTATGCTTTGCTTCAGCTTTATTATCCCCGAGTTTTATTACAAAGTATTTCATTAGACGTTCAAACATCTGAAGCTTTTACTGTGAAGAAGATTGAAATTTCTCCATGTGGTACGTTCGAGTATATTGGACGATGCAACGCTCAAACTAAGCGAACTATTCCAATCTAGTTAACGGACGTAAAGCGAGATAAATTTCAGAATCGGACCCGGCAGACGAGGCCGCGTTAATAGATTAGGCTCCAAATGAAGTTTGCGAATGTCACACCCTCGTTACTGCGACCCTCCGGGGGACAAAATCAGGCATGCCATATGGAGCAGGCTTAAACTCATAATTTACTCGCATCATCGGTAACAACGAGAGCTTTCCTCTCACAATTTTCCTGTAACACTAATTTCCCAGTAGGCTTACGCAGACACTTATCTATATTGACGTTCTAATACCCTCTCCAGTTTAACGTCGTGCAAAAAATAGCTTCACAGCACGTGTTTGTACTATTAGTTAAGCCCGGCAAATAAATAAAGGGAATAAAACGTCAGTCAGCGTCAAAGTAAATCACCAGCAGAGCTCAACCAGGATTAGACTACAATTTACAAAAGTGTGTGAGCTTATGCCCAGATTAATAGACTGTCAAAAGCATTGACGTCACGGAATTGTACAAAAAAGCAGAAAGGGATACGTAGGTACTTATTGGTGAAGAACGTGCTGAGATTGTTAACCGCGAATCGCTTTTTGATTTGTACTCCGGGGATGTTGTTTCGCATGGATGATGTTTGAATAAGCTAGTGTTTTTGTAGCAACAAAATATATAAATATGATAACATTATTGTACAGGCAACTCTTGGAGTCATTTTACTTCTCAAGAACAACTCTCGCTCGAGTTGTTTCAGGACTTGAATTGCAATCAAATGCTACACAAAGCCGCAATCAAATGCTACACAAACTGATAATCAACACGGTGACAATAAATCGTGTACAGCCCAGAGCCTAGCCGACGAGTCCCGTTGGACCAAATGGCCGCCTAGAAAACGATAAAGGAAACAAAGCCAATGGAAATTGGTCAGGAAGTGACTCGATGGATTTGTTCCGACTGCGAGCACCGACTACCAATACAAACAAGTTAATTAATCACCACTCAAACACTGTAACCATCCTCAACCTTTATTTTTAATGCAATAGAACATACATTCGAACAGCATTCGAGTTATCACAGAGTAGTGCACTGCACAGGTTTATTCTAAGGCCGCGACAACTGCTCCGGGTCAATGAACGATTAATTCTCTCAGTTCTATTTGTTTATCAAGCTAATAAAGATATTTTATCTTGATGTTTTGCTCTACACAAATTGATACATAATTATGAACCAGTTATAATGAGTATGGACACTCGTAAAAGCATGATATTGATATTATATTGAATGTTTTAATTTTATATCTTTGAGGTTTTATGGCATCCGGTGTTGAAATTAATAAAGTCTAAGCTTTTTTAATAAAAAGGCACATTCATATTTTTTTTTAATAACTGAGTAAGACTGACAATGCGTTGAATGATATGCGTGCTATTTTTGTTATGAGCATGATACCAAGAATTTAATTTACCAAGCATGATCGTCAGGGCTTTTCAATAACATCTCACACACAGCGAATAAACACTGCGCATGAGATCTGAATGGTAATCATGTGGATGTCCTGATATGAATATAATGCATACTTTAACTCGCCAGATATAACTTTATGGAATTACAAGTGATATGACTACATTATTATGGTTATGGCCTACACTCTGAACGAACGATGTGACAGATGCGATGTAATCTTTGAGAATAGATCTAATTTAGTTTATTAAACCAATAAAAAAATTAATATATTTGTAAACTAGCATTAATTGTTAATTACTTAGCGTGAAAATACGTTTTATGCATTAAAAATTAAAATAATTTAGGTTTACCAAATAAAATAGTGTTTCTAATTAGTAATAATTATTTAGTTAATAATGTTGATGACGTGTCACAATTTCAGGAAAGATACATTATTTCCTCACAATTGTTAGGTACTAATTATTTTTGGATTCAGTTTGTGGTCAAACAGAAGTCTGTGATATTTCCATCGCTTTAATACGTTATTCGTAGCTCAAACGAAAATGAACGTACAAAATTATATTCAAAACCACAATTCCTTTTGTATCTTGTTTCTAAGCAATAGCTTTGAATTAAATAATAAACAAATAAATTCCCAACAAGCATAAAAATTAATTCAAACTTCGCATTGGACTCTATAATAATTACCTTTAATCAATCTTGCGACCCAATTGATTCTAATCTCTCTCGCAGTACCGTGCGACTAATGACAATATACTGCAACAAGGCGACTGTCCAGATATTCCCCGATTAATTTACGACTAACGATATAACTGCCACTGATAACTCACCCCGGATATAATGGACACTGTTCTCCCAACGAAAAAACCTAAAACGAAGCTTCAACACAGCTGAGAACATGCCTTACCTATCACAATTCCAAGCAGTATTTTGAAAATGGGCTTAAATAATCTGGAATAACCATATTATCTCCTCAAGTTTGCCCCAATTGATCACAATCTCTTCCACTCAACCATACCAGAGCCTGGTACCGAGAACAATGCATGGGCGCGACGAGGCGACGAGCCGGCACTGCGACAGATAGTTCCCACTTAATTTACGATCGGCCGATAACCGGGCCGGCGCTATCTCTCCCGTGATAGATTGGCTCCCAGATACCCGCCACTAGTTAAACCTAACCGAGTGAAATCGAGAGCAGCGACAAACTCATGACAAATATCACGTCACCGATGACAGCCCCGCCAAAGTTATCAGCGCCCTAATTAACATAATGAGGTGCTAATGATAAAGAGCGATCAATTAACACTTGTCCGCGAGTTGCGACTGTGTAACGTGATTTCATTCAATGTTTCGCGAATTTCAATGTCGGTTAATATTTTAATAAAAGCTCTGATTTACAATCATGGGGCAATATCAATCCTTCTGAATTAAATCTCATGATCATGACAAAAATATTCATGATCAATAAAACGATAAGCGCGTTACTCGAGAAAGTCATTACGGAGACTGTTATGGAATAATGGAGTTACTCTGCATTCACTAAAATAATGATAGCAATCAATATCGATAATGATATCATAAATATTAATGGCGTAATAAGCGATAAGAGACGCTATGCTAGGCAAACAATTAGGTCTATGCCCAACAGGGCGGCCTTCAATCTTGTCCGACAAGATCTTAATCTGACGTTAATCCACCATTTAGAAAAGAATAACGCCATCTTGTCCTACCGGTTAATAGTTGGTTTACCATTTAAGGAACCGTTTACCCGGACCGTTACGTCTGTTGTCTACTTACATCAGTAAACACAAAGCACAATGAGGCTAATCTCGCTCTAAAGACTACAAGTAGTCAAATAAGGGGAGGAACGCGACCTCCCGCGGCCGTCTACTTGGGAGGTCCGCCGGTGTCGACGTTCTAGTCGAATTAATAGCTTACAAACAAACAGGCGATAGCGATGCCAGCTATCACCCCGTGAGAAAGCATCACGGTACACGACGGCACATGGCAGCTTTAAACACCTTGTTTAAATTCTAAACACTCATTGTGTTAGCAATACGAAAATCGATTACTTCTGATACCTTCTCGACAACACTCGTACATCTCTTACGATTGTCAAAACGAGTAAACGTAATTAATATTTTATTCAAGGGTGTGGAGTATTTGAATAGGTCGTTCCAGAGCCGCGAGTCGAGAATCGAGATCTTAAGAGCTGTCCATCTCACGTATAAAATGACCCTTTGTGACTTCAGTACAAGTTGATGTATCTAGTAAATATCTAGTCGACGGAATATTTTAATACGTGAATGCATGAATTTGTTACTTATGGCCGGAGCATAAACAGCCGCCAGCAAAGCGAAACCGGCACAATACGAATACATTTCAGCCCCATGGTATGATAAAAAACAAAAGTCAGCCCACGCCAGCACGCTAAGCGGCTACAATTCAAATTTTGTGTACGGGACGAAGCTTTTTTTCTGGAGCTCCGGGCCCGAAATTGCTGGGGATTTCGCTAAATCGTTACAAATTGATCAAACAAACGAAACTTTTTTGCTGTCTATTTGCCCAGCGTGCTAGCTTTAGAAAGCAAACATTTTAACTTTTTCGTTAAAACCAATTTGAATACCGAGCAAAAACTAGATCTCACATTACGTGTAAGTTACATTAAACGCAATAAACTTTTAGGAGATTTCCCAAGACAGTATTTAATGGATAAAAATAAAAGGTCTTTTCGCAAGGAGCAAGTCCAGCAAAGAGCCAATCGTAACAAGTACTTAGATAGTTGTTTCATCGTTCCCACAGGCTTTATTTTATTCGGATTTAAGTGTTGTTGGAATGAAGTCACATAAACTTTTCTTATTGCGGTCCTATTGTCGATGATTCTCAGACAAGTTTGGCACAATAGGCCTTGGATTGAATGAAACATAAAATATACGGCCTGATATGGCGAAAACAGAAAGCGTTTTCGCATAGCACAAATTGTCTTGCGAGAAACAGAAGACAGACAATTAATGGCTATACGTGACAGACAAGGGTTGTACTTAGCCTTGACTTTGATTTGTGATGCTTACACCGATCACACTAACGAGAGTGTACAACAGTATGTTCAAACAACATGTCAAATAAACAAAAAGCAAACGATTTGGCAGACTATAGTGGAGTTAATTTAGCCAGTGGAGCGATCCATTGAGGTGAGAGGTAAATGTCAATTGCGTGTCTATACAGGGTGACAGGTAAAGCGATACATTCCTTGAAAGGGGTTAAAGTAGAGCTTATTTGCAGTCATTTAAGTCATATGACACCATGTCCGAAACTTGTTCATTTCCAAGTTATTCAAGATTTAAGTATTTTTTAAAAAATCTCCAGTTTTTATGTTAAAATGTACCCTTGTAATAAAGAATACGGAATAATGTTAACTTTTTTGTTGTATTCGTATAGCTAAATAATAATATTGACATTTTAAATTAAAATTTGCAAGAAAGAATCGTCATTACTCAAGTACAAGCTAAAAAACCATATATTATTTTGCAAAAAAAATATGTTTTAGGTAATTAAACGAAGAATTTCCAAGAAAAAATGTATGGAATGTTGTTTGTTTATTCGTATAAATATACTACTAAAAGCCCATTATCTCCGAACATTGGCGAGGGAGTAAATCAAGAAAAAATATGTATTGACTCGTTAGTTATCTTCCGTGTTAACAATGGATCCATTAGTGGTCCGATTAAGAATATACCACGAAAACGTACACGTGCCATGGATAGATAGACCACCGGTATTCTCAATTTAGCTTGGTGTCATTATGGCGGTATAATTTACGACCCACCGGCCGGGCATAGCAATGAGGCGCGAGTCACCAAATTGATCGACGACTCGACACAGCAATTGTTTCACAGACAATGTTCACTATAATGGCCGCCAGGGGTCGCCAAGTTGCCGCCGCGAATAATTTAACAAAGCGTTACGAGAATAGTGTAAACCTCTTTATTACACTGTTTATACGGCGGGACATGACGATTCGCTTAAGGAACAAGGTCACATGGGATAGGCGGGACTTCTCAAAAGAGCCATAACGTTTTACTACTATGCAGTGGCAAAGTGGGTTGTTCATTCAGAGTGTAGAATAAAAGCTCTATGCATGTTACGGTAACACACATCATCACAAATTATGTTAGTATGTAGTTATAAAACCGCCTCAAAAAGTTTAGCGCCTCTGATCGTTGACACTTGACGACTAATTAAATCGAAATTCGTTTAAAATTTTCAATGCAAACCACGCGCGGAGTCCTCTAATCCCCAAGGGCGGCGAACAATGGGCGTGAGATATGTTTTGCATGTTCCAAGTACATCGTTTGTTCGGCACTTAAGCTTGTTTCGTACATTAACATGCCGAAAACGGACATCCCGATGACAGAACCAAGGACGACGCGGAACGGCGGCGCCACCCGCTGATGTAATCGAATGTCCCTGCTGCTCCAAGCTCGGAACAATAATAATTCATATTCAAATTTTGAGGCTCAAAATTGTGGACATGAATATACTTATAACAATACGACAGCACCAACTCTTTGTCGCCGCCTTGCCGCGGGCACTTACGAGCTTGTAATGCGGCACATGTTGCAGTTTGCACAGCTTGTCCTGCCACACCGAACAAATGCTTTTACAATTTTCGTGGGTCAACATAAACATTTTATGTATACCTACGTTTGAATAACGAAATACCTAAATAAAACGTTGTGACTGCGAACAACTTTTTGTTGCCACGCATGAGGTTTAAATTTATTTAGCTGAACAAAGGGTACTCACTTCCAGCCCGTGGAGTATCTCGAAAAGAGCCATATTTCGTTGCTGTGCGGCCGAAAACAATGGCAGCGTTTTCGCGCCCGTTGACAGTTGCACGGCCTCTGCAAGAATAATCCAATTTTAAAAACATTCACAGATTACATAAACGCGTAAATTTTTTCACGTGTAAAATTTAAATAACAAAAGCGAATAATTCAAGGGATTTAAAAATACGTAAGCGATTTTCATTTCCTCCGAACGGGAGGGTACGCTTTAGGGGAGAGTTCACACTGTGTCCGGAAATTACTAGTGAAAACGGTATCGTCGAGCCGAGAACGGAAATCCTCTGCGGACAATCGCGCACGAGATCCCGAGAAAGTCCTTCGAACAAGCGCAATTTACACTCGCAGTATGGCGCCCAGAGGCCATTCCGCTAATTTCACACGTAAAACTTCATCAAATAACTATTCGTTCTGGACATTTGTTGTCAACGTTTACACTAACCGTGCCGTCATTAAAACTAATTATCTCAATTACTTTCGGGTTTAATTTTAATAAGAACGTTAACAGATGCGCAACGATGATAGACATAGAGCGTGAACTACATTCACATAAAACTATTTGTTAGAATGTTTTTATTATTCTATTTCCACTTTTATATCTTGTAAACGGGTTGAGCGCTTATCACGCCCTAAACCTTCAGAGGTCAAATTTTCAGACACGCTAAGTACTTTAATTCACAACTCAAATAAAAAGAAATAGCAAACGGGCTCAATAAAGTCTACATGCAGCTTTCCCTCTTATAATAAGACCCCTAAACTTATTCGCGGAGTTTATTATTATAGTTATTCCATAAGCTGGATGCCCGCAATTTCGTTCTGAAAGGAGCGGAATAAAAATTTATTCGGGGCTATTTGGATTCTATGTATTAATAAAAGGGGTCGGGTTGTAAAAGATTTTTGTTTAAAAACATAAAGTTGGCCAACAATAAAGTGTTGTCGGCGACAATGGGAGTCGGATGTGTAATGGCACATTGTAATGCAGAGAAACAAAGCAGTCGGGAGTTAACTAGAAATTTATATTACGTATGTTATGCACATAGAATTAAAGTTGGGTCCGAACCGGAATACATTTATCCTTTGTTGGGGCCGGCTGTCGCGAAGCCAGGAAAGCTGGCTGATCCTGCGGAGGCGATATACCGTATTTACACATGTTTGTTTAGGCCGGCGTGATATCCTTTCAACTGTTTTAACATATCTGTACCTACCTTTAGTTGTGTATCTGTTACAGTCAAAACTCATAATCGGTCAAAACCACTTTTGACTGCAAAAATCTTACCTTTCGTCTGATTTAAAATTTTACCAATCAGTCAAAAATTAATAAAAAGTGTTATGATTAATGAAAATTACATGGAAATATAAAAATGTGTTATAAAACTATTTTAAAGTGTACTACCTACATTAGGTACTACTTTTAAGATATCTGGGTATTCGTCAGGTAAAAGATAAGGATTACTATTGTTTGGCCAAAAAACTTTCCCAAATTATCACATCGCAAACAACGTTTCGCAAATTTTCATTTGGCAAATTCTCATTTGGCAAAACAACTTATTGCAAACTTTTAATTCGCAAATGTCGTTTTTGGCATATTATTGTTTAGCAAATTATTGTTTGGCAAAGTATGTTTTGCCAAATGTTTCATTTGGCAAAAATATTTCACGATAAACGAAACGAAAAACAATTTGATTGGTGCATAGAATGGAATACAAATTAGCTTTTGGTTATTATTTTGTTTAGTGGGTAGTTAATATATTTTTTTTTCTAAATAAATTTTCATATTTCATTCTTTTTATCGAAATTTCCAAANATCAAAAATTAATAAAGTGTTATGATAAATGAAAATTACATGGAAATATAAAAATGTGTTATAAAACTATTTTAAAGTGTACTACCTACATTAGGTACTACTTTTAAGATATCTGGGTATTCGTCAGGTAAAAGATAAGTAGATTATCAATTTGTTCGGTCGAATAAATAAAATCTTTGCACTCAAAAGTGGTTTTGACTAACGAGCTCGGTCAAAACCACTTTTGACTGGAAAAATCAGTCAAAAGTGATATTGACCAAAGGCATCATTCAAAACCACTTTTGACTGCAAAAATCAGTCAAAAGTGGTTTTGACCGATTATTAGTTTTGACGACATTGTGATTCAATTTTAGTTTAGTTCGAAAGGTTTCTAATAAAACATGATAAACTATTAAAAATAACGTTACATTGGAGTGGACGAAAGCTTTTATTAATTCTGAAAATGATCTTCGAAAAAGTCGTAAAACGTTATGGCCACATGACAACTAATTATAATAATATCAGTAATTAAGCTCAAAAGCCCACTTCTAGGAAATTTAATACGTTTATGATATTCTTGGTTATTAAAAAGACACATTATTGTAATTAATATGAAAATTTAACGTCGGCACAACAAAAGAATCTATATTATAGCTGTTACTTCTATTTTGGGACATAGATATACTTACATAATACTTATACAATGAACATATTATTATCCATAGTAGTTTTGGAAACTATAAATGTATTTTAATTTCTCAAAATACCTATATGATGATCGAACAGTCATTATCGAAGTATTCGATTGCAAAATATTCAATTGGAAAAGATTGAAACAAAAAATGGGCTGTAAGCCTACGAGTATTGTTGTAATTGGACCATTGGGCATGTCTAATGCGATTTTATAGCATTCAATATCATGTACTAAACTAAATCACGTTTTAGAGAACGAATAAGAATAAAATAAAGCAACGATTCCTAGAATACAATTTGAATGCCGTGAAGTGTACTTCAAAATAGCCTCTATCACAACTACAAAAGATGCTACAGTGTTTAGGTTAATGTGCTGTCGTCTGTACATTTTACAAAAACATTATATTGATAAGTGCTTGACCTCTAGAGTTCTGCGAGCTCAATTTTTCATTATGCAAAAGATGAGATTAAATGAACAAAAATATACAATCTTATCAATAATATTGAAAACGTGTATACTTTTATAAAGTAATTATAGTCCACATAAATTAAATACTTAGATCTACTAGATCGTATTTTGTTCGCTAGATACGAGTAGATTCGTAGCAGATCGCAAGTCACGCGAGTGAAGAATGGGCAGAGGCTAGTTTTATAACATAAAAAAGCTTCAGCCTTCCAATGCTTCAAAAACAGTGGCATTTTTCCGACGTCCGTGTATTTTTTGATTGTGCACAAGCACATCAATACCGGGTGGTTTCAACCACTCCCCGAAGGATTACCGGCGCAACCACTCTATGACAAAAAATAACAGAGGCTCGGCAAATGCACACATCGAATATGTATGCGGTATGAATGATGGATGTAAAAACAAACGTAACATAGGGTGAAAATAACTCCAAGTTGAACCACAACCCTGTTATTCCTTCATAAAAATGAAACGTCAGTACCCATTCGAATCGGAACGCACTTTTTATACCCAAAAAAGCTTTTAAGGTTTAGAAGTGTCAAAACTTCGCGTAATTATTGGATACTTTTGATTGTTGACGAAGATTGATGAAGACTTGGTGAGCATCTGAAAATTTAAGTTCATTTATTCCTGTAGTACATTAGATTATTGCGATTGGAGAGATGGATGGATGGAGAAGTAGAGTGAAATGGATTGCTTTAAGTTCCAGGTTCTAATTCGAAAAGATAAAGTGATTTGTAATACCGTAAGTAATGTATAGGTAAGTATTGAGAATAAATAATATACTTAAATAATATGAAATACATAGCAGAAAGAAGTTTTCAATGTCAAGTCACATAAATATAAAATCGTGAGTATGGTATCATGAAAGACTACATAGAGGAGCAATTACGTCATCAAAATATTTTGACCTCGTTGCTTTGCAATTTTTGCATGACATTTGTGCATTTATTCTTAAAATACATTTAGGTTACTCAAAGTCTCTAAACCATTAACAAAAACACGTAAACACGTGAAATGTCCTATTTCGACCCACATTTTAAACTAAAGTTTACGTTGCACATAAATTACTGGCCGCAAAAGTAAATCCACGTGTCACAGATAAAAAAGATTTTAACGACCACGTGACATTTACAACTTTCCGTTGAAACCGCATCCAGTGGGGGTGAGCGCCTAAAGTAGCCTGACGGTAAATTATTTAGTAGAGCTGAAAGCAGGGATGCCTCATCTCTATCGAACCCATACAGCATTTATGAGATGAACTGAACTGTTTCATAGATTGATTAGCTTTAAAATATGAAATCTACTGCGGATTATTTTCAATGTTGGCACTTTGGGGTGGGGTTTTCACAGAAATGAGAATAGGCTTAGTAATAAAAATGGACAATGTCACTTTCATGCAAAGGCAAAACGCTTATTATTACAATGTGTTTTTCTGCTTGTCACAACTTCACAAGGTCTTTGATATAATCACCAGTTTTGCTTTTACACGGTACAGCAATTTGTTCGTATCTATGTTTGGTTTCACTGTGGGTTCAATATTGAACCCCCAAGGATTCTCCCAAAATAATAATTATGGTAAGACGTAATACCGGAAATTCTCCATAATTCTGGGGAAACCCTCAAAGTTAGCAACCCTGACAGAAACACGGCCCAGTTCAAACCCGCCTTAAGAATAAACTAACACTTTAATCACCCACTGTACCTAATTATTCAAGGTGGGTGTAGTTCGACCGTTTATACAGGGTGTAATCGAACAACGTTATAATGATACGTTGTGGTGTTAAACCGATTTCAATTTTATTAGAGCATTTCACACCAGAAATCGATTGTTGAAATATGACTAGGGGTTGCAATCGAATATNATGAGAAGCACTGAACTGTTTCATAGATTGATTAGCTTTAAAATACTACTGCGGATTATTTTCAATGTTGGCACTTGGGGGTTTTCACAGAAATGAAAATAGGCTTGGTAATAAAAATTGACAATGTCACTTTCATGCAAAGGCAAAACGCTTATTATTACAATGTGTTTTTCTGCTTGTCACAACTTCACAAGGTCTTTGATATAATCACCAGTTTTGCTTTTACACGGTACGGCAATTTGTTCGTATCTATGATTGGTTTCACTGTGGGTTCAATATTGAACCCCCAAGGATTCTCCCAAAATTATGGTAAGACGTAATACCGGAAATTCACCATAATTCTGGGGAAACCCTCAAAGTTCGCAACCCTGACAGAAACACGGCCCAGTTCAAACCCGCCTTAAGAATAAACTAACACTTTAATCACCCACTATACCTAATTATTCAAGGTGGGTGTAGTTCGACCGTTTATACAGGGTGTAATCGAACAACGTTATAATAATACGTTGTGGTGTTAAACCGATTTCAATTTTATTGGAGCACTTCACACCAGAAATCAATTGTTGAAATATGACCCCACAGTTTAATCAGATTTAGTAATAGTACGATTGAAAATTGGACCAATACCTCCGTATAATAAAGCTATGGATGGCTCTGTTACTTCGCCTGTCTCCACAGTATGCGACACATCAATGTCGTGACCATGGGATTGAGTTATTTCTGTGCCAATATTCCGAATATCTCTAGGGTCAAATTGACATTGTGTCAAGTTGACAGGCAATTAATTTTGGGTCCTTTGTATCTCTCGCCATTTAATCTTTGTAATAAGATTAAACAGTACCTATTTCCTTCTTATAATAGGAAAAAAAAACTACCAGAATATAGTCAGAACAAAGTCAGTATAATACAGGGTGACAGGGATACTAGATCTTGAAAGGGGTGATTACTAGAGATCATTAGCAACAAATTATGTCAAAAGATCACTTCTATAACTTTTTAGGCTAACATTGTGTATTGTTACGCGATTTAATTATCGAGGTATTTAAACCACAGTAGGTGGGTTAACCTTCTTTTAATTAACTTAATTAACATTTTCAGTTATTTGTAGAAGGTCGTATCCGTATTTTATAAGGTTGACCATTGCGGCTCACTTGTACGTTTACTTTAGTAAAATAAGTTTCAGTTATACCTACACGCAACATACTTCTATATCACAAGGCTCTATTGATATTGGTCTTTTTGAACGGGCTTAGAAACTGAATAGTAATAAATGAGGGAGTTCATTAATAATTCTATGTTCAAATAAAATAATCGTGCGTACGTGCCGATCCAACGGTCTACAGACAAGAGAGATCTCTCTGCGTTATCTGCGACCTTTGACGTTCAGCCGACTGTCTTTTATTTCATTAATTCAATTCATTGCGAGCTTATTTCAATTTGACGGATTCCAGGAAACGGGGTTATCTTAAATCGCGAGAATACACCCTGTGTAAGATAAGTTTTTAAAATTAATATTTATATTAAAGAAAAATTCGTAGGTATTATTCTAATGATAACACCACGGAGGTCTAGGTTCGCATAAGTTGAAATACTTAACTTGATAAACTTTGTCCATATTCTGAAATTATCACAAATAAAGTAATTCTGCTTATTATTGCTGTATAGTAAATCAGTAACTTGTTGTTAGGAAAATAACAAGTTTCTTAACTTTAAAAAACTATTCTTCAAAATAAAGTCATTCAAAGTTTCAAATAACTCGACCGAGTTTTGAATTTTGCTCGAAAGTTTCAAACTATTAAGACTGGGTAGCACCACCTAACTTTGACCGTAACTATAACGATAACCAGTGTTTTTGTATGGAGTTTGAAAGATTTTTGACGTTTGGCAAAGTTAAAGTAAGATGGTGCAACCCAGCCTAATAATTTTACATTATACACTCGACCCGTACCATTATACCTACTCGTATTTTTATCTGCCGAGCAAAATCTTTATTCGATCGTTTCACGGAAAACGTCCACAAATCATCGTACCATGTTAGAATAAGTGCATTCCAAAAACCTTCAGCGATCTATGAAATATACGGACGTTTCCCTTCTTAAGTTATGTTTAGTGGCAGGAATCCATGAGGAAGGAGAATGTCATTCTTTATGGCCGTAACGATAAAAAGAACGGTTTCCACCTATTTCTATTTAAACTGGGGTTCAATAATTCTTTATTAAAAACAGTACTTTGATAAGCTAATAATATCTGCCTTGTTCTGCATAAAAAAAGTAAGTCATCAACACTTTATTTTTGACACTGTTGTCAATCCATTTAGACAAGAAAACAAATAATATTGAATTAAAAAATATATAATTATATAGTCTGTGTAACGTTAGTAACGTAAAGGAAATTAATACAATAATGATTTAAATCAAACAAAGAGGAAATTCAGAATTATAATAAAGATAAAGCTATTTAGAGAAAAGCAATATTATTACTGATAAAATTAATTATCAAGTAGGTAAACATTATGTTTTATATTTCATCAAGATTATTTTTATGAAAATAAATTATATAAATTCAAAACCACATGATATTGATAAGAACCTATTTAAATTGAATTTCTGGTCTGAGTAAAGATAAGGTAGAAATAATTTAAATTAACGAAAGAGGAAATTGGCAATAACGATAATATGGTATGGCTATTAGAAGACTAAAATTAATTATATTAAATGTAGATTAATACCGAACACAAATCGGTCGGTTTTATAGATAATTTGAATGGACAGAACAGTCATGTCATTCGTAAAATAAATATAAATAAGTGATGTCATAATTTTCTCGAATTTTAAAAAGTAAATTTTTATTTCTTTATACCATTCAATTATTATTAAGATTTAGCCAATGTGCCCTTAGGTTTATGTATATTCTTTTCTGGTAATATTACTTTTAAATTATTCACGTCGGATTAACTGCCGTTTAAAGATAAACTAATTTCCGGTGCTAAATAAATAATTTTGCAATTTTTTAGTATTAGTTGTGTAACGTAACGTGTCATTCAACACATTAATGCAGACAAATAAATAGATACTGTTGAGTAACAGTATACTTGACGTTGTCCACGATTGCTAATTTATAAAATTAATAATTCACAATTAATATCGTTAAACTATGAATAAAATGTTTGCTTGCGTATTCTTATTTATAAAAGTTATTATAATAAAAGGGTCATTCAAACTTTTGGGTTTGTGTAAAATTCGTGTAGAAGAAAGCAACCATGTTAGGTAGGTACCTAAAATTTATGTTCTGCAGAAATCGCCAATTTCGTTTAAATTGAGTCACATAACAGTTCTACACAGTACAATTCCGGGAATAGCAAAACGAGTTTGTCACTTCTATTTCTATGTTTAGGTAACCACAGGCAGGAATGGTTCTGGTACTAAAAACTTGAAATTCCCTTTGAAGTCGAACTAATAAGAAAGTACAAAAAGGAATGTACGAATTAAATAAAGGTAGGTAGTTGTACAATGTACAACTACCTACCTTTATTTAATGTACAATGTACATGCAGCGTCNACAGACAGACAGACAGACAAAAATTTTACTGATTGCATTTTTGGCATCAGTATCGATCACTAATCACCCCCTGATAGTTATTTTGAAAATATATTTCATGTACAGAATTGACCTCTCTACAGATTTATTATAAGTATAGAAGATATAGATTTAGGTGACCGCAGGCAGGAATGGTTCTGGTACTAAAAACTTGAAAACCCTTTGAAGTCGAACTAATAAGAAAGTACAAAAAGGAATGTACGGATTAAATAAAGGTAGGTAGTTGTACAAGCAGCGTCTAACGCTGTAATTAATTAACCAGCGGTTCAGCGCGGCGTATTCTAAAGAGGCAGCTCAAAGCGTCGAAAGGCAAAGTCACCAAGCCGGGCTGGCAAACGTGACGCGACGTTTTCTTTGAGCGAATCCTCCATTTTCATCAATTCCGCGAAGTCACCGCACGCGCGCTCTCTTTAATAGCCCACTCCCAGCCAGCCACTTCACATGTCTGCCACGTTTCTCACAGATTTTTCATGGAGATTTCCACGTTTAAAATTGATAGAGGAGGATTCGTCCTTTGATCCCCACGAAATCGCGACGGGAACAAAAGGCGGCGAGAACGAGAATTCACAGTCGAAAATGAAACGCATATTTTTTTTTCGTAAGCTAAAAAATGTATTAAACTCCATGCGACTAGTCCGCTAAACTAGTTTAGATCTCGCGGAGGACGTGACGTTAAAGAAGGAATGCCTAAAAAGAGATTGGATTTTTTTGCGCGAGAATAGAATTGGAATCTACATTCTTTAGTAGATCCACGGATCCGTTTACGGAAACAAGGGCTAGAGGCAATCTTGTAAAGAGCCATTGAGCTTTATCATTCGCGTAATAACATGCGCGAGTGTCTTAAGGAAATACACATATTTTAACGAAAATACGGTTGTATCGTATTTTTTCTGCGCTAGAAAAGCAAGCGCTATAAAAGCGCAGCAATTTGCTTTATCGATATATTATGTGTCAGTAAAACGAAATTCGATTCTGTCATCACAGTAACTCACCTTCAAATCTAAATCCATGACGAGATGTTTCCCAAAGGACGTGCCCCCTGTTTTCTGTATGTGCAAGAAGACCATGACATCGTGCGCGTCCAGGTCGAATCTGAAGTCGTCGTGAAGGACCTCGTCATACGACAGTCCTGGTTGCGCGATGACATCTGGCAGCGGCCGCCCAGGTGCCTCCGCGTACGTCAGCGCCAGCGATTCCGAAACTCTATCCCTGGCCGATAGCGCGCACACCTGTAAACAAATATTAAAATTAGAACCACAAAAATAAGTGGGTCGCGCACTTAACCACGCCTAGGAGAGCTCTGGATATGTTGTTATCTTGGCTTATCAATAGTTATCAGTTGGAAAGTGGTAACGATAGTTTGTAACCTTTGTTGTGGTGTTGAGTATCATTGATTTACAAAAGATAATTATAGCTTTCTAAATCGGATTTGATTTTTGTGGCTTTCATTAGCTGTGTGCCTTTGACATCACGGCTGAATAATTTTATTACTTCGTGGAGAGGTCATTTTCTATTACAACAAAAATAATTATTTGTTACCGACACATTTCCAAATAGAATTATGGAAAATAGCATTCACAAGCTAGTAACAAGTTAATGTTGAATCTCATCACAATAGAGATATACATAAAGTAATGTAGAACATAATAGGACATTCCCAATCCCCTCGCGGAGGTGTTGACACAACGCCCTTGAACCGGAGCTCCCTCGTCTCCGCATTAGCAGCAACCCTCCAGACGCGACCCTTAATAATCGAAATCAATTCGAGGGGACGAACAGACTCCTGCAACTCCATTATTATGTAATCACTCTTCAGAATGACTTAATATTGCGATTGCTCTCGAAATTAACCTCACAAAATCTGAATATCAAAGGAAACACTCGTTTATTATGGCGGGATAATGATGGAATCGTCGATGGCCCTTCCGAGAATTCCTGGGGAATACCGATATTTTCGAGATATTAATATTATGTCGTAGCTTTTACTTTTCGCTTCTTTATGAGTCGATCACTTTTTGATAATGAGTCCAATCTGTTAATAGCCCTGTTATGAAAGAGCTTTCATCTCAAATCTATGAATTTAAAATGCTGATGAGTAGAATCCAAAGCTTCGTGAAAGGGCGACAAAGATCGAGATAAGTACGTCATCTCCATCCCGCTTGTTTGTTCGCCTAATGAAGAGGGCAGAGCGCCCTTCACCCATCAGCATGCAGTTTGCAGGGTGATTGGTACGCGGTGAGGCAGACAAATCAATNTAAATCAATTTTCAGTAGGGCATGAAACGCGCGAGTTAATTCTGGAATGAGCTTTTTCATTTACCGTAGTTTTAAAATCATTGTGAATCAGAAGAAGTAATTATATTAAAAACAAGATTTTATTCATTTTATGATTATTCTCGTATATCAATCTCCGTTTCCGATTGAACATTAAATAATCGTAGTTTCCTTCTAAGGTTAAATGTGCTAGTTTATTGAACAACGAACAAGACGCTGATAATAACGCTATTAACAAATTCTTGAATGAATACGTTTATTTATTAACCGCAGTATAAACGTAAATTTTTAATTTATATTATAATTGGCTTAGTATAACTTAAATATCGAACGCTACGAAGCATTGAATTACAAGTCATTGTTACGAGATAGATATTGGTTAACTTGAGTATGAGTAACGTGACCTGGCGCCAGACTTGTGTAAATAAACACCGTTATTATAATATATGAGATACAATTACAACCACAGAATTCAATTTCTGTGCACATTATTCGTGATTGCGTTGACAGCGGTCTACCTTATTAGACTTCCTCTTTAAATCTTTTTTCATTGCCCCATTTTCTTGGTCTTGTGCCAATCTAACGCCAGAGGGACCATAAAGTGGTTTCAATATATTCTGCTTTATCCTTCACTCTAGCTTACTTGGGTACTGGCATGAGTAAAGGGAATAGAGCTTGAAGACTTTATGCAGAGTCCAAGGACTATATCTAGCGCTGATTTCTAAATTTCGAGGCTATCCCTTTTACTCATGTGAGTAACACGATAAGTGTGAGCGGAATGGATAGATCCGGTAGCCCCCCCAGTTCTATTTGCCCTCACAATGTCTCCCAAGGTGGTGGTCTGACAAACGACATGTACGTTATCTCTGTTAGTCACCAGTCCATTAACGCCCTGCTTTAACCGTTGGCTTTTAGTGTAGCCAAGTGCCATTTGAGCACAGCGATTTGAAGTTGCTTGTCTACAGACGTTTGGTCTTGTTTTTCTTCAGATTCGATTTCGAGTAAGCCAGGGAAATCCCAAGTGGGAGATGCTCTAACTTTGTGCAACTGATATCACACTTGCCCCATTTTACGAAGGTCCAAATTCCCAGAGATAGTGTCTACCGATTCTAGGAATTCTAGCCTTGAAAGAACATTAATCCAAGTACAAGTAGTAGTATGCGATGATCTACATGGTTTATAATGAACAAAGCTAATGCTATAATCGCGTGCGTCGCTACCCGGGCGTAGAGCACTCTACCGTAGAAATAAATTCTAAAAATTTATTACTTAAACACTTTCCACTGACACAATAATCAATTATGTGACGAATATGATTTGCTTTACAAATACGATCGATGATTGAGTAATCGTGATCCATTATACAACATCGGTTTTTATTCTACTCAATGAAAACAGAATTTGTAGATACAAATTGTATTTATTACTGTCAACAGCACAGTTTGTAGGATTTGGTGAAGTCATGGCGCCAATTTGACCATAATTTATTTTCCATGTCTCAATAACAATCTCTTGGCTTTATCGCCTGTCATCAAGAAATTATGTCAATTTGACTTTCAATTCATTATGCCCGTTAATTTCCCATTCAAATTATTGTATCCATAATTTTCTCGACATTAATTAAGAAAGAGAAGACGATAATTGCATTAATAAAGCGAATATAATAAATATTCAGCAACAAGAGAAAAATAAACATTATAATTGGGAAGCGTTTTTAATGATGCACCATTAATTTAATGTCAACTGGAGGATTCTGATAATCTTGGAAAGCAAAATAATAATTACGCTTGAGAACATAAAATCATTACGCAACCAGTTGACATTTTATAAAATTACCCATTTCAATTTATCTTAATTTTATGTAGAACTTTCAACGTAAAATATTTAAATCTTAGGCAAACCACATAACTATATTTCTATCAAGATATCTCGTTCTTATCATTGGAGTATACAATCACTGTTCTTATCAATAATAATAAATAGACTCAAGAGATTTACTAGTAAGTATGCAAACATACTGTCTAGTATGTACGCAGATTTCAAATAACTTTTCAATATTATTATAAGTTGAGACGAAAATGTACATGAAGAACACGCTTTTCTACTCTCGCGGATATTTCTTCTAAACAAAATAACAATTGCCAAGTTCTCGTCCAAATGTATGAGTTTGTAACTTGATAAATTACTCTTTGAATATTACGCATGTAAGCTAAAACAAATTATGTAATGCAGGAACCGCTAAATATTGTACTTTGGGGTTGTGTATGTTACGCCTAATCTAATCTAAGCCTGGATTATCTTACAAACTCCTGTTTCGTGTAAACTAAACTAGGTATCCATGATAGTTCTAACAGATTATGCTGTCGAGAAACCATCTACGGATAAAAAAATAACAGTGGCATTTACAATCCTAAGTGAATTCAGCGATCGTCGTCGCAGTAAATGCAAAATAAGTTTGAAAATATATCTCTAGTTCCTCCCAGACCCGTAGGCGTTAGTCCAGGTGTTATCCTGCGCATCGTCAATTCCCGCCGCACCCCGGGCAGCGTCGGTGGACAAGTTGCCCACGCGCAGCCCGCCATATGTGGGCAGATACACTCCGCACAAAACGCACCGTGCGTGCACAAATACGATTTTATTCACTCTTTGTCTCGATTTTGCAATGGTAAGCAACACCAAATTGGGATTCGTTGAATCTCGATTTTTCGCTGACGTGAATTGAAAAGCTTTTTTCGATTTATAAAACTCATATGACGAGTATTGAAGAGAGAAAGGTTTTTCAAAACAAGCCCGTATTCTATTTTAGCTTTTAAATTAGCGTCCCCGTTTATTAATAAAAGCAGACTTGCCATATAGAGAAATACTAAGTTAAGACGGCGCTGTTTTAAAGTAGGCTATCTCGATTTAACTGTGCATACGTTCTATATATCAGA
Source organism: Ostrinia furnacalis (assembly GCF_004193835.3). Classification (NCBI taxonomy): domain Eukaryota; kingdom Metazoa; phylum Arthropoda; class Insecta; order Lepidoptera; family Crambidae; genus Ostrinia; species Ostrinia furnacalis. Next base: position 358,657 of record NW_021132730.1, read on the forward strand.
GAATAAAAAACTACCAGACTAACAAAAGCGGTCTTATAAAAATAACGCCATTACTTCGTTATTATAACGTTTCCGTCGCCGACTATACTATCAACTGGATTTAACAAATAGTCGTTTAACTGCAAACGCAGTAAACTAGATAGGTACACTTAAAAAACTAGTTATCTCTTACAACCAAACTTTGTTACAAGCTTCATTAACTGAGCTATAAACACTAAAGCGTTTAACTACCAGCGTAATCACTGCAAGTAATTTTAATCGTGTGGCGCTGGAACAGTGCAACGATATCCTAACTTCTTTGTATGCGAAACATAATCTAATAAAACGAAACTGGAAACTGTCCATAAGCTGGTCATCCATATAAAAGGTTTTATAATGTTCCGTCGTAAAGCATTCGTGTCTAAATTGCATTGGACAAACAGAACTCAATTTGGGATTTAAACTGACCGTGCAGAATACCGGAATCTAACAATAGCAAGACCTGATCCTCCAAACCTTTTACAAGCTGCTTCTGTTAAGAAACATTGTTGAGAACGAATGATCTTACTTTCAACATTTTCATTGAGCTCATTGAAGCATATTCTCTGAAAATACAAACCAAGAATGTGCTTCTTATCCAACGGAATTCATATTATTCCGCTGTATATCCTCCGCATATTATTTAGTTCAGTTTCAACAAAATCTATCGAAATACCATGATAGCACTCGATTAGACTGGATACTGGAGTTCATAATATAGAAATAATAATACGGAATATTTTGCTACTGAATGTACCATACGGGTTGGGTCCGGAGTCGATTGCAGCTGCGTATACATATAGAAGCCGTCTGGTCCCCGATCGGTTGCCTAGCAACGGGCCCACGCGACACCTGGCTAATTACCGCACTGATAACTTTATCAATGGCCGCCCATCTACTGATCGGGATAACACACAATACACCGCCATTGTTGCTCGGATATTTCGAAATTAACTGCGAAATTGAAGCACCATTCTGATACAAGTATCAAAAACCCCATTGAGAGACAAAAGTAAAACCAAAGCAAGGAAATGAGAATTTATGGAGGTAAAAACAAGAACCTGGGGGGATGATACAAAGTTGAAATTAATTCACCGAACAATTTCACTTTTAATCCAGGCTTTGTGGCGAGAAGTCTAAGATTGAAGGTCTAATTTTCTTCCACGAAACTTTCTTTTAACGTTTTATTCTTAAAAGGAATCCGACGAATGCTATCAACTTAAAACTCTCACAAAGTTGCCAAATCTTCAACAAGTAGGTACGCTCCGAATACTTTGCGTGCCAGTAAAACATTGGAAAGTTTCGCAAAGTAAAATATTCCATTACCTATGTTCGGGCATAAAGTTATAACAAATATTTAAAGTAAAAGCAAAATCCATGTTCATTGGAATTAAATTAAAAAATAGTTTTATGTCTGTATCGCACAGTCCATAAATAAACCACATTTTATAAGAGTTTAAAAGCTCTCTACCTAATTACCAGTTGGGTAAAAATTAAAAATTCACTTTATGTAATTGTGCCCAGTTTGTTTAGCTCCCTATCAATCTGATTATCAGATAACAAATAACATGATGGCGTCTCACGGCACGATAAGCTGTAAGTCCGATTGAGCCATGTCTGATGTATAGCGGCTCATAAAATCTATAACTAGGGTTGTGAACTCAGTCGGTTAAAATTGAGAGTAAAGACGTTACAAAGAACATTTATTATTTTTGTTGGTACAACTGAAAATGTCTTGGGGGAGGCCTTGTCCAGCAGTGGACGTCTTTCGGCTGAAACGAACGAACTGAAAATGTATATTCGTAGGTTACCTACATTTATTTAATGTATAAAAACTACTCAACACGAGTGTCGAAGTTTATACATGTGTTGCAGTTAACAAAACACAACGCTTATTGTTAAACAGGGCAATATTGAGCGTCTCTACACGTGTTACGGTACTTTTGCTACACGAGTAGAATGTGGATGTGCATTTACTTTTAAGGCGACTATAGTTTTATATTGAAAGCTTTAATGGTTTGATAGATAAGGGCGTTTTATGTAAGATTAACTTATTTATTCTCAATTAATTTCACTGGTTAACTATACTTAATAGACTTATAGATATGTTAATGATTCTCGAAACCAAGTAGAATTTTATTAAGCGTTCACACGTAGCCTGTGAAGAAAGTTTGTCACGTATAATATGGACCAAGCGAGAAGTAATCAAGATTAACCAGGCTTTTTCTCGAAATTAATGATCACATAGCAACCGCCTGGCTTCTCATCAGCAGACCAAGGCGACTCTATCAAGATTCAAGATCTATTCCTAAATCGAGATATAATTTTGCCGATAAACCTTATACTGTGATAATTAGGACTAATTTTGTTTGACAATCTTCAATACGAAATTCTGGATTGAATATCACAAGTCGCTAAAATATTTGCAATATTTACTAATCATCTCCCAGTATTAGTGCGTTAGTAACCATAGCTGGGCATTAACTCGTTAATCGTTAATTAACGAAGTTAACATTTCTATTAACCGATTAACTTNGTTAGTAACACTAAGTCACGCTCTAAGTTAAGAGGTTTATGTGTGTAAAAACAGAATCACATAAATACGATCGTGATGTATTTGTAAGCATCACCGATAGTTCTGATGCACATCTGTGATAGACGCCCGCTGGGATTCTATAGCGCACGGCTGGTGTCCATAACTTTCAATTGAGTGCATACGAGTCTAAAGAAACGCAACGCAGACGATCGCAATCGCACCTCGATTGATCTCAATACGATAATAAGCCGTGTGGACAGTGTGGACTTGCCTTTTAAACGACTCCAGTGTAACTCGTGTGGCGGGTGTCCATACATGGTGGCGTTAGTTTTTTTATTGCGCCAATACTGAATACAATGCGAGAAGTTTCGGAACAATTAAATTTATACCGATGAGAATGTCTTTTGGCGCTCGCTTTTTTCATTTCAATTAGTGGGCGGAAAATATAGTTAGGTTTATAATTTTTTTAGTAAAGTTTTTAATTCACACATAGCCAATTGATTGATAGTAAAGAAGTGATCGTAAACGAATCGGATAATCAAATAAACAAAAAAGACCTTGTCAATCGTATCTGGTTTTCAAAATCTCATCCTGGGAGAGCTTTCCCTCGTTTCCTTTGAAGAACTTTCCTTTAAAATGCTTAATTAACCTCCGTTCGTTAAAACGTTACGTAACTTGTAAGTTAAAAGCGAACGCGTCAGTTCACCCGTGCTAAACAAACAGTCGCAGGTTCAAAAGCTAATCTACCAATTAGCGTTCATGTGGCCAGGGCAGTACAATCGCTAACGAGTTTCAGTTCTCCAGGCTAATTCAATCTGGGTTTTATACTGGAGCTCCGCTTGTAGGTTCGTTTCGTACTTTTAATCCGTTTACAAAGATCCTATTTACATAACTATCATCCAGACTCTGTTTTGGGTCTTAATTTATGGATATAATATGATATCTAGCCTATTGCAGCCACTCGCGCTTACCATCATCCAGTCAGCATGACAGTACAGTGTGATATAAATTGCATTATGGATGTGTTCTTGGCCCTATCTTCCCACTCATCGTACCTACCTACTCAAGTTGCCAAATTTGGCATCTGAAATAACGTTTTTGGTTTTACGTACGAAAAAGATACGAAAATTATGCTTAGAAAGTTTGCTGAAGTCATTTCGGCAACCAAATTGCCTCCACAAATTGTGATTCTCGCAGACGATGAACTTTAGTCGGCCGCGGAAGACAAAACCCGCGAGTATTTTGTGGTTGTTTTACGTGCCACTTTTTACGCTTGTTCATTAAAGCGAACTGATTGCCTTTTTTAACAATAATTCTTTCTTCGGAAGGCACGCGTTTCGTGATTCTGATCGGCCAAAAAGGTGGTCAAGGTTGAATTTCATGCGTAAAGAAATTAGAAACTTATCGCGGGACGTCCGATTTTATTTCCTGTATTTGCTCATGTTTGAAGGACACCATTATGACGCCATGCGGCGAGCTTTTCTCAACGCGTGCTCTTACGCTTATCGCACAAACGTAAGTCGCGCTATGTAGGTACATATTATGAATGTCAGATTTTTGTTGCGTTTTCGTCACGCAATGCCTGCTACGCCGAGTTTGATAAAATGTTGAATGATGACACAGCCTAAAAATATTTTCAGAGGTTCGCGAGATTACTTAATGTGAAATAATAACAATGCAATAAATGAGGCTACAATATTTGAATTGAAATTATCATAAATCTTAATTCACCCAAGATTCAGATCTAATGATATGGCCACATGAAACAATATCAGGTTTTTAAACACATAAATTAAAAGTAAAGCATAATAGAAAAACAAAAATTGAAATTGAATTTGTTTTAACAATATTTCTATTATTGAGATAAATGCCATAATAATCTTAATGATGGTGCTACCAATTTTCAGTCCATAAACCACATAAAAACTATCATAATATTTTAAGTGTAGGGCAAGGAACCTTTTGTTTTTAATAACTCATATTAGATCCCACCCACCTTATTTTCAAAGTAATTGCCCAACCTAAAGATTCAAAATGAACTAAAAAATTACAGAAAAGAGGGTCCGAACAATGAGACAGATAAGGTTTTAAAAAGTTATTATTTTTTACATAAACACAGCTATGAATTATTAATAAATAAACTCATTTTTAAACAGTTTTGAAGCAGTTTTCTATGCAAGTATTTTTTGTTGTGTATGCAGTGTTAGATTTGTTGCCGTTGTTTACACTAATCAGGGCATTATTATAATTATTATAAAACTTTATTGCACAATAAAATAGTACAAAAGGTGGACTTAATGCTATTTAAGCATTCTCAGCCAGTCGACCCCTGGGTTATGCAGAAAGCTGTGTGTGCGAAGGTAGAGGTAGAAGGGTAGAAGTTGGGAAGGGCATGTAGGAATGTTGATTTGTATGCATCCCCTAATCTAGTGTGTGATGGGGCAATTTTGATCCAAGATTTAATTATAATTAACCATCTAGGTGTACCCTACTTGTTTAGAATTTATAATTTGCAAAAAATATATTTTAAACTTAGTGGAGATAAATAAAACTTCTCACCTGATCTGGGCAGAAATATCCAAATGCAACCATCCCAAAAAGGGAAAGAAGTAAACAGAATAGTATCACTTTCCGAAGCTTTGATCGTGGTTCCATTTTTTTAATTTCATAAGCACCGCTGGGCAGCAATAACGCGAAATCACTATCTACTTGCACAGATACACTTTTTTGCATTTCGGTCGAATGCATGTCTCATTTTTACAAAAATATCTACTGCTAAACACTCACTGATTCAGTCGACTGTTCATTTACTTCCCATCAAGTCTATTTACGAATCATAGCGTTTGAAGTTCACATTTCTGTTATCGTCTTTCGATTATCTTTGTGTATTGATACGAGCTCGTTATCATTGTTTTGAAGATTATAACATAAAGTATGTTATATTACAAACAAAACCGAAACCCAAATGCGACTTGAGATATGAATCGAGCGAACGCCTGTCCGCGATCCAAAACACGACAACATTGGAAAAATATCAAGCAACCAAACAGAATTTGACAATTGACAATACTCCGTTTGACAGTTCCAATTGCAACACGAGCGCCCTCTAGAACTCGAAAGCACTCGCAGTCCGAAATAGGACATATTTCTTTTCTAACTTAATGTAAATTGTGTAGAAACTTTGTAAATAGATATAAATTATATGTTTACTTTTATATAACATCTATATAAGATAAATGTTCACTTTAATTTAGTTTAACATTTGTGATTAAAGTACCTAATAATTTATATTCGTACCTAGTATTTAGAGCATGAAATTCGGAACATTAATGACAGCTCGAAGTGTCAGCCAAATCTAAAGCTACCAAACATGAGCTGCTAATAACGTTATTGATACCGGTATTTGTTACCAGAAGCAAAAAATCCATGAGCCCTTAGAGCGTAGTCATCCGTGTATTCCCACATTGTCCCACAGGTGGTTATTGGGAAGAAAAATGTTAGTGTTGCTGGACTGGAAAACTTTCTCCCAATGATGTTTCGTCCGTCAGTGAAGGACACCGGGAATATTTTTTAAGTTGGTTTGATGATCACGACTCGCTAGTCTTTGTTACCTTTATTCAGAACTTTTATTTTTCCTCCTCTACTGTGAAAAATGGAATTCGAATCCAAAACTTTTCGCTAAATTAGACCTAGACGGTAGCTTTGCAGTTGATGCATTGTTTATTGTGCAAAAATCGAAACAGTCTACATTTAGGTATATTATCTACATACTAAAACATAAATGAACAAAAAAACTAAACGGGAGCAAACACAGGTAAAAATAATACTTTTATATTTTTCTATGATAGGCTTTAATCCATTATCAGTTTTTAGGGGAGTTTTATAACTTTATAAAGGTACGACATAATTTTTATAAATCAACACTTTTACGTGTATCAAGGAAAATAATTTCCTATTTAAATCAGGATATAAACTAAAAGTAATAAAACAAAAAATAGAATGCATCAGCAAATTCCTAACTACAAATCATTTAAATTGAAAATAAAAATATTTGTGGCACTAACACTAGAAGATCTACTTCAAATTAAGAATGTTTAAAAAAAAGGCACTTTAAAATAAGGTGGGGAGACAGTATACAGGGTGGAAACGATAAGTGATCTCATTCGATTATTTCAAAACTATACAAGATATCGAAAAACTGACTACTGATCCTGAAAGTGCTTCACGAGCTCTTTCAAACGATATCAGTAATAGGTTACAGAATTAACTGGATCCATCCGAAAATTCAATATTTTTAGCCTCCATACTAAATGTATGCCACTATGCCAGCCACACAATACTAGAAGTGCTATTTTTTTTTTATTTTAAATAATAAACACTTAAAATTAATTCGTAAATTGCATTCTTATTTAAAATTATTCATGGAAAACATTGGTTTTAGGCTTTACTTGCTCTAATATTATCAAAACATGAGTGCCATGACTGTGGCAGTACTAAATGTATGGAAGCTGGTAACATTGAATTTTCGGATAGATCCAGTTTATTTTATAACTTATTATTGGTACCGTTGGATAGAACTCGAGAAGCACTTTCAGGATCAGTAACCATTTTTTGAATATCTTGTACAGTTTTTAATATAATGTGGTTTTACTAAATGTATGGAGGCTGGACCCATTGAATTTTCAGATAGATCCAGTTTATTTTGTAATCTATTATTGGTACCATTGGATAGAGCTTGTGAAGCACTTTCAGGATCAGTAACCAGTTTTTGGATATCTTGTATAGTTTAGAAATAATCGAGTGAGATCACTTATCGTTTCCACCCTGTATAATATAATGTAACAAACATATTGAACAGTAAAATTGATATTTTATTTTATCGATCAATTTTCTCTCGTCACACTGCAGTTGCTCTTAAAAGTAGTAAATATTAAAATGTATAAATATGTACATACAATTAAAAAATTCAACAAGGAATATTTTAATATCTACCTAAAACTATATGAAAATCATAAAATCAATCATTTTTTCGCATCATAAAGAAGCACAGTTTCAATTTGGATAAAATTATTATTAAAGATCGGTCTGGAACAGGTTTATTAAGAAATATCATAAAATATAATATTGGTTTAAAACTGTAAAAATAAAACAGAAACTGATAAAATTCCAAAATTATTTGACCAACAATGATGGTGTAGCCAGAATCAATAACATTATTGTGTTACCACCTCAAGAGTTAAAATACTAGAGTACTTTATTAATAAAAACAGTATCACATTCCAGATCGATCTTGGCTTAATAGTGCGTGTCATGTAACAACAGTCCCTTGAAAAAATACGTACATATTTAAAGAAAATTGTACTACATACATAAAGCATAAAACAGAACTCAATGCCACGAGAGAATCTTTAGCTGTCCTTTTACAGATAATAAAAAAATGTATACAAAATTTCCACACCTTGCTTGATTACAATTTTTTCTCATTTTATGTATTACAAAATTGTCAACCATGACATACTATATTGTTAACATTTCTTTATAATATTCAACACTTGATGACTGCGGTACCTTTAATAACACTACACTCAGTCAACACTCACAATATGTTGGTGTTATTTATAACTTCACCAGTCCCTAAAAAGGATCAACTCCTCTCACCACAGAATTTTCTAGTTATAAAAATTAGTATATTTCATTGATTCAGTCCACAAATTTGAAACAAAGTCCACAATTCCACTCAATGTCATGTGTCACGAAACTGGCACATGGTGAATGTTGTTATTAGTTAATGTTCGGTTCACTAGGCGTTTGTTTAATAAAACGTTCTTCCAGTACAAAATATTTAGCACATTTTAATTTGTTGAGAGTTTTTTAATGACGCACTGTTTAAAACAATCAATATTCTATGTTACATTTAAATTGTTCAGATTGCAACGTAACATCGGTTACGTTTGAAAAGGACAAATCCTCCATTCTGTTCATGTATGCCCCGACACATAGACATGCCCTTATAATACGGTACCAATTAGTTACTCCAGTACTAGTTGTCTATGGAGAGAAGCTAGTCCTCAACAGTCCTCGTGTATCGTCTATATCAATTGCGAGGACGCCCGCGGCCACGCGAACCGTCACGGTCCTGGAAAAATAAAAATAAATGATTACAAAAAAAATCAAATAATTTATAACAAAGTCATTCAATCACGTTTGAGAATATACCTTATGATGGGATCTATAGTTAGAGTCACGGTCACGGTAGCCGTGGTCGCGGTTATCCCGGCCGTCGCGGTCGTCACGGTGGTCGCGGTGATCGCGGTGGTCGCGCGGGTCGCGGGCGTCCCTCTGGTCGCGCGGGTCCCGACCTTCGCGGTTGTCGCGCGAGTCGCGGTGGTCCCGCGAGTCGCGCCCGTCCCGATGCTCGCGGCCGTCTCGCCCGTCGCGATAGTCACGGTAGTTGCGGTAGCCCCGCCCCGGCGGCTCCTGGTCGTCGCGGCTGTTGTCCTGGTTGTTATGGTGCGGAACCTTACGCGAGTCCTCCTCCTCCTGGCGCCGCTCGTAATGAATGAAGTCGTCGAAAATAGACGTAGAGTGACAGTAACTATGCATAATACGCAACACCTGCAGACCCTTGGCGTGCGGCACCTCCTGGGTGTCGCGCGAGTTCGTCACCGGCTTGTTCTCGTTATTTTCTAATTTGATATGACGAAGTTGCACGTTAGGAACGTCCTTAACATAGATCCACCTCACGCGGAACTGTCCTTTCCACTTGTCCTGCGACCACACGCTCGAGTTGGAGTTGTAGTCGACGGCGCTGGTCATGCGCGCCATGCCGCAGAAGTGGCCGCTGCCGTTGACGGAGAACAGCAGGTACACGGCGCCGCCCTCGCGCTCGCGCTCGCGGAAGGCGGCGTCGAGCCGCTTGTTGCCGTGCTCGGTGCTGCACCAGATCTCGTACTTGATGCTGCGGTGGATGTCGTCCTCCGAGTACGACTTGATCACGAAGAAGCGGGCGAGCGGCGCGCTGAGGTCGAACTCCTTGGGGTTGTAGTCGTTCTTGACGCGCAGCTCGTCGAGCACGGGGTGGGGCGCGGGGGGCGCGGGCGGCGGCGCGGCGGCGGGCGGCGGCGGCGGGCGCGCCAGCAGGGCGCGGGCGCGGGCGGCGCGGCGGGCGGCTGCGGCTGCGGCGGCGGCGGCGCGGCGGCCACGGGCGCGGCGCTGGCCTTGTCCCAGGCGCCGATGTCCATGTTGTGCTTGCCGGGCACGATGGGCGGCGGCGGCATGCCGGGCCCCTTCTTCTTGAGCCCGCCGGGCGCCGCGGCCGGCGCGGGCTTGGCGGGCTGCGAGGCGATGGAGGCCCACGTCATCTTCTTGGGCGCGCCGGCCGCGTCCTTGAGCTCGGGCGCGCGCTCCTTGTTGTGCTCGCCGAGCGCCAGCGCCTGCACGCCGGCCTCGACCGCCTTGATGCCGTCGGCCACGTAGATGCCTTCGTTCCTGTAGTAGTCGTCATATTGCTTAGCGCGACCTAATTGACCCCAAGTGGAGTAGTCACCGTTACCGTGAAAATAATTGAATGTGGATGCGGGTTGACCGAATGCAGCGGTCGAAAATGGCGTTGTTGAGTGTCCGAATACACCTGAAATGATAGTATGCATGTTAGGTTAAGTGATCATTGCAATAAAAATATTTGTCATGCAATTAATTGAGGGAATGAAATGTTTGTGATGGTAGTCATTGTATGTAAACAGTATGTTGGCAGTGAGTTTAAATATGAATAGTTGTGGTCTGTCTATCTGCTAATATTCTAAACGTGAGTTATTTGAGTACATAACAACAAAGTATATGACTTCATTGTTATGTTTACTTATAGCCAAACCTCATTATTTTATCACATGTTCATTATGCTAATGAGTGATAATGTTGTTCTTGAATTACTGAATAAATACTAGCTACCATCCATTCCATAAGAATCGTGAGGATTGTATCCTCCGAGGAAAGTCATCGGGTCTGTTCCATTGGTGGACCATGTCCCATCCCCGACTCCAAAAGCTTGGTAAGGAAGTGCTGTTGTACCGTAATAACCTGTGAACCAGGAAAACATTTGTTTGAGAAGAGTGTCTACAGAATAATCACTCAGCTGTTACTGATAACATGTAATGTACAGTCAGCTACTCATATTTCTTAGAAATTTCTTTGTCATTGAAATGAAAAAAAGGAATGAGTGTATATTTTGCAATCTATCTACATGAAATATGAGAAACATACTGGACAAATTGTGTTCATATAAATAAGCAGACATTGTCAATTTTCACTTAGACGTCAACCACATTTGTAAATAAGTTTATTAGTGTCTGGTTATATAACTCTGCATGAATTGTTAAGTATGCTGTGGTTACAATGTTATCTAGCTTTTTTATAAAAACACAATGAAGTTTTAGAAAAGCAGGGAGGTATGAGATATGAAACAATATGTACCTACCTGCCGCGCTGTAGGGGTCGGCTGACGAGATGGGCGGCGCGTACGAGGGTTGCTGTTGGTGACGCCATGACACCTCAGCCAACTCATCTCCGCCACTCTCTAACTGTTGCTCTTTCGGTGCATTATTAACTGGAAGCAATTAAGCAGACTAATTAATTGTTGTAACTTTTAATTGGCAACATCAGCAACAACATTTAAGAAAATAATAACATGTGTTTGAGATGACAACAATTTTAAAGAAAAATATTTCATGCAAATATTATAGGTATGCACTAGAAGGTATAAATTGAATGTAATTAATTGAGAATTATTTTTTGTAATTTAATAGTAATGTAATTTACAATAATAAATAGGTTTGAAACCTGCTGTGTCAATGTAGAATTACACCCAATTAAATATTATATTATATCACTTCAACAGTTAATAAAATTAAATGAACAGTCAAATATAATGAAGAGAAATCTTGATATTGGTGTAATTATTTCTTTAATGAAATGTTGTTCCAATTAATGAGGATATTTACAAAACTGGATTACAGATCATTACTAGGCACTTTATAACATTCCTGAGTGTTTCCTGTCATTTTCACTACTTACCATAATACATTGGGTACATTATTTTTAGAAATATTAAAATACTTATACTGACTGAAAACTTGGTACTATATTGAAATTCTCTCTACTAAACCCTATGTTCCATAAACAAGTATTGATTAGATTTTATGTGTGGGTTGCATTATTCTCCTTACTTTCAGTGTGGGCAGCAACACCTACAGACAAATCATCTGGTAATTTTTAGACTAAAGTGTATAGAAAACTATGTATGTTTCTAGCTCGGGAATTTCTCCCCAGAGGATTCTGTAGTAGTTTCTGACAATCCAATACATACTTGTTAGGATGGTTGTATTTATTCAGAAGTAAAATCCAGTAAGCAATCATAGAAAGGGAAAAGCGGTGAAAGCAAAAACTATGACGCTAATCATAGCAACGCAACCCGACCGCCTGATCGGATACAAAGCCGACCGGTACGAGATTCTTCGACAGAGAAAACACCTTGCAACGTCATAATGGATCAAACTTTACCTTGATTCCCTTGCCCTTTCATCCGCTACAGGATACGGAGGACATGGAAAAAGAGATAAAGTGAACATTAGTAACTAAAAAACATAAAATTTAACCGTAAATAAAGTAAAAAGATAACGCAAAAGCGAAATACCTGATCTGACACGCCTGCTGACATTGGCCACGATATTTATAATATTGAGCACTCAGTTATGTTCTTACTCACGACACTTAAATTATAAATCACATCAGTTTCACTGCACAATGTCCAAGGTGTCCGAGATTCACCTAATTATTTAAAAATGTCTGTAATAAATAAAAACCCACTGAAAGTCCAAAACGGATGGACGTTTTTTAATGGCGGCTGCATTGGTGTTGCCAGTATGTTTTTTTCTCAAGTTCGGTTCAAATTTTACCGGTTTTTCCCTATGGTATTGTAAGGCTACGGCTATATTTGCGACTTTTCGTAAATGTAGGCCAAAATGTGCTAAAATTTTGAAACAATTTCCTGTCTGACACGGATAATTTTTAAAATTAGAATTTTCAAGGCCCGACCAACTTTAGAGCAGGTGCAAATAACACCATCGTTGTAAATAAATTAAAAACTAATTTATTTATGTATTTTTTATATTTCATTTAATTTACAAAATAAATCTTCAAAATTATTACTTTTTCGTGAAAAACGAGGATATCGTTTTGGTCCCACTAGCAGCTTTCTGTCTAGCTTTTTCCTTGGCTGACATAGGTTTTTCTTTTTTGACTTCGCTGAAGCTTTGATTAGGACTTGTTAAGTTTTCCATAACATCAGTCACTTCATTTTTTATTTTCTTGTTAGTCCCGTTAAGTTCCACTTCAGATTTTCTTTTTTTCCCAATCGATTCAATTAGGTCTGGTTTAAAATCAAATTGTTTCTCCAACAACTCAGCTAGTTCATCAGGGAGGTATTCCGAAATGATACCACATGCATATTTCAAATAAAATTCTGAAAAATAAATGCATTTGTTAGATTGAAATGATATTTTTCTTCTGAAAAACCCGAAATTAATTTTCTTCCTGATGTTTTGCAATAAATAGACAATGCTCCAAAAATTACTTAGATTCTATCATATAGTTGTTATTTAAAACATACAATTAAGTAGTAGTATCTAATTTTTACTGATTTAAATTTACAAACCTTCATCCACAGTATCATTACTTAAGTTACTGGACACAAATGTTGCAGAGGCAGCTCCTGATGTCACATGAATATTTTTTTGTCTTAAAACTTGCGCTAGCTTCTTGACTCTATCTTGAAGCCATTTTAAGGTTTTTTCCTCATTATATTTATATGCTTTTAAATCAGGTGAGCCCTGCAAGAGTGAGCAACATTAATATAACATAAAGTATTAAAACTTGAATTGTAAGTGATTGTACCTACTTTTAAATCACCTATGTTGTCTAGTGTGCCCACATAGTCAAGTATTTTATCATATCCTTTTTCAGAGAGCAAGTCTTCCAAAGGCATTGCCCTATTACTGCAATGTTCTTTTAATCGCGGTAAAACTGTAACAATAACAATTCATAAACAAATATTTCAAAACAACTTTTTTATCCAATAAAATGTTTATATGAAACTGTTTCTAACCTATAAAAGCTGGATTTATCGGAGTCACCAACATAATACTTCCATCAGATTTTACTGTTTCATTGATAAACCATGATCTATGGGGTTCACTGAAAGTTACTGCCTCATAAATCTTATTGTTTACATTATCCAAGCAGTATTTGGCAGGATTCCCAGTCGCAGGATGTGGTAGTGTTATTACACTAAAATTGTCATTATCAAACAATGATTCTGAAACAATACCATAATTATCGTAAATACACTGTGCTGTGATGCATTATAATAAAGCTTAGCGTGTTAGGGGGTTTACCTTTGAGCAGAAGAACCCATGAGTTTTCAACACGTTTTGATACTGCTGGTAAGTTCTGTTTGTTGTCTAATGAAGTCTTAGATTTTCTTTGAGACCTAGTAGTCATGTTGTTTGTGTAATCAATTTCTAAAATAATTAAAAAAATGATTATCCATTAAAAATTAATAAACTGCACTCTTGTTTACGTTCCCGCCGCTTTTATTTTCCTCCTTGACATCTGACATTGACACTATATGCCAACCTATTTATTTTACCGATCGACGATTCCACTTTATGCTTTGCTTGCTTTACCGGCGCCAACCGGTGCAATAAATGTATTTGGCGCCGGTAGTGTACCAGTGGTTAACCGGTAAGTAATCACTTCCCTAAATTTATGACAGCTGTCATCACATCTGATTTTGACAGTCAAAAGAAGAACCGCGCTTAAATTTTTTCGGAATTGAATTTGCTTTTACTAATTAAATCGATTACTTTGTAGGTTTTGTGGCTGTACATATTAATAATCTAAGCCTATAGTTGCAAGCAATATGCAGGCTTTTCTTAAAACTGGTAAAATTTCCGCTGCCGATAAACCATCTTCATCCGGCGTCAAAACATCGTCTAAGAAGAAGCCACCAGCACCATGGGTGGAGAAATAGTAAATAATATTGTTACTGCTACTATATCCATAAACTACACAAGCTGGTGATAACGTACTGACAGTATTTTTTAATGTTTTCAGCCGCCCGAAAACCATAGATGATATAGTTGACCAAGGTGAGGTTGTGCAAGTCTTGCGGGAATGTTTATCGGGTGGAGACTTGCCACACCTGCTGTTCTATGGCCCCCCTGGCACGGGTAAAACTAGTGCTATATTGGCTGCTGCTCGGCAGCTGTTTGGAGACATAACAAAGGATAGAGTATTGGAATTGAATGCATCTGATGAACGCGGTATTCAAGTGGTCAGGGACAAAGTGAAGGCCTTTGCCCAGCTCACTGTAAGCAGTACGAGACCAGAGTAAGTAGTTTTTATTTCAATATTATAGATAATTTTCTTTTTGAGGATCATTGATACTTTATATTGAATAGGGAGTATTTAAATAATAGTTATTGGTTATAAAGGGATCTGTATCTCCCTATAATATAGCTGGGTGGATGCCCACTATGACTTCCAATTTGACTATTCATAGGAGAGAGATACAGAGACAAGAGAGTAACAAACAGTAATATTTTATGAAAAAATTGATTGTGGCAGTAAACTTGAAGTCTAATGATGATAGAACTTGTTGATTTTGAAATAAATCCAGTAATTTCCATTTGAGTCTTGTTTTGTTTTCACTTTGTAAGAAATCAATAATGCATACTCTCAATACAATGTGAGTATAATAGACACCCACTGCATATTACTTGTTCTAGCCTTTTTAGGCTATGCTGTATCTATATTATGAACTATCAACAGACTGTTTCAACCTCCATTTTTGTTTCTTGACATGTGTTCATCTTTTGCATCTTCTCAGTGGCCGCCCCTGTCCACCGTACAAGCTGGTGATCCTGGACGAAGCGGACTCCATGACAAATGCCGCACAGGCGGCCCTCCGCCGCACAATGGAGCGTGAGACACGTACCACGCGCTTCTGTCTCATTTGTAACTACGTTTCTCGGATCATCCCGCCCATCACCAGTAGGTGTTCCAAGTTCCGTTTCAAACCACTGGCGAGAGAAAATGTTATTAAGAGGTGAGTTGTATAATATGCAACATTATACACACAGACTTAACATTCTTCATTATAATTATTTCAGCTACAGGAAGGAAGGATACTACTGCTGAACATATGTAGGATTTAATGTTCACTGAGTCTAGTTTCTATGACTAGAACTTCTTCATTTGCTTCTTATTAATGCCATTATTTAGTTAGTATTGGACCCCTCCAAGGGGCATTTTAAGCGATATCTCAGCATGCCTGATATCTACAAAAATACTACAAAACTAGAAAGCTTTGAAAGGCAGCTCTAAAAAAAAGTTTTACGTAACTTATGGAGTGTACTTAGCGTGAACGGACGATGCGATTTCGTCATCACTCTATAAAAATACTAGGTAGGATGCTTGGCTTGGATTGGCTAGGAGATTTAAGAAATATTTTTAGAGATATTTAAATAAATTTAATCATTAATATCCCTTCCTTATCCCATCACAGACTCCGCGAGATATGCGAGACGGAAGGCGTAGAGGTGGGCGACGGAGAAGTACTACATCAAGCAGTCGACACGTGCGAAGGTGACTTGCGGCGCGCGCTCACGGCGCTGCAATGCTGCCAGCGGCTGCTAGGGAAGATCACGGCTGACGGACTTATTGAGGTTAGAATAATTGTTTATATCTCACATTTTACCCTATAAAGTAGGTTTTCATCGCGAGCATAGACATAAAGTAGCTTTTCGTCGTGAGCTTAAAGCAAACGACTGCACAAGACCGAGGTACATGGCGACATGTTTTATCGGACAAGACAAGACACGCTTTAGATCGCTGAAGCCATCGGAGTAAGTAAGCTTTGGCTTGGGCTTGGCCTATGGAAGGCATAGAGGTGGGTGACGGAGAGGTGTTACACCAAGCAGTCGACACGTGCGAAGGTGACTTACGACGCGCGCTCACGGCGCTGCAGTGCTGCCAGCGGCTGCTAGGGAAGATCACGGCTGACGGACTTATTGAGGTTAGAATAATTTACTTCTTACCTTATAAAATAGCTTTTCGTCGCTAGCTTGAAGCAGGCGATTGCTCAAGACCGAGGTAAATGACGACATCTCTTATCGGAGACCAGGACAAGACACGCTTATGAAAATGTTAGTTCTTGAAAGTTTCCGCTAGGGGCGCTGTACAATCCGTCATACATTTAAAGTCACTTTTTTGCACAGTCGACATCGAATGCCTTTGACGTAAACTCACACTACACCCCATGAAGTCTCNTAAAGACAAGTTAGATTTCAAATAAAAACAAAAGATTTCGAGGTAAATTAAAAATTTTAGTTAAAATTAAAATTGTCTCTACCTGTAGCGGAGAATAATGTTGTGGCAGGCCTTTGTTCAAACGATCATAGCAAATGTTGTGATAGGGATATAGACATGCGATTTTTGGTTTTACAAAGATAATACGATAGAAAATAATACAAAGTAATAAAAACCACCGGTTATAGGGGCATTTTTTGGAGAAATTTATAAAATAACCAAAAAAGCACGAATTTTTAAGCAGATTTTTTTCAAAAAGTATCATTTTTTATTATTTGTTGGCATTTTTTGTGTATTCTATGTATTTTTTTAGTATCGCCTGTTATTTAGCATTATTACTGTTTTTATTTTATCAGGATATACAGCTTAGTTTAAAAGTTATTACGTTTTCTTTACAATAAGTAATTTGAAGAAAAAAAATTCTATAAAAAATTTAAAAAAAATCTCAAAAATTTTTTGACCTCTTTTTTGTCGATAAAAATAGGTCCTAGTTTCATCTATTTTCATATGTACACTTTAACGTGACTCACACTGTATAATTAAGCTTTTGCACACGAGCTAGAAGTAGGCGACTGAGCGTGGAGCTACACTAGACCGAGGCAAATGATGGCAATATTTCTTATCGGAGGCCAAGTTATTCTTTGGGTCACTGGAGTCATTGGAGTAAGTAAGCTTTGGCCCGCGGCTTGGCCCATGGAAGGCGTAGAGGTGGGCGACGGAGAAGTGTTATGTGACTTCAATAAGTTATTCTAACCTCAATAGGTTAGAATAATTTACATCTTATACTATCCTATAAAGTAGCTTTTCGTCGCTAGCTTGAAGCAGGCGACTGCACAAGACCGAGGTAAATGGCGACATCTCTTATTGGAGTCAGGACAAGACACACTTTAATTCGCTGAAGCCATCGGAGTAAGTAAGCTTTGGCCCACGGCTTGGCCCATGGAAGGCGTAGAGGTGGGCGACAGAGAAGTGCTACATCAAGCAGTGGACACGTGCGAAGGTGACTTGCGGCGCGCGCTCACAGCGCTGCAGTGCTGCCAGCGGCTGCTAGGGAAGATCACTGCTGACGGACTAATAGTTTACTTCTTACCTTATAAAATAGCTTTTGGTCGCCAGCTTGAAGCAGGCGATTGCTCAAGACCGAGGTAAATGACGAAATCTCTTATCGGAGGCCAGGATAAGACACACTTTAGATCGCTGAAGCCAACGGAGTAAGTAAGCTTTGCCCGCGGCTTGGCCCACGGAAGGCGTAGAGGTGTTACACCAAGCAGTGGACACGTGCGAAGGTGACTTGCGGCGCGCGCTCACGGCGCTGCAGTGCTGCCAGCGGCTGCTAGGGAAGATCACGGCTGACGGACTTATTGAGGTTAGAATAGTTTACTTCTTATCTTATAAAATAGCTTTTGGTCGCCAGCTTGAAGCAGGCGATTGCTCAAGACCGAGGTAAATGACGACATCTCTTATCGGAGACCAGGACAAGACACGCTTATGAAAATGTTAGTTCTTGAAAGTTTCCGCTAGGGGCGCTGTACAATCCGTCATACATTTAAAGTCACTTTTTTGCACAGTCGACATCGAATGCGTTTGACGTAAACTCACACTACCCCATTAAGTCTCGGTGACGTTTGACATTACAATAAGGCCTCAGCCTTGAGTTTAGCGGGCTGCGGGGCGGGAGCGGCGGCGGCGCGGGAGCGGGGCGGGCAACGCAGACCCGTTCTCGAAACAAGCGGGCAGCTCGCGCGGCGCTTTAGCGGCGAAGTGTTGTGTTCGGGGTTGTGTTGTCGAGATATTTGTTTTTATTCGCAAACGAAATGTCTGAACAACGGCGACAAATTTATTTCGATTCAAATTTATTCGTAACGCTCGATTTATTGTGGGCAAAAGAAGGAGTGCGCTGCCCGCTCGTTGCCCGCTCCCGCGCCGCTGTTTTCGAGNGCCGCTCCCCCGCCCCGCTGCCCGCTAAACTCGAGGCTGAGGCCTAACATCCAACCGTGCCGCTCCCATTCCTCAGACACTCACTCAGCTATGCGCTACACCTGTAATAATAAACTAGCTTTTGCTCGTGAGCTTGAAGCAGGCGTCTGACGTGAAACTGTACAAGACTGAGAAAAATGGCGACATCTCTTATGCGAGACAGGCTTTGGTGAGCCCTCAGAGTGAATGAGCTTTTGCTCGCGCCTTCGTCCTCAGAAGGCCATTACATTTTTTTTGTACATTTTCAAGATACTGGAGAAGACTACGGCCGGCACATAGTCCTATAAAGTTTTTGAATATTCAATATAGGTTTTCACAACCCTTCGTCTTAAAATATTTGATTTTGATTTGATTTTTTAATCAAAATGTTACTATTCTTGAAGTGATTGACACGCGAATATCTGCAATCGGTCCCATGCGCGTACACTTACAATAACTGCAAATAACTGCAATCGACAGTCGATACACGTTCTAAACATAAGATGTATATTTGCTTTTCACAGGTGACTGGACTTGTTCCAGACAAAATGGTCCAGGAATACATGAATGTCAAGAACTACGCAGAACTGGAAAAGTTTGTAGAAAAGTAAGTATTTATGTTTAATTTATGATGTGGGATCACATTGGAATATTTACCTTTTCCCATGTTCTATGTTAAGTAACCCCGGTCTATTTTTCTTGTCTCTAGTAGTACTTTCTGCTACGAGATAGAAATTTGCCGGGAGCGTCTCTCCTTCAGATATACTGTGAGCAGTCAAAACGCTTCTCCATTTTATGGCAAAGGAAGTTTAACATTAGCCTAGCGTTACTGGTTCGCGCACTCGTGACTAATTTGCTACTAAAAATCGAGTTTTACAAAATTTTTACATAGAGCTATTGACCTCCATTTCAGTATAACTTTTTTAACACTTAAGACACCAACGGCGCTATATCCCGACGTCAGGCTAACGCTCAAGCGCGCTAGGCACCCGTATCTGGCGAACCCTTTATACTTTTTTTTATCAAAGATATCCGATTTAATAGTCTCCATCCATTCCAGTTTCCTAATGGAGGCGTTTAGTGCGTTGCATACTGCTAGCGCCAGCACTGTGTTTGTCATAAAACTATCCGCATTCTACCAACACAATTCGGCGCTATAGCGCGACGTAAGGCGTCATATCTTCGGCGTTATCCCTTTATACTTTTATTAGCAAAGATGTCCCATTTAATAGTCTTCCTCTTTTATTTTGGCAACGACTTGGTTTTGAGAACCATGATTTCGCCAATGTCACATTTAATAGTCTCCATTCATTCCAGTTTCGTAATGGAGGCGTACTCGGCATCTCAACTGCTGGAGCAGCTCAGCGCGACCGTAGTCACAGCCGGCCAGCTGACCAACAAGCAGAAGTGCGCCATCAGCGAGAAGCTAAAGCCTAGTCCGTGAGCACGTAGAATTTTGTCCAATGACCCCAAGTTACCCATCCTTATCGCTCGCGCGTAATTATATTGCTGTCGCGACTGTGCGACGCGCGCCCGCAGTTAGTGTGCGAGTGCGACAGCAACATAATTACGCACGAGCGATAAGGATGGGTAGCTTGGGGTCATTGTACAAAATTCTACGTGCTCACGGACCAGGCTTTAGCAATCTGTGCCCACCGGGTGTGACAAATGACAACTGTCGCGCTAAGCTGCTCCACGAGTTAGAGATGCGGACTACGCATGTAGATCCTGACTATGTACATGATAACTGAAAACACGACATCCCCAATGATTTCCATTTCAGTATTTTTTATTTTTTTAAGTGTCTTAAAATTACAGATTTATGGTGTGATCAAGTTATTCTCTTAAGAATTTGCTAAACAGAACGCGCACCCATCACCGCGTTGTAGCGTTCAGTGCGTTGTATACTGCTAGCGCCAGCACTGTGTTTGTCATAAAACTATCCGCATTCTACCAACACAATTCGGCGCTATAGCTCGCGCTATACATGGGCATAGTTGTATTTGGCGAACGCGCTATAGCGCGACGTAAGGCGCCATATCTTCGGCGTTATCCCTTTATACTTTTATTAGCAAAGATATCCCATTTAATAGTCTTCTTCTTTTATTTTGGCAACGACTTGGTTTTGAGAACCATGATTTCCGTTCCAGTTTCTACCAACACAATTCGGCGCTATAGCGCGACTTCAGGCGTCATATCTGGCGAACCCTTTATACTTTTATTAGCAAAGATGTCCCGTTTAATAGTCTTCTTCTTTTATTTTGGCAACGACTTGGTTTTGAGAACCATGATTTCCGTTCCAGTTTCTACCAACACAATTCGGCGCTATAGCGCGACTTCAGGCGTCATATCTGGCGAACCCTTTATACTTTTATTAGCAAAGATGTCCCGTTTAATAGTCTTCTTCTTTTATTTTGGCAACGACTTGGTTTTGAGAACCATGATTTCGCCAATGTCACATTTAATAGTCTCCATCCGTTCCAGTTTCCTAATGGAAGCGTACTCGGCATCTCAACTGCTGGAGCAACTCAGTGCCACCGTAGTGACAGCCGGCCAGCTGACCAACAAGCAGAAGTGCGCCATCAGTGAGAAGCTAGCAATCTGTGCCCATCGGCTGTTGGATGGAGGCGCCGAGGTCATGCAGCTTACGGATTTGGGATGCACGATTATCATGGCGAATAACGACCCTTGATGGGTTGAACGGTATATTTTTACCCTATTTTGATATAAGTTTACCCCTTAGGCCCAGAACAGACGGTGAAACGCTACTGCAACGAAACTGCAACTTTGTGATGATTTTGATGAATGAAACTGAAACTTTCAAACTGGTCGCGTCATGTGTGGTCTCTTAACGGACGCTATGGCAGAAACTTAGTGCAACTTAAAAGTAACTAGCAATTGCAGTTTCGTTGCAGTTGCGTTTCACCGTCTTGTCTGGGCCTTAGTAAAAAAAGTTACACGCATGCTGAACATTGTAATGACATTTCTATACTAAAGCTGAGATGCATCATCTTATTTTAACTTTAACAAACGTCAAAAATCTGTCAAACTCCAAACAAAAAACACCGGTTATTGTTACAGTTAAGGTCAAGGTAAGTTGGTGCATACTATATGTAACTTTTGTTAGTATGGGGTTAAACTTTAGTTTGTAAATCTGTTGAGAGTCAATTTGATAGAATTAATGCTGTGAGATAAAATAATGTGTCTTTTTTTTCGGGATACTTTTATCATGGAGAATAACGACCCTCGATGGATTAAATGGTTAATTTTACCTTACTTACATACTTTTGTAAACCTTGAGAGAGTCAATTCGATGAAAAATTAAGTGTTGACACACATGTTTTTTAACAGATTTAAATAGTGTTGAAAAATATAGATGGCGTTGCTGAAGTCACAAACGTCTTTTAGGGTGCACAATTTTATATCAAACTAGTTTCTGCCCGCAGCTTCACCAGCCCTAATCTTTAACAGAATGGGTTTTTCATCCATAATCTAGCCTATGTTTATCATTAATGACGAAAGAATTTTTGAAATCGGTCCAGTAGTTTCGGAGCCTATTCAATACAAACAAACAAATATTTCCTCTTTATAATATTAGTGTACATAACAACCATTGAATGGTATATTTTTCTTACAATAAATTAATGTTAAAGCAAAATAATGATAGATTAGGCTGTTTATAAATATGCATCCTAGGTTCCAGGTGGTCTATTCCATATAAAGGACAGGCTAACAGTTTATTGGCTGTAACATTCACTTATTATTTTATGCATTCGTTAACGTGTTGCATTTTTAACTACCTAGCTCTATAGAAGAATGTTCCCAAATATGTTTAAGGATGTGCCAAATTACGATATACGTGCCTTGTAATTTTAATTACAATACAATAATTGCATTTGAATTCGTAATATTCGTCATTGCATTCCATATTAGGAGATGTAAATTAAGTACGAGATGCCAACCTTTATTGGTATCTTTTTAATTTTTGAATGTAGCTACTGATAAATTACTAATAAGTCAATAGTTTTATGTATTATTTTATTATTGAATAAACATCACATCTAGGGTTTCTGATTTCTCGACTTATTTTTTTTCTCGAGTTTCGGGAATTCTCGAGGCCAAAGTCTCGAGTTTTCTCGGGTCTCGAGTCTTTTAATTAAAACTGTTGAAATCGGTTGAAATTTAATAAAAACACGGGTTTTTATTAATGTTATAATAATGTGTCTGGGTTATAATTAATGATACTGTAAAGTTTCAACAAAATCCGTTCAGTAGTTTTTGCGTGAAAGAGTAACAAACATCCAGACATCCACACAAACTTTCGCATTTATAATATTAGTAGGATAATTATAACTTAGTAATTAACTAAAGGAACAAAAGTCATAAAGTCGCGTGTACTTTAAGGATTAATAACCATAAATATCTGGAGCTCCAATTGAATCACTTGTTTTCCAAAGAACACAAGTCCAAATTAATTGAAAAATTACGATAATAAACCTGCATTTACAAACAAAATAAAACATTTAAATAAATTTTTAAACTTAAAGATAACGACTTGAATAAACGTATTTACGAGTACCTAAACTAACAGATAGTTAACAAAAAATTTTCAGTCTTTAAATCAGTCAGTTATACAAACATAATAAAATATAGCATACTCGTAGGTGATCATTATTAGTTTCGGTTAAGATCATTACTTGCAAATCAAATTAGTTAAAAAAAGGAAAGACTAGGCCAGTCTAAACGCAACATTAACCTATTAAATAATTAAAATCTTAATTTTGTCTAAGAAAATAGGCTTTCAAGAATATTAAAGCTTCAAAATCGAAACTCGAGAATTCTCGAGCTCCGGTAATTTTTTTCTCGTCTCGAATGAAGCCAAATTTCTCGAGTTTTCTCGAGTTCGAGAAAGCTCGAGCAGAAACCCTAGTCACATCAATCATTTATTTTTTGTTATTGGATCTAACCTTGTGCGTGATCACATATTTCATACAATAGTTAAGGAATTTAAAATTATTTTTAAACTAAAAAAC
This sequence comes from Ostrinia furnacalis, assembly GCF_004193835.3. Lineage (NCBI taxonomy): Eukaryota > Metazoa > Arthropoda > Insecta > Lepidoptera > Crambidae > Ostrinia > Ostrinia furnacalis. The sequence continues at coordinate 382,624 of NW_021132730.1, forward strand.
AGATAATTTAGCGGAAATACTTGCAAGTGCTTAAGGCTATAGAGGTGTGTTGATAATGTTTTCCTGTTATTTTAATATTTCTTAGAAATCTTAGTGTGTATTGTGATTGCTTTTCATGTTAACATTAATTTACCGTAGTTTTTCACAATCATGGAATATACCTATTCTTAGCTGATTGAATATTCATGGTTTAAAAAACTGTATTAGCAATCAATAGACGCAATCTATTCTTGATAAGTTAATTGATGTTATCATGCCGTTAAGTTTTATATTTGCATGTACTCTTGAGTCTGTTAATAAAATTAAGCAAGTTCGATGTAATTAACTTAAGAATTGCCTAGCAATGTTCTAGATGTTAAGATTACACGAAATAAATCTGTACAATAACATGAACGCATTGTGCATTTCATTCGGCGTCAGGTACGCTAGTACCAGCGGGTCTGCAGTTTACGCGCGCGTTCATTTCACTTCCGCTGTCGGTTGAACGGACGGGCGAGTAGGAAAGAAAGAAAATAACGTTCTTATAGAAAAGATAATATCGGGCGGCGAGCGCGCGTCCCCACCACGTCACGGTTTGCGCGCGCTGCGCCGCCATTGGCCAACGCCCCTCCCGCCCGCCGCACGCGCAGCGTCTAGATTCCAGATTTGAAATCTCGACCGTTTATTTCGTTGCGAGCGGCCACACCGCGCGCGTCTCGCGACTCGCGCGCCCGCGTTCCACACCGCGTTTATAAAACACGGCAACGTGCTCGTACGGTCGGTGCTACAACGTGACGGACGAAAGTGCGTGCAGTGCGTCGTGGGATGTCGGCGAGCTGCGGCCGGCGGAAAGTCAATTTCTTTCGATGAGTGGAGGTTTAGTGCATGTTTTTGTACATCATGACTAGATCCACACTCATCCATGGAAGTTGCGTGGTTCGTCGCCGGAGCAGCGTGGGACAGACGCGCGACCGGGCGCGGTACGACGGGCAGGTACGCCGCTTACCTGCCGCGCCGGGCCGCCCAAAAATGTCGTTAAGATACACTTCGCGCTGCTTAGCTATTGGCTATTCAGAGTGAGTTTTTGTTGTAGTTTTTCGAGCATCCGAGGGCGAAGAATGGAAGTTTTTACGTTGTTAAGTCACGGTTTGGAAATAGACGAGGAATTTATGGTTGTTAAGTTTATCGCGCCAATCCCTAAAGTCACGTGCGGGGAGTGCGCGGGCGAGCGGAGGGCGCGGTAGATAGCGGCGCAGGCGCATCTGCTCCTTCTGAGAAAGGCCATTGTGGCGGTCCCGAAGTGGTCAGTGCGGTGACGTCACAGGCTGGGGCCGACAACCTTTCCCCCCGTTCCTTACCCCCGCTAATATACATCCGCCATCGTGCGTTCATGTTTTTGCATCACCGTGTTAATTAAGAAGTTTGTCCTTGTAGGTCCGAGCACAGGTAGGGCTTGAGAAGATCGCTTGAATAGTTACTGCATGCTAAAATTTTATGTTCTTTTAGTATTTTCTGTTAGTAGTTTTAGCAAAATACTGCTTCTGGCACTTGAAATATGTAAAGCATTTAAATTATTATAAATTTTGAGTAGAAGAAAACAAAAAATGTAGGTATTATGAAAAAAATATCAATTTTGGCGCGTAATCCGATCCACGTGCATTTTGACAAAGGGCAAGGGTCTAAGATTTTTTTTCACCGTTGAAATTGACAATGAACTTTACATGAAAATCATTCTATGATTCCTTTGATTATTAATTACTTGCGCAACGGATATAATAGTGTTGCACAACAAAAAAATACTTATCGAATATAGCTGACCCGGCGAACTTTGTTCCGCCTTAATGGCAATAAATAACGGGATAAAAAGTATCCTATGTCCTTCTCCTGGCTCTAAACTACCTCCCTGACAATTTTCAGCTAAATCGGTTCAGCCGTTCTTGAGTTATAAGCGAAGTAACTAACACGACTTTCTTTTATATATATAGATTGTTTAATGTTGCAATTTAGAAAATGCATAAGATCTCTTGAGATGAACAATAAAAACACAATTTCTTGGAGATGAAAATGAAAAAAAATATTAATTGCTAACTTTAACCTTTCCTATCTTAAATTGTATTATTCTAGCACCCAAAATAGAAGCGAAACAAGCTCTACAAGGAAGAAAAAGAACTATGACTTCCTCACGCTGGATTTCCCCGCGTAATCATGTCTTTAGTAAACACAAGTCATTTGCTATAGAATAACAACAAAATAGTCGATTCAGTTTTAAATAAATTCAGCTAAATCTATCTATAAGCATTGCATAATGCAATTTTGATTGGCTCACCGACCAACAAAATAGAGAAAAAAGCGTCGAACAGAAAAGTCGGGCTTTCTAATCTGGCTGTAAAAAGGCAACAAAATGTTATTAACGAAGAAAAGATGTTTCACGAACTTGATAATAATATTTTTAAACGCGATTCAAGCAATTTTAAAAACAGCGTCGAAATAAAAACTAGAGATAAATAGATGCTATGGCTGTTATGAAATGAAATTAATGGAGCAAAACGCCCACACAAATAAATTGATCGCTGCAGCGATGGTTATCCGGCTTAATCACCACATTCACTCGTGAAATCGGTTTGAAGATCAGTAGACAGGAATGCATAACCGACATCGAATTCTTGCGGCCGTTAAATTTCAAATTTGAATTCGAACAAAAGGTCCTTTTCTAATGCTCAAAGAAGACGCTACACAGACCCAAAACGCCCCGTCTCTTTCTTGTAGATCCAAACGGTCAATTACCGTGGTAATTTGTTATACGGCATACGAATAGAAAATATCCCCCGGCGCATTTCTATTCTGTCCATCAAGCGATGATTTTGTTATTTCACCTTGTTTTTTATGGCTCGCGGAGCTATTTAATAGTGTTCCGCGCAGTGGGTTTAGTGGGGCAGGTATCCGTTCCCAGGTAAAAAGAAAAAAAAACGCTATTTACTAAAATAATAATATGCTTGCCTTTGCCTTTAGCGCTCTCTCTTTCGAACCGAATACTTCGGGTGTTGGATATTACCCCTCGTAGGGACTTCAGCTTAATACAATATTGTAATTTCAATTGTTATTATTACCATACAATTTGCCACTGTTACTTTGTATAAGACGTGTGTTTATCTTAGAATTAATTAGCGTTTAATTTCAAAATTTATAGTGTAATAAACCACGCTACGATGAAATCCTTCACCGTGAAGCCACACACATTCCTGTTATGTTGAGCATAGACCTGGTGGGATGGGTCATGAACATTAAATCATCCTAATTTTAACCGGTAATTTTGTAACACTTTCCTTGTTATTATTCGGGTTTGTTGTTATTTTCCTATTACACAAATGAATGAAGCATGAGATTATGTAAATTACCAGGAAAACGCTACAGAATTTGTCGCAGTGATATTCCCGAAACATGATGTCACTGAAAACTTTGTTCAGACTTTCCTTAAATTTATTTGCAATATACGATAGATAGCTGACTTAACAGTGTTAACATTTCCGCTGATTTAGGTGTTACCTGTGACCTTAAGCTCTTATGAAACCCAAACTCGAGTGGAACACGTTTATAACAGTTACAATATGCCTTCATAGAACGTGTCCGACATGGCAATTGTAATATCGAAAGATCATGTTTGTTGGCGTGTATTGTGTTGAGTACATGCATATTTTGAACACGTACATCGTGTGGGCATAGCAACGCGGCGATAAAAAGGTGACAAATGAACAACGATGCAGCGTATTCTTGTGAAGAGCGGGCATTGTTAGGCGTCCAGTTTTTGCTGGAACGCGCCGTTTCCGCGTGCAGGGCGTGCGAACCGAGGGTCGAGGAAACCGAGCGACCTAAGGTAGGTAGGTAAGTTTCTTTTTTTGGCGCGAATTAACAGTCGTGCCTTCGCACGTAGTAAAGCGTATTCACACGTATAAAGTCTGTTTTGCCGACTTCAACGGCCGAGACGGTTGATCGGTCGTGAGATTGGTGTAGTTACGCCTTCTTGTAGGTAGGTAGGGGTTGAGACTTGAGACATAATGAAGTTTACTGGCATGGAACCGTGGAAAATTGCACAAAAACGACGCCTTTCACTAGGTTTAAAAACTTTATTATACCTAGACCTACCATCACATCATGAAACGTGTCTAATGGTTTAGAATGGTCTCGGAAAGTAAACAATTAAGTTAACATACAGCAATAAAGGCCAAATAATAATTTAAAAGTTTTAAAAATAAATCAAATAAAAACTGTATTTTGGTTTTAGTAAGTTTTATCATGAAACAATTGACTGTAGATTAAACGGGAATTCCGCATTACTCAGCTTCAACATTTGGAATCCGGCTTGATAACTCGAAATGCCGCTCCCCAATCTCAAAACACAGTAAATCCAAAAACAATACGATTCCCAGAGTTCACGGACGAAACAAAGATCCCAACGAACTGTCTAGAAAATTCCTGTACAAAGCAGTAGCGGCTGATTGTCGCCAATTAGCCGTAATAGCAGTAACAGCCGCCGGCGCAGATAACGCTGTCTGTAATTTGTTACCGAACAAGATTTATATGTGAAACGCTCGAGGTCAATACCTCAGTCTGCTGGCTTCTGTCAATCATTTGTAATGCACCCTAAGGTACTAAAATCAGTGAGCACCACGCTTAAGGTAAGTATCTTTTTCAGACTGCTGAGTGCTTTTATGACAAGCTAAAGTACCTACAATGGACAAAAGGTCGAAAGGTAAGTGCAGAGGATTCTCAGCGGCAATAGCAACTTACAATAGGTACCTTATGAGTAAAAGTCTACAGTTGTCAACATAAGAGTGCTTTTATCTAATAAGTAATTAGGCAGGCAATAAAATAACTCTTACAAAACGACAATAGTAAACATTTCTAGTATAGAAACTAATGGAAGATTTTTTAAGTTTCTCCGTAAAGAAAAATACACAATATTTTCATTAATTTGATTTAAAATATCTTGAAAAATGTATATTACGAGTATATCGTCAAATTTGAAGTAGAATATTATTTAATGAGCTCTTTCAGGTTTCGTGAAATAGCTACGAAATAATTTCTTTGTGCTACGAACAAGTAGCTTCACCTATTTAATTTCAATATGCAAAATGTTAATCCTTAAGTCGGCCTAAGATAAAAGTTAAGCTTGTATAAATAGTTCTAATGTAGTTATAGTAAGTACTGGACAAATTATACAACCTTTAATAGGAAATGTCATTCAGCCATTAAGGCTTGGTATTTCTTCTAAAGTAGGTATTTCGCGCTGTCAAACTCTCCACGCGCAATTCTTCGCCGAAAACAGCGCGTCAAAGAGCTCCCGCCACAATTTCCAGCTACACAGTATAGAAATACGCAGTTGGTTAGGTTAGGTTGACTTCCTTCCCTTCAAGCGTCACACTCACAACACTTTCTAATAGAAATCATATCCAAGTGATACAAATTAAANTATAAATATTTTCACATATCGCTAGAAATAACAAATCTAAATTTTATGGGCACGAGGGGGGGGGGTTAAGTTCCCCCCCCCCTACATTTGTAATGGTTGTATAAATAGTTTCACATATTGTTAGGATTAACAAATAAAAATATTATACTAGACACATTATTTCTTATGAATATTTCAGGTAAGTAATATCGTCAATTTCACATCATTATTTTATTCTAAATTTTTATTATCGTTTTTAAATTTATTAAACCCTTAATCATTATTAAAATATCCAAACTGTATGCATAAAACCTTATCCCGAAATAGGGGACATGAGTTCACGAACTTAGAAACAGAGCAAAATTTTGTCACGAAACAGGATCCAAATAGGAGGTCCGCAGAATAATTAATATAAAAAAAAGTTCAAACTATATAACTATAAATTATGTATTAATTTACTGTCAAAAGACCAAAGTTTAGCATACAAAAGCTTTCATACTGATATCATGCTTGGTTATTTTTAAATAAAATGTTAAAGTCGTAAGAGCCTTAATATACCGAAGTAGGGGGCACTTACCTTACTTGATTTCTATTGAATGATAAACTTTACGTGGTAGGACTTTCCATTATTACGTTTTACTGTAAGAGAAATAGACTCAAGCTCGACATTTCAGTATTTTTAGAATTAACTTTTCAGTTTCATCACTTTCGATTTAAAAGAGCGATTGATTAAAATTTTCTTTTGTGTATTTTTTTTTGTTATGGAACGTAAGACGAGATTTAATATACTTAACGCGAACCGCGCGATATCGCCTTCATCAGCATCAGGCTTTCTCTTCTCGGCTTGTAAGTATTACAGACATCGGTCGAGTTGTGTAAAAACATCATACAGTAAAATTTTACTTTAAAATAAGATTTTTATTTAGGAACATAAGTTGATACATAGGTTATTAGGTTAATGGTATTTCTTTGAATCTTAAAAAGTATTCATTTTATGGACAGGTCGCCTGATCGAAACATTCGGCGTTGGCGGCAGACCACGTAGAAGATGGCTCAGATGACCTGGACATAATAACATATTCGTAGGTTAGCAATTTTCAATCTAAGTAAGGTATGAAATAAGATTCTCAATTAATTTCATCGATTTAAATCTTTTGACAGTTAATTAAATAAGTATTAAGTTAATAATACCTACTGGTTATGGAAATGGTTACAGCCCAGATCAACCGACGAAGTTTGCTGTGTGTGGTGGTAGTTGTTTAATGCAAGTGGTGTGAAAACTACTTATTTGGTATTGCCGTCGTAATTTGTGGTACAGTCAGCGTCAAATAGTTCATGACACTAACACAAATATCAAAAGAAAATAAAAAGACGAAAAACCACTACTGTAGCATGAAAGGTTGCCCTGAAAAAGAGTAAAACTTTCATGAAAATTGCACTCACTGTAAATTACTCAACACAAAAGTATACCTACTTTAACTTACTTTAGTAAGTAGGTACTCTTTTGGCAAGAGTGTCGCATCCTCAAACAATTTTTGGTCTCAACTGACAAATGATGGCTGCCCTAATTAGAAGTTATTGAAGAATTCGGCCGAATGGTTCTCGCTGCGCTCGCGCACCGATAATTCCTCGGTTAATGAATATTGATTGTCGCTTATTGCCGTTATTGGTCGCCAGTACGTCCACTGCAGCGTGCATCGATTTGTAACACAATGCGGGGACAAACATGTTACTGCCGAGTAGGGTTGCTAAGTGGTGTCTGAAAAAATAAAGAAATTGAGGCCAAAGAAAAGTAACGGAATAAATATGAAAAGACGTTTATAAATCTTGTTATTTTTCAGTGTGGACGATTGCGACAAACTTCGGTGATCTTCTTTAATTTTTCAGGTAGCTATGATGCTTTTTATTTGTTTTCTAGAAAGAGTTTTCACCGAGATTGGTGAAAACAGGGGAGGGTTTTGCAATAATTCCCACGCTTGGCAGGCTATAGTGGAGGAGGCTCATAGTCCAGCGGTGGACTGTAAAGGGCTGTTGATGATGATGGTGAAAATAAAGTTCAGTATCGTCGGTTGACTGGTGACCTGCTGAAATAAAACAAACATTTTGCATCGAAGTAAGTTTAATTTCATATTAGACAATTTATCCGAGTTCTTTAGGTACAGAGAATGAACTACAAACTTTTTTCAAGCAACACACAAAAGAAAGACTAGATACGGTTTTTATTATTGTTTTATATGAGTTGCTGCCAACCCTACGCCCCGGTAGGTAAAATCACCGATGTGGTATCGACTTGTAATTCAATATTTTTGACGCAGGATTTTACGTTGTGTTCGACGTGGAGTTAATAAAGATTACAACTGGCATACTTTGGTTCGATATTTTTCAAAACACCAAGAAATATGGAGTTAGGCCGGCGATATTATAATATAACTGGTAAGACTAACACAGTTTAAAGACAACTGATCCAACTAGAGAATAGACAACGATAACTAACAACTTTATGGTTGGGATTATGGAAGTTAGGTAAAGTTGTCGTTGATTTTTTGGTTTTTCTTATAGGTACCTACATATTAATCTCTTAAAACATGAGCGATAGTAGAATTACGGAATCCATGCTTTTATTAGGAAGAGGAACAGAAGTTCTTAAATTAACATGAATTTAGTTCATCAATGTAATTCGTCAAATGGCTCCTTTTTTAATGAATTTTATGTATTATATCTACATTAATAAATTAATTTATTAATAATGTGATCAGTATTTTTGATCAGCCTCTATGCAGACCAAAAGTGAGTGTAGGTACCTACGCCATCAAGTAGAATTGGATTTTGTAAATGTAGCAATTTGATTATTCGTAAACCATTGGAGCACCATCCTTGCTCCTAGTTACCTTCATCCTAATACATTATTCCGCTTCGCAATCCCGCACCATGCATTAACTACGCGGCATTAAACCCATCAGTGCCGTCAGCAAAAACAATATTGCCCAGATGAGATTGGACGTTGCCCGCGATTTAGTTCGCGTCACATTGATGACAAATTATACGAGCGCGCCGCCCACGGCATAGGTATAGTTTATCGAATAGCTGAATGTTAGTACAGGCGCGATCACATCAAGCTATATTAAATAGAAGTTTCCTCAATTGATTTTGAATCTTATGTTGAAGAGTTAAAGTCTAAAATTAGTTGGAGAAATTCGTGATTTTGTCGTAGATCGATCTACTAGTGCTCTTAATAATGTGGGCTCTATGTTTATAGTCTATTGCAATAATATTTAAATTTAATATAAATAAACTTGTTTCAAATGTGGTATATTAATATTATCATAATCACTTTCAAACTTGCATTATTTGCGTGGTTAAATCGTAGTTTTTATTCCCTTATCTGCTACGAAAACCGCGTAGCAAATATCTACGAAACTCCCGAAATCTTCGTAGCGCTTTTTCGTAGCTATCTATTTTTAATTTCTTTTAACTTGAATTAGAGATAATTAGTACATTGTAAAACTGTAACAATACCAAGTAATACTATCGTTATTCGAATCGGCAGTCGTTTAAATATCTACAACGGGAACAATTTGAGGCAGCAATTTTTCGTGATGACTAGTAAAATTTTTGCTTCGTAGGCTACGGTTAGCAGGCTATTGTGTTTTGTGGCTCGTGCATTTTACGTAATAGGGTGATTCATGGCGGTTATAGAGTTACAACATCGTCGGATTCGTGTTTTTGAATTGTGGCTTTACTATCAGCTATATCAGCTTTTTGTTGAAATACAGCGTACCTATACGAGTAGTACAATTGAACAAGAAATTACTCTTTCAATCTACGCAATGTAAAACTTTTTCTTGTTAAATAGTGTAAATGATGCCATTACATGCGAGTTTTCATACAAAAACGCCACCACAATGTGACTAAACTTACATCCGTTTTCCTGAACCTACAGTCAGAATATTAGAGGATCGGAGCCGACCAAATGTTATTAAAGTTACAACTAAGTACTATTACAAATTCAAATTCAAATATTTATTTGTACAATTTTGGGTAAACATAATGGTCTTAAAACTACTTAGTATAAGTTGAGCGTCTCAATTCAAAAGTGTGTAAACCGGGAACGGACATTACACGACAAAAATAAACCGAATACAGAACTGATCTGTAGTTTTATTTCGCAAAACCTGCAAAACTTCGGGGAATTCAACATTAAAAGTGCAATAACACGGTGTCACTAGCTGACGGCTTCGTGACCACGGAGCGAGCGCGCGTAATGATGGCCCGTCATTAGCTCTCATTACCCCGCAGTCACGTACCGCGGGCAGAAATGGATTTGTCTTTGCAAAAATAATGATTGTAGATTGCAGGCCGCCTTCAAAGAAAATTGGATTCGAATGCGAGTACAAACTGGATTCAGAGGGCGGCGTGGACCTTGAGGGAGCGGGTGTAGATCGTTCACCGCACGGAGGAGCACGATGAAATTGTGTAAAACAATCAGCATAGAACTTGTTTCAGAGGCTGCACGTGATTTGATTGCGGTGTTTGACGCTGTACCTACTACTACATACATACTTTAATAGTTATTTTGTAAACCTGTCGTGGGTAATTTACGTCTGACCTGTGTTTCATACTTGTTGTGTGCTAAGTATAATTTGTGCAATATCTTAACGTCTTTAACAGTCTTACTAAAAGATTCGTATATTGCTAGCTAGCTAAGCACTTGCTGAAAATGAAACGATTACCTACCTACTATTGTATTGAAATCGAATGTTATGTCTATGTTACGGTCAAAGTGATAAATGTGAAAATTATGAATAATCGCCGGTTATTATGAATAATTACCGCATGATTTGGTAAATGTGATTAATATGAGGTCATTTATGTGTGTATAAAACTAAATAGGCGGCTTAGGGGTGGCCCAAGGGCCACCCCCGCCGCACCTTAACCTAATTTTCACTTTAAATCAAAACATTATGTTATAGGCATCATGGAAAAGTAATATTATGCAAGAAACATTCCAAACTCATTATGCCAAATTATATTAATATATGATATCAAAACGTTCAAAAGTTTGGCTGTAGGTACACGAGCACGTACACAAGATGTGGTTCTCTTTTATGAAATTTGTTAGTACTAAGGTTGAATTATTAAATAATCACTGTTAAATGTGATTAATTTATCACTTTTACCGCGAACGTCGGTAATTATTCATAATAACCGGTTATTATTAATAATTTTCAATTTATCACATTAACCGTAACATCTACACTACAGCAATTGGTACAGACGACACGATAAATCAGCACAGGGATATAAAAAGGCTTTCTAAGGATTACTTGGAGGCTGAAATGTGAGAACGTTGCAACCCTAACATTCTGCACTCAGTCATTTAAGTATTCATTGAAAGTTTATCGTCGTGAAAATATCTATTGGACTGTCTTTATTTTTAGTTTACAAGAGCAAACGCTAATGGAGGATAGGAGAGCTATTGGCCATTGGTTTATAGACCATAAAGTTGCGGTGAGAGCTCGCTGAGCCACTATGTTGCCGCTAATGGTCATGAAATTTGTTATATTCCTGATATACGAGTACCTATATTGCGTTTAATTTGCATTCTTACTTAATACACCGACGGCTAAGTTAAACCCATAAAGTTAAAATGCGTTATTTAAACAGGTAATTAATATAAGAGCTCATTTTCGAAACGCTAAGTATTTATGTAGCCGTCGGAGATTACACATTTCATATGCAATTCATGATAATGATATTGTAGATGTTTTATCAATTTCAAAGTAAAGATATTTGTTTGAGTAGGTTTAATTAATTGAAAGCATTAACATAAACAACTTTGTTTCATTATGGAGTTCAATTTATTACATCACAAGTAGTAAGTAGGTAATAACTGGAAAAATCTCTGAGTAAAAGCTCTAAATTTCTAGACTATATTTGTTACAGACTTAACATCGTGATCATTTCGCTATTTAACGAATGTTTCTTTGTCTAAGGAGGCAGAAATAAAGTTATTTGTTATTCGTATCGTTTATTCATTTATTCCTAAATGACATTAATATTGTCCTGAAACCAACGTCGTGTAGGTATGATCGAAATCGTGGGTGTGCCCGATCATGTTCCAATAATTTCTGTGCCTTCGATAAAGTAAAAGCCAATGGGGCAAGTTCCTTCAAATACCACTGAGGCTAAGTACACGTATCTCTAGATATTCAGACATTCAACTTTCGGTATACAGAGTGCTTAAACAAGCCTACCTACTAACACTGTACCCAAGTAGCTGAAGTATAAGAAGATTGAAAATTCTAGCTAGTGTCCAAAAAAGGACTTGGACCACAACTTGAAAAATGTTATAAGTTGCATATATCCGTAGGCGTACACAGGCTTAATAAATCACAGATCATAGTAGGTTTAGTATTAGGTCATAACTAGCGTAAATGTTTTTTATTCACTTAATTCACATGACCTGCCTCAATACATAACAGTAGATACAAGTTGCCAGATCACACATGATGTTCTAATAGATTTTTAACTTAGCCTAGTTATCCTTATAGCAAACGTACCTACTGACGAAAACGTCCACCTGCCCGATAGACTGACGACCTGAAGAAGTTGAACCAGATGACCAGCGGCTGCAAAAAAAGCAAGAGTGGATTACCATTCGCTGAAATTAAAGACACCTATCTTATTTACCAAATAGCTGAACCTTGAAGTCTATAGATAGAGAGTAGGTACCTAAGTTTGCTCGTAGGCATTAGCGGGAAACTTCCAGCACGTGCTATAAAAAATACATTATTGATTGAATATACAAGAAATTGTTTGTCTTCAAAAACCGAACTCCGGCAAATTCAGCCGGAGATTTAAAAAAAATGTTTAGACTTATTATGATGTAAGTGCTCAATAGGTACTTGTAGGTATTGCATCTACAATATTAAAGCTAGCATTCTAGCCACTAGTCGTAAGACACTGTGAACTAGCAATTAAACCCAAGTGGGGCAGAATGTCCGGACGGATTGTCGCGAGAGCCATTGGATGTTCATTCATGCGGCCATTCACAATCGCTGCAAGGCTAAGGAATTAATCAGAAACTGGCCTGCGCACTTTACGAGTTGTGTAGCAACCTAGCAACTATTTCTTAGATAGATAGTGCAGTGTAAATGTATTCAGAGCCTGTCTAGGATATTATTGATGAATATCAAAGGTTTGTAAGTTGTTTAGGATAGCCACTGCCTACCATNTTTCAGTATAAATCGCCAGTTTTGACATACCTACTTCCCATACTGTAATGTATATTAATATTATTATTATTATTAACTGTCAATGTGTCAGTTATACCAGGAGTTATTTTCGGATAAAAGTTTGGTCGGATCGGGCTTAAATATTCTAGCTAGTGTCCAAAAAAGGACTCAGACCATAATAAATAAACACACAAGTTGCGTAAATGCGTAGGAGTAGGTACTTAATAAATCAGATCATAGTAGGTTTAGTATTAGGTATTTAGGTCACAACTATCGTAAATATTTTTTTGGATTGGATTATTCACGTAATTCACATGACCTGCCTCAATACACAACAAAGTAGGTTCCTACAAGTCGCTAGCATATCAGACCACACCTGCTGTTCTAATAGATTTTTAACGTAACCTTTCCTTACCTTTATTAAACGTACTTACTGAAGAAAATCTGCCCGATAGACTGACGACCTGAAGAAGATGAACCAGATGACCAGCGGCTGGATGCAAAAAAAGCAAGAGATCGTGCTTTGTGGCGTTCACCGAGGATTACATCCATCAGTGGACTAAATTGGCTGAAATTAAAGACACCTATCTTATTTACCAAATAGCTGAACCTTTATGTCTATCTTAGAGAGTAAGTTTTTAAGCCTATTATGTTGTAAGTGCTCAATAGGTACTTGTAGGTATTGCATCTACAATATTAAAGCTAGCATTCTAGCCACTAGTCGTAAGACACTGTGAACTAGCAATTAAACCCAAGTGGGGCAGAATGTCCGGACGGATTGTCGCGAGAGCCATTGGATGTTCATTCATGCGGCCATTCACAATCGCTGCAAGGCTAAGGAATTAATCAGAAACTGGCCTGCGCACTTTACGAGTTGTGTAGCAACCACGGTAGCAACCTAGCAACAATTACTAACCTTTGTTTGTCACCTGTCATCCGCTTTGCAATGGAGGGAAGTCGAACCTTAATTTCGAACTCCTCCTATGTTCTTCTGATTAATTTCGTTGCGGGTCCAATGACAGTTTAACTTTCCCCCGGGACAAACTTGACCTTCATTGGTTGGGTTTTTGTGGCGGTCAAGCTGTAGATCCTGGCTACACAGGAGTTGCAGTGGTGGGAACGAGAGGTGGGAATAGTCCCGTACATTCTGCACTCAGTCATTTAAGTATTCATTGAAAGTTTATCGTCGTGAAAATATCTATTGGACTGTCTTTATTTTTAGTTTACAAGAGCAAACGCTAATGGAGGATAGGAGAGCTATTGGCCATTGGTTTATAGACCATAAAGTTGCGGTGAGAGCTCGCTGAGCCACTATGTTGCCGCTAATGGTCATGAAATTTGTTATATTCCTGATATACGAGTACCTATATTGCGTTTAATTTGCATTCTTACTTAATACACCGACGGCTAAGTTAAACCCATAAAGTTAAAATGCGTTATTTAAACAGGTAATTAATATAAGAGCTCATTTGCGAAACGCTAAGTATTTATGTAGCCGTCGGAGATTACACATTTCATATGCAATTCATGATAATGATATTGTAGATGTTTTATCAATTTCAAAGTAAAGATATTTGTTTGAGTAGGTTTAATTAATTGAAAGCATTAACATAAACAACTTTGTTTCATTATGGAGTTCAATTTATTACATCACAAGTAGTAAGTAGGTAATAACTGGAAAAATCTCTGAGTAAAAGCTCTAAATTTCTAGACTATATTTGTTACAGACTTAACATCGTGATCATTTCGCTATTTAACGAATGTTTCTTTGTCTAAGGAGGCAGAAATAAAGTTATTTGTTATTCGTATCGTTTATTCATTTATTCCTAAATGACATTAATATTGTCCTGAAACCAACGTCGTGTAGGTATGATCGAAATCGTGGGTGTGCCCGATCATGTTCCAATAATTTCTGTGCCTTCGATAAAGTAAAAGCCAATGGGGCAAGTTCCTTCAAATACCACTGAGGCTAAGTACACGTATCTCTAGATATTCAGACATTCAACTTTCGGTATACAGAGTGCTTAAACAAGCCTACCTACTAACACTGTACCCAAGTAGCTGAAGTATAAGAAGATTGAAAATTCTAGCTAGTGTCCAAAAAAGGACTTGGACCACAACTTGAAAAATGTTATAAGTTGCATATATCCGTAGGCGTACACAGGCTTAATAAATCACAGATCATAGTAGGTTTAGTATTAGGTCATAACTAGCGTAAATGTTTTTTATTCACTTAATTCACATGACCTGCCTCAATACATAACAGTAGATACAAGTTGCCAGATCACACATGATGTTCTAATAGATTTTTAACTTAGCCTAGTTATCCTTATAGCAAACGTACCTACTGACGAAAACGTCCACCTGCCCGATAGACTGACGACCTGAAGAAGTTGAACCAGATGACCAGCGGCTGCAAAAAAAGCAAGAGTGGATTACCATTCGCTGAAATTAAAGACACCTATCTTATTTACCAAATAGCTGAACCTTGAAGTCTATAGATAGAGAGTAGGTACCTAAGTTTGCTCGTAGGCATTAGCGGGAAACTTCCAGCACGTGCTATAAAAAATACATTATTGATTGAATATACAAGAAATTGTTTGTCTTCAAAAACCGAACTCCGGCAAATTCAGCCGGAGATTTAAAAAAAATGTTTAGACTTATTATGATGTAAGTGCTCAATAGGTACTTGTAGGTATTGCATCTACAATATTAAAGCTAGCATTCTAGCCACTAGTCGTAAGACACTGTGAACTAGCAATTAAACCCAAGTGGGGCAGAATGTCCGGACGGATTGTCGCGAGAGCCATTGGATGTTCATTCATGCGGCCATTCACAATCGCTGCAAGGCTAAGGAATTAATCAGAAACTGGCCTGCGCACTTTACGAGTTGTGTAGCAACCTAGCAACTATTTCTTAGATAGATAGTGCAGTGTAAATGTATTCAGAGCCTGTCTAGGATATTATTGATGAATATCAAAGGTTTGTAAGTTGTTTAGGATAGCCACTGCCTACCATCGATGTATCCGCCACTATCGGACCTACCAAAAATATGTAATAGGGATTAGAGTCCAAGAATAATTATTTTAACTCATAAAAAATAATTTACACCCTAGGTACCTTCATTTTGTGACAAAAACTGGATAAAACTAACAGGATGATCTAAATTCTAAATAATGTAAACCTAGGTACCTACCTACTTACTTGTACACTCATATTATAGTAAGTAGGTTAACAGATGGTAGGTAACGATATCAATTTAAGTATTTTCGCTCACCAACAATCAGTGACCAGACCATTGAAGGAAAAAAGCAGTTTAAATGTTTTAAGTTAATTGAATTGGGTCTAATTCCAGCCACACCTTACTTCTTTTTAATATTTTTTTTTGAAAATAACAAACAGATTCTTGGAATCGTATTTTTAGAAATGTTACGGTTAAGTTTAAGTGTTATCAAACCAATAAAATCACGTTCACTTGGCGCCAAAAAACGGTACATCCTTTCATTTAACTGCTCTTAGCACGGCTCATTTAATTAACGATTATGCAAATCAACCATTGTAAGTATTTTTATGGCGATAAGTTTAAGTAGGCATTCAAATCAACAAAACATAACACTTTTCGGGATGTGTGTAAAACTTTTACCTAAAAGTATAAGATAACAAAACTTTAATAAAATTACTCTCAGCGAAAATAAGAAATATTTGTTTTAGATCTTGGATGAAAATTATATTCAGGTTCGTTCGTTCGTTTCAGCCGAAAGACGTCCACTGCTGGACAAATACGATCTGGTGAAGTTCGCGGGAGGTGCCTGGATGCGAGCGGCGCAGGACCGGTCCTTGTGGAAATCCTTGGGGGAGGCCTTTGTATTTAGGTACATCGAATAAATTATTTTCAGGCGTTAGCACCACACAAACATTTTAGTGGTTCCACTACGTCTTACAAAACATTTTATGAAGGCTTCACTATACAGAACATGATAGATTTTGCGCTAGATGCTCAATTGGTCGGACTAATTGGTGAGCGGACAAAGATAACCCCAGACAGAGAGGCACTCGGTTCTCTTTTTAGTAGCCTCATGATTTAATTATTCTGTATACACTGTTACACTATACCATACTGTACCACCTAAATATTATTACGATTCTTAAGAGGGATTTTGTAAAAAGAATGAGTTAAGATCGTAGGTACATAGTTAGCCTCTTTCCAGGCGCTTTCAGGAATGCTAAGAAAAGACTTACACAGGATGCAGGCTGCTACCAGCTGAGTGATGTGGAAATCATTGTTCAGCAGTGGACATCCTGTGGCTGAAATGATAATGATGAAAACGATAAGCCTCATATTTCTTAAAGTCTGAATATTCTGAATATTATTTTATCATTTTAGTGCATCCGAGTCTCCCCCTGTGACGGTGCGCGCACGCGCAATTACCGCGTCTTGCGACGAACGCAACAGACCGCTATGCGGGCTGCAGTTGACAACATGCCTGCTTGTCTATTATTATTAACAATCCCAAGTTAATTTGTTGTTCAACTACATTTTATTAATGTAATTATCCAGTTATTATCATATTTTATCGTTAATATGGCTATAACTGTTTGCTCGCCTTTGTTCTTGTTAACTAAGTATACTATAAAGCTCTCGATGAAAAAGCTTTTGTTTTTCATTTATGTCTACGTAGTTACTATGACAGTATGAGTTTCAGAGTGTCTGGTTCGAGCTAGAATGGGTTAATCAATATCAAGTTTTTATTTATGATGAGAATTTAGACATTACCTATGTCTACTGAAAAAACCACGCTAACAGACTGAAAATTTTAAAATCAAATTAAATCCGACTAACATTGCCACCTACGTCACAGAACGTAGGTACTCGTAGAAGAACCAATTACCAACTCAGCCCACTACTCGTACTTATATCAAAGTTCTCATAATTTATTGTTTCAAATGTGCGATCAACGCAACACCTTTTACTTACCGCCCACAGCCTTAAAACCAACACATCATAAATGTTAATCAACTATTGTTCCCACAGTTGAAATTCCATAAAAATCATGTTACACATTAAAACAGTGCATTACGTTACACTTTATGTAACACGGTGACAGCTACCGCGCATAACGCGGGGTGGCGGCCACGCCACGGTGCGTATCGCCGCTCCATTCACGCGGCCTCAGCAGGGTTAGGTGATTAACCTGCTATGCTAACGACCTGCGTTATTATAGGTACTTCGGACTTCTCCTGTATTCTTCTGATCATATAAAATGGCTGAAACTCCTTACATAAAATTAGTCTTCCTTGGTCCCAAGACAGTCAAGGGTTTTTTATGCATAACAAGACAGGTATTTGACCGCAATCGCACCTGGTGTTAAGTGAGATGCAGTCCAGGATGGTACATAAAATATCTGCCCTGTAAGTGAATACGGGTGGCCAAACTGTACATCCTAGATGTATAGGAGTTGCAATGGTGAATAAGAGTAGGTAAATGTACCTGCAAGTGATAAAATAACGAGCTTCTAAGCAGCTTGAACGTGTTTCAGGTAAAATACCTTTAGGTAGGTTCTATTAATTTTTGATGACCAGTCTATTCGTTCAACTCTTCAAGCCTTTTTGTCATAGACCACTTCTTACTAAGTAGGTATGTATTCTTTTCTGAAGCTTTTATGTTAATGGAGCTTTAATAATATGAGCCAGCTTTTCTCATTTGATTCAATACTTAATACTTACGTTTGATTTACCGTTTACTGTTTTTGTGATTATTGTTTTTGCTTTTGTCTGTGGTCTATGGTTCGGCTTTCAGTGCAGAGAAAGTAGAAATAAAAATATTAAATATTGATTATTGACAAGAAAACAACAACTAACATTTACATCGATTAATTAATAGATAAAATATTGTCAAGGAATGAACAATGAATTGTGGAAAATAATTAAATGCTTACCGCAATAATTAATTATATTTAACAAACTGACTCATTATTATAAGCAAAGAAATCAAAATTAAAATTTTATTCATGTCAAAACTTGTCTTGCAAAAATAAGTTAACAGCTTAATTACAAACTGGTTAAATAAGTTGGAAATTACTAACATTAATGAATATTTTTTTAATAGTCGGAGTTCTAGATTATTATTCTGTGGTTCTAGGAACATTTATTATGAACAAATCAAACAATATTTTTAAAACAGGATACAGAATTTATTAAAGGTTAAATATTCTAATATTGAAATATTGAACATTTTTATCATTAATGGCTATATTATTTTAGGTAAAGTTTACTATAAAGCTAAACATGCTGATATTTTTCGAATTGTTCTTTAATCTTATTATGACTTATTGATTTATGATTAGGTTAAAGTAGGCTTTTATAGATGTTTCAAACCATCGCAAAAGACCCAAAATAACTATTTCGGCAAATCTAATCTTTTATTTAACATTTCCCGTGCAAGAATAGAATCTCATAATTTGCACAGATCATTTGCATCACAGAGTTCATGACAGCACCTAGCTGTGCGCAGGCGCAGCGCCGGAAGGGCCGGCAATTAAATCGGACGGCGAATCCAACAAATGCCTGCCATATGGCCACCTCACCCCAAGGTGCGGTGACGTCGTCACGCGCTGTGCCCTTAAAGGTGAGTATAGACTGCAGCATTTCTATGTAATGTAACGTTCTTACGAATGGTAAGCTCAGTTTCCAAAGCATTTTTATGTAATGAAACGTTACTGTGAATGCTCGGCGCTCTGTTCGGCGTACCTACCTAAATACTCTCAGGGAGTGTTAATTTGCCAACCCTTCGTTGTACCTTGTGTTTACTCTTTGTTGAAATTTGCATCGCCCGCGCTCGTCGAAGTTTTACACCAATACGTTTGTGGCCTTGTGGGTATTGGAGTAACAATACATAATATAATATCGTCGTGTACAATTAGGTTGTAACAAAACGGCGAGCGTGCTCGACGTTCAGTTCGTGAAAGGGTGATACTTACACTAGAAAATATTTATCATAGAGCGGCTCGTTGTTCTGTTACAATTAAATGATCCAGTCTATACTCACCTTACCATTAACAACATAGATTTTACCAAGCAAATTTGCACCTTACTCCTCTTCCGCAAAGACTTTGAACATTGTAATAGCAGGGTACGGCGCAAGCGCAGCAGGTTCCTGAGTGAATGAACAGGGAGTCAATGCAATCAAATTGAGCACGCAACGTACAATTTAGTGAAAATTAAACGGTGATGTCACAATATGTCGTTTTGAAGTGGCTAGCCATAATATGTCGAAGAAGCTGAAAATTGACCTTAATTCACTGATACAAAACATCAAATGGCTTACAGCTTTTTTTCAGGTAAGTATCTACTGAAAGTTACCTTGGAAAGCTTCTTTGTAATTATACCTAGTTAGGATATAATATAAAAAAGCTTGCCATTACCGCTCCTAGTATATACTGGAACATCATATTTTTGGGTACTACGATGTTCAAGATTAATGCTGTGTAAGTAAGCTTAAACCTGATTACCTACTGAAAAACCATGGAATTTCTTAAATAACATTGAGTTGAGCGAAGCACCTGGTTGATATCTTGATGGATTGTGATTTGTAAGAGGTCATAAAAGTTTCAACATAACGGATAACGGAATGAGTAAGTTCATTTGTTTTCGTAGCAGGTAATTGTTTACTAATTTATGACCATTTCCGTAGTAGTTAACTAATTAGAATTGAGTAGAAAGCTTCATGCTGCGGACATTTATTATATTACTAGCTTTCCGCCCGCGGCTTCGCCCGCGTGGAATTTTGTCTNAGGAGGCAATATTTTTAGCTTGAACATGTCACATTCGCAGTGAATGGTACTTAGATCGTGGGAAGAACCTAAAATTAATTAAGCTCGTAAATCAGGGAAAACTTAATTACCTACTTCCTGCAAACCAGTATCATTAGCAGAGTTACAAATTCGTTAACAGTTTTCAGATAAAAAGCCCCCACCCAGTAATATAACATAGGCGTAACTACTATGCTTTGTTATTGTCAGTATTGAAAACCCTACTGCTAGATTTTGGAAAGAGGAAGTAAGATGTAATACCTGTTTATTGATCATGTCGTTTTAAATGTCATGTATTAATGTAGAGCTATAACAGCACTAAAATCTACAAACTCTCTTTGCCTATCTACCATCCTTTCTCGACGTATGAGCACGGCACTTAAAATAATATTTTACCTATTTTTCTACAGCAAAGTGTACTGAAATCGAGCGGTGACCACCATCGGGCGTGTCAGTCACGAGCCTCGATACCGGGAATCGAGGGCCGTTTGGAACGAGCTCTTGCTATGAAGAACATATGTACCTGGTCTACATAGGATAGGCTAAATTGATGAGATATTTTTTTTTGTCTGTAACTGATTCAGTGCTAATACAGTTCATCTCTCGGTGACGATGTCCCTCATTGACCTTTTTAACGCTCGTTAAACCCAGTAGGACCTACTGTACCCGGTAATAAAGACTTAAACGGCTGAGAACTTGCTACCACTCACCATTTCAGGCTTCAGCCAATTGCCATTCACTGTCGTAATTAACTCTCCTAGGAGTGAACACAATCTCCTGCTTTTTAACCGACTTCAAAAAAGAAGGAGGCCATCTCAAGTGGCCACTGAAAAATATAAATAGGTACTTACTATTTATTGAAAAATCTACTATAAATTAGCAGCCAAAGCGAGTAAGGAGCTTATAGAGGTGACAAAGTAACTAAGTAATAAACAATATTTTTATAAGCTCTGTAAAAATTAGTTTATTTAATACATAGTTCTGGTTTCCTGTTATGTCGCTATCAACACATATCAACAACTAATTCTTGACTTTTTGCCTTCAACGGTGTTATTTTTAGCAATACCACTTACTCGTACCTATCTAGCCTAGGGTTGCTAAAAGTACATATTAGTAGTAACTAATAATATAAATTAATGTTACATTTAATTATGACCGTGTTTTTGTTTTACCTACTGACTTATAAAATCAGTCAGTTGATCGAATTACTGATATGTTTTTATCGATATTTCGAATGAATCTATATTAAAATTAATGAAAGAGTATTCTAGTACCTCTTATTGTATTTATAAAATAGCCGTACAGTGCATACCTACATACAATGCAGTCTTTTTAAAATGATAGAATGCGGCCCTAGACGGCCGTCAAAATTACTATTCAACGTAGTCGCCATAATTCTTGGAATAGCAGTTTACCGCTAATGGTGAATTCTCTCGTCAAGTCCACTTAGTCTGGACGAATTAGAAACAGCAATCTTGGAATATTTCGCTAGGTTAGCTCATTTCTATAATACCTACGCTGTAGACGGAATAGTTTTTTACCAAGCTGTTCAATTATTGATATTAAGTATGCGTTAAATTTCAAATCTCATTTTTTAGTGACTAACTCCCGATTTCTAAAATATAATAAAAATCTCAGGATGGATGATGGTCAAGGTTTTGAGTTGTCTTCACCCCAGGTTCAATTCCTAGATCGGATACAAGGTGGAAATATAACTTTAAATAGTGGTACCCAGACTAACAGACTAGGTATAACGTCGGTATTTAGTCGTTCGTCAAACAAATAATTATGTAGTTACCTACACAGATTCGTAGTCTTACTGAACACGAGTAAAAGTTCTATAATAATTAACATCATAATAGAGCAAGAACTTTAATGTCAATAAGTTCTATTGCAAGTATTTGCAAGATTACAGACGTAATTTCTATTGAGTTGCAACAAAACGAAATGAGGCCGCCATCTAACCAGCTAACTTTAAATGCTACGTTGATATTCAGAAATGCCTATCAGAATATGTGTATGAATAATTCATATTTGCAGAAATGTCATACACATACCGAGGATTATGATATGATACGTACGAGTATGGCTGATGTAGAGTTTTCGAATACCATCACCATAATCAAAACAAATCGTAGTCTATATTTTATACATCGAATGCAGTCTTGTCCATTTTAATTTGCTTGAAAATGCAAGAAATACTGAGAAGAAAATACAGGGTTTATTTTAATTTAAGCACCTAACTGAAGTTCAATGATCTGACTTATAATACTAGAAGTAAGATATGACAAGAATATGTGGAATTATGTGTAGTCATTCTTCTTATTTATAAAGGGTGATACTAAAACTACAGCTGTAGGTCACTACAGTGGCAATGGTAATAGAAATGAAAGCTCTACCATCTAGTTGACACTAGAAACTATAAAATGGGAATGGGGCATGCGAAACGCGATAACCTGGCCAACGAAGTTAGGGCGGACTCACCGGACCCCTGATGGAGCCCTATGGTCTCAGATGTTATTCGTCTTACCGACTAATGATAGAAGAAGAATTCTCTACCTCAACATTAATGAAAGTATTCCACATTTTCGCGGTTAACTACTATAGTTAGTTAATATCCATAAGATGTTCGTTTGACGAATTTGAAGTGGCCCCACATCGTAGTTTAGATAAAAGCGGTTGTATTCCATTCACTTCCCAGTCCGTTGGGTAATCATCTGGTGCTTGAGAAGGCACTCACTTTGTGTTATTGTTGGCAATCTAAATAATATTTCGAGTCAAATTGCTCGGATCGGTTCGTGTGAACATGCGTCGGATCGTATATGTTCGTGGGATCTACAGATCTTTCTCAGTTATTAATAGTGATGGGGGAAAACAGATCTCAGGATTTCAGATTGAAATCCTCGCAGAAATTATTCTATCTGTACAAAAATAACTTCTATCACGTTAACCAAGTTCAATGCTTTTTAATTTAGGTGTGAATAAAAATACTCAACCTTCAGTCGCATTGTTTTAGATCCCATAAAAATCTATTCTGCTTAACACAAATAACATAATGATTTTCCAATGAAAACGACATTTCCTTGAGTAAAACAATAATAAGAACAGAAAGAAGTAACTGGTTATTTCCGCACTCATGCCAACCGTCGTGTTCCTCTCAAGATTTAATTTAAAAGTTATTAATAATGGTAATTTATTGAGTGAGACGTCATTTCATCAGTCGATGTACCTACTATGCAGATATCTATTTGATTGATTCGTCCGAGACATCACTAGCTAGAAAGGCGGGTTTCGGTGTCGCGTGACGGTAATTACAGTAGCGATCGGTGTCTTGTCCACTTAATTGTGGTGGCGTGTGCCCCGAGTTTCCTGTCACTTGCCCCCCTCCCCCCACTTTTAGCCTTGATTACTACATCATATCGTACTAAGCGTAATTATTGTCGACGCAAGACGCACGGTCGCAATAGGTAGGTACGAATACAGACCTATTATGGCGCACGACTAAAGTATGGAACTAATCTTTGCCAGGTGTGACGTGTACCTATTTGCTATACTATTTTCATACGTGTACACAACGTTTGTTCCGCGTGCGTACCTCCTTACCTGTATTTTTTACTAATCTGACGATAGAGGAACGCCCACGCGCCATAATCGTAATCCTAGTTTATTGAAACTTCAAGTAAGTTAAAAAGATTTGTGTCTTCTAGTCTAGAGAAACTTTAGTAAGAGTACGCGAGAAGGAATTATTTATTGAACAAAGACAACAAAAATGTCTAAGCTAGCCTTTGAACGGTTTTAGAAGAAACTCAGCATCTAATCCCTTCTCTACATAAGTAGAAACTATCGTTTTCCTGATTTTCAGTACCTATAGCCTAAAAAGATGGTACTTATGACACCTTATCATTGCTGAAGAAACACAGATTGCAGATTTTTTAAGCGTTTCTGAACTGCTCAAACTGAAAAACATTGACTGCTGGTAAAATACAGGTTGTTCTAGATTTTTTTTATTTAGGTAGACAATTACACTGTTTTTTCTTCTCTAATCTCTCGTGTTACTTGAGGCGCTACTAGTATCATTTGTGGTTACGGTCTGTGCAGTCCCGCCCGGCCTATCAGGCTGAGCCCTTCGGAGAGAATAGACGCGTGTAATTACCTTTTAGAGGAGATTCGGAGATAATGCCCGGGCTGTGCGCTGGCGCAGGTAAGCGGGCCTAATGACAGCACTGCCTGCTAGATAGGGCTGCGTCTGTCGATAGTTGTAACGTTCTAAAATAGCAAATAATGTTATACATTACCTTAAAAATTACTGAAAGCAATAAGGATAGACGTCAATGTGCCTGTACCAAAATAGTGTCCATAAAATATGGATTTACTGCGTCATCATACTAGTTGTTGTGACTTTCAGTGGCCTAGAAAAGGTACGCCTACGTCATAATTTACTATCTGCGTATCTTTCAGCGCAATCCGTTCAGCGTATGCTTTGGAAGAGTGGTAAACTTGTAATGTAAGTTCAAGAAGTTTTCAAATGATATAAAAAACTTGAATCTTGAACTTTATAGTTATCATGACATGTTAATTCAAGTCCAAATCTAAGAAAAAAATACGTTTAAACTAACAAAAAGGTTGCCTTCAACCCTACTCAAAGCGTCTATGACATTGCGCCCGCGCCGCTCTCCGCGACTTTTCTACGAATTGAGTAATTAAGACGAAGGAAAGGCAGCCGAGTGTTGTTCCAACCCGTTGTCTTGGCATGAGTCTGACACAACTCACTGAACCCCTTTGTTACGCTTCCAGTTGTAACGCGATTTGGATCTTGCTCAATGTGTGGTTTAGTAAGCAACAAAGACAATGGAAATTGAAAATTACTAACAACTTAACTCGCAACGCATCGGAAAGCTTTGGAAATCCGATCTGCATGGGCAGTAAAATTGTTACTAGAGATCATTTTAAAAGTCATTTTTAGGTACACCTAGGTAATATTTTTTAGACAGTTGAAAATCGTTAATACCAAGGTACTTAGGATTTCCATTTGTTGAAGAACATGAAATTGCAGATTTAACATCCATTCTTTGATTTGTTACTACTTACTGTTAAGCGGTTGTTTCATCTAAACGAAAACAATTTGGGTGATTTCTTGTTAATAAATTAAGTTGACACTACCCAAATTGCAAATAACGTAAATCCAGGTGCATTTAATGTAATAGATTGTAATGTGCTGATACGAAACTTTTGCAGGTGCGAATAACCTCCGGCTTGTTTTTATGATGTAAGAGTTAAATTGTATATCAGCAGAATGGTGGCAAAATGCGATAATGTAAAACGCAAAACCTAATATTGCGTTTATTTATATGCAGATTGCAGTCGATACCAATCGGCATACATAATATACGTAAATCTACCTTCTTTTTTTGTACCCACAATGGGGATGCTCTTGGCCTGCATCTTACCGGATGGAAATTTAATTGATGATCAGGCCAAAGGTCAAAGACCGAAGACTCTATAACAAAGACAGATGAACTTGGAAAGTTACAATACTTATTGCTTTTAACGTCAAATTAAGCACTCAAATAGGTAAAATAATAAATGACAAAATTATTTAATTACAGATGGAAGATCAAACAACGTTGTTACAATAACTAGGCATATCTTCCCGTAACGTAAATGGTAATTAAACCAGGTGTATTTTTCTCAAAACGGTAAATCTGTTCCACACAAATCAACAATACGCGCAATACGCAATAAACTGCGCTTGAGACTATAAACCGGAGTCAACTCTGCTGAACGATTTGTTGTGTCGACTCTATCTATCTCTGTCTACAATGGTACATTTGTAGGAGTGAGTGAGACGACCAGAATGCATACGTCTTAATCGATTTGCGGGGCATGCGCTTGCGACAGTGTCAATAATGGTGAGTTCCCATCGCGGCTTCCCTGGAACCGCTAATGATTGCACGTGGGAACCGCCCGCGCTTCCGCGTTGTACTTTGTGTTCCTGGTAAGGCGGTGGTGGGAAGGGCGCCGGGATTCAGGATCCCGGGCCCTTTAGTTTTTAGATCAGTTTTCTCGGTAGGTACTTGCCAAATTAATGTTCGTTAGAAGCGCTAAATTTTATGTGACATGTAGCATTACAGCAAAGAGCGGACGCTTCTTATGAGCCCCATATCATATTATCTATAGAAAAGAAATCTGTGCACCAACACCCATGTATTAAAAATTACATTAAGCACCTAGGTACATTTTTCTCTTCTTTTTTGTCCCACCGGGAATCGAAATCAGGACTGTACAAATAGAAAATTCTTCGGGAAAATGCCACTCCTAACTTGATGTACATACCTACTAGCCTACTACGAGTACAATACGTACGTGTTTGGAGAAACAGTACAAATAGTCTTAAATTAAAACCTTTAGCCGATTTTAAGCATGAAAATTCCGCGACTCCGGGATTCAAAACGAGGTCTGCACTTGAAATCCCTGTTCACGATCGACTTCGTCCCCTTGATGACTCTACAGCGGTAGAAATAAGAATCACAATAAAGAGAGAGGCAGTACAGCACTCGCTGTAGAGTTTTTATTGCGAGGTTTTTCAAATTACAAACGTTTTATAAAAGACAAGAATAGGTTCAAAGAAATTTTATGTTCGCTAATTAATGTGCCGTTAGCTACGTTTTCTTTGTTTGGTCCCGTTGTCAGACGAGTAAAACAGCCATCAATTTCAGCCCTAACTGCTTTGGTTGTGGTTGATTTCTAATTGGACTTTTTTATATACTTCTTTTATGTAATTAATTTGACCTAGTTAGTACCAGTAGAGTGACTGTCTAATTAATTAATTCAAGATCACGATCGCTGCACAATGTTATATTTAAAATAGTAGCTTTAATATAGTTTAAGTAGTCGTAGAAACCAAATCTATTATGAAAAGATTGCAAAAATTTGTGTAATGGTAGGCTTTTATTAGGTTTGGTTTAAAATTTTAGGACTCTCAATTCTTTTCGATGAAAATCTTTAATTATCTTGAGTTAACATACCTCTATTTCTTGCATTCATAAAAAATATTACCAGTTTAACCTATGAATACTTTGCCTAATGATAGACTTTCATTTCCCTGTGTGACGTTTTAAATTGTTCTTAGTTATACCACAGATAATATAATGTTATACACAGATCGTAGAGACGTTGGCCGTTGGGGCAGAAAAGTTCTCGCCTCCTACTAGGTGGACCATCATCTGGTAAGGGTCGCGGGAAGAGCCTGGATGCGGGCAGCGTAGGACCGTGCATTGTGGAAAATCTTGGAGGAAGCCTTTGTCCAGCAGTGGACGTCATTTGGCTGAAACGAACGAACGAACTTAGTTAAACTAATCAAAATTGCGCTCTTACTTTAAGCGAAAAATGCCGATAAACTTAGTCATAAATTCACCAAGAAATTCACACAGGAACCGATTTTGGGCAAATCATCGAATGCATGCAGGTGTTTGATTCATGCACTTCCAACGACCTGTGAGTCAGCGCGCAGGAATCTTTTGTAGTTTCACAATCGAGGCTTTTACGAACTTTATGGGTTTTCGTTAAGCCAGCTAAGTAACTAAACGAACCTTTTCTCTCAAGGAAAAGATGAACTCACTCACTAAGGTTGGGTTGCACCATCTAACTTTAACTAATAACAAACGTCAAGTCTGTCAAATTTCATATAAAAACACTGGTTATTGTTATAGTTACGATTAAAGTAAGGTGGTATCTTAGTATTTAGAAGCCTTATGCCCGTTTTCACCATCAATCCTTAATTTTTAAGTGACCAAATGAAAATAAATTTCCTGCTATGTGTTACCATAGGTAGGGGTCACTTAAAAATTAGGAATTGATGGTGAAAACGGGCATTAGGAAGATAGGCTATCTAATCGTAGGATCCTAGTCACGTTTAGCCAGATAGTTTGTTACCTATAATAGCTTACATAGAGCTTTTAAAAGCTATATGTTGTTAATAACTACTATTCTAACACTAATTGCGCTCATTAGTTGCATTTCATCATTAATTATAGTCACTAATCAGCTTTTAAATCCTTTTTATTATCAGATAAAACAATAGATACAGTAAAACTCTTAAGATCTTTACACGTTTCTTCTTTTGCCTGGTTGATATAACAATTACAAAATTTAATGATCTTTCGTGTTTCATTATAGCGTCTTATACTTACGTAGAGATTTATAGCTTAACACGAGTTACATGTGCAACGTAACACTCAACAAAACACTGTACAATAAACTTACTGTCTATTGAGATGAGTGTTCGAGTCGGGAATCGGTCGACTCTACATTAGAGCAAGTTTTAGTATATAAAAATGTGTTTTTCATTTTCATAGGCTTGAAAATGTCGCTGCACATGTTTGATAGTAATAAGTATGTCAACTTTATCATGAAGAACGGCGAGACATAATCCCTCTGCAAAAAAAAGTTCTGCAAGAAATATGCTTCTTCTGTAAAACTTTTTTGAAAATAGATGCTGGGTTTGTGGTCTTCGTGTTTGCTCCTGCCGGCTGCATCATGATACAAGAACTCCATGTGTGCAGGTTAGTGATATTTCAAAGACATTTTGTGGCGCTCGAACTGAAAATTGTAGAAAAAGGAACGTTATTGGAACTTATTGACATTTGTAATGCATCAGCATGAGCCAGTCTCTACTTTCGTTCATCTCTGTCACTGCATTTATCAAATCAGTATGTTACTTACTATTACATACTAAGCTAAGTCACCTATCATTAAAATTTCTTAGCGAAAATTTTAAATAAACAACTTGAACAAATCGAACTGCCTACGGCAGGACTCGAACCCACGATCTTCCGCTTGCCGAGCGACTGCTCTTCCAACTTATTTAAATTAAGTCTATATTATAATATTTCGCTGCATGAACAAATCTACTATAGGCTACAGTACCACAGATCAAAAATATCATAAAGCAACTCGTCCACTGACGCAACTCGCCCGAGTCAGCCATCAGAGGCCTGTCCCTAAATAATGGGGTCGGCGGCCTTGTGGCCTTGCCCTTCACGGCGCAATCGGCCGTACTCGGCGCTGACGGATGGGCTCCCAGCGAAGTATTTATTACTCGCTTAGGCTGGTAGCACACTGATACTGGATTAACACATTCAAAGTCCAGAATCAAGATCAACAGTGAAGTAATGGCCGTTATAAGAATAACAGACGGAATATGTACTCGTATGTATGCAGTCTAGGATGGTACATATCTGCCCTGTAAGTGCCTATTCACTCTCGCCTTGAAAACGCCCGGATNCGACATCTAAACGCTCATCGAGCCTTAATACCTACCTTGAACATAATAATATAACGCTGATTACGTAGGTACACGTATTAGTTACATTATGCGTACATTTTTGTTTTCTCTATCTGTCCCACCGGGACTCGAAATTAGGGACTCTACAAATAAAAGTCTTCGGGAAATTACCTACTACCAACTTGATAAGTACAAAAACGTGTTTGGTTAAACAGTACAAATAGTCTGCCAACTTCTTAGCCGATTTTAAACGTGAAAATTCCGCGACTCCGGGATTGGAAACAAGGTCTGCACTTGAAATCCCTGTACAAGATCGACTTCGTGCCCTTGATGACTCTACAGCGGTAGAAATAAGAATCACAATAAAGAGAGAGGCAGTACAGCACTCGCTGTAGAGTTTTTACTGCGACATTTTTCAAATTACAAACGTTTTATAAAAGACAAGAACAGATTCAAAGAAATTTTATGTTCGCTAATTAATGTGCCGTTAGCTACGTTTTCTTTGTTTGGTCCCGTTGTCAGACGAGTAAAACAGCCATCAATTTCAGCCCTAACTGCTTTGGTTGTGGTTGATTTCTAATTGGACTTTTTTATATACTTCTTTTATGTAATTAATTCGACCTAGTTAGTATACCAGTAGAGACTAAAGTGACTGTCTAATTAATTAATTCAAGATCACGATCGCTGCACAATGTTATATTTAAAATAGTAGCTTTAATATAAGTAGTAGAATATAAGTAGAAACCAAAATCTATTAAGTAAAGATTGCAAAAGTTTGTGTATTAGTCTAAAATGTAGCTTTTATTAGGTTTGGTTTAAATTTTCAGGACTCAATTCTTTTCGATGAAAAATCTGTAATTATCTTGAGTAAATACCTCTACCTCTATATCTGAAGGCAGTTAAATACGGCACAGTATTTAGTACACCATTTTCTTTATTTTCTTCCATCATACACAAGAATACGCGTGCGTGAGTCAATGTTCGCTCGTATGTGAGGCCTTGTCGAATAGTATCCTATAGGTGGGCCATCGTGCGTGTTTTGTTTTCGATGTAAACTCGCGGAGATGAACGGGCCTGCCCTTACTTCAAGCCGAAGAAAAGTACCGATAAACTTAGTCATTAAATTCACCAAGAAATTCACACAGGAACCGATTTTGGGCAACTCATCGAATACATGCAGGTGTTTGATTCATGCACTTCCAACGACCTGTGAGTCAGCGCGCAGGAATTTTGTAGTTTCACAATCGAGGCTTTTACGGACTTTATGGATTTTCGTTAAACGAGCTAAGTAACTAAACGAACCTTTTCTCTCAAGGAAAAGATGATAACTCACTCAATAGGGCTGGGTTGCACCATCTTAACGAAAACAAACATCAAAAGTCTGTCAAACTCAATAAAAAAAAACACCGGAATGGTTATAGCAAGGTGGTGCCACTCGGCCTTAGTATTTAAAAGCCTTAACGTAGCGAAGGATCCTAGTCACAATTAGTTAGATAATTTCTTATCCATAGCTTACATAGAGCTTTTGTTAATCAATTACTATTCTGACACTAATTGCGCTCATTAGTTGCATTTCATCATTAATTATTGTCACTAATCAGCTTTTAAATCCTTTTTATTATCAGATAAAACAATAGATACAGTAAAACTCTTAAGATCTTTACACGTTTCTTCTTTTGTCTGGTTGATATAACAATTACAAAATTTAATGATCTTTCGTGTTTCATTATCGCGTCTTATACTTACGTAGAGATTTATAGCTTGACACGAGTTACATGTGCAACGTAACACTCAACAAAACACTGTACAATAAACTTACTGTCTATTGAGATGAGTGTTCGAGTCGGGAATCGGTCGACTCTACATTTAGAGCAAGTTTTGGTATATAAAAATGTGTATTTTCATTTTCAGAGGCTTGACGATGTTGCTGCATATGGTTGATACTTATACATAGGTGTATAAAAGTCACTTTATTAAAGAACTGCGAGACATAATCCCTCTGCAAAAAAAAGTTCTGCAAGAAAGATGCTTCTTTCTTCTGTAAAACTCTTTTGAAAATAGATGCTGGTGTTGCGATGACGTACAATTATATCGTTGATCTTCGTATTTGCTCCTGCCGGCTGCATCATGATACAAGAACTCCATGTCTGCAGGTTAGTGTTATTTCAAAAACAATTTGAGACGCTCGAACTGAAAATTGCAAAAAATAAGTAGAAAAAGGAACGTTATTGGAACTTATTGAGATTTGTAATGCATTAGCATGAGCCAGTCTCGACTTTCGTTAATCTCTGTCACTGCATTTGTCAAATCAGGATGTTACTATTACTAAGCTAAGTCACATATCACTAAAATTTATTAGCGAATAGTCGTTTCTTAAACTAAATTTTAAATAAACAACTTGAAAAATCGAACTGCCTAAGGCGGGACTCGAACCCACGATCTCCCGCTTGTCGAGCGACTGCTCTTCCAACTTATTTAAAATTAAGTCACCTATGCTATAGTATTTCGCTGCATGAACAAATTAATCTACTATAGGCTACAGTACCACAGATCAAAAATATCATAAAGCAACTCGTCCACTGACGCAACTCGCCCGAGTCCGCCATCGGAGGCCTGTCCCTAAATATTGGGGTCGGCGGCCTCGTGGCCTTGCCCTTCACGGCGCAATCGGCCGTACTCGGCGCTGACGGATGGGCTCCCAGCGAAGTATTTATTACTCGCTTAGGCTGGTAGCACACTGATACTGGATTAACACATTCAAAGTCCAGAATCAAGATCAACAGTGAAGTAATGGCCGTTATAAGAATAAATAACAGACGGAATATGTACTCGTATTTATGCAGTCTAGGATGGTACATATCTGCCCTGTAAGTGCCTATTCACTCTCGCCTTGAAAACGCCGCCCGGATTATAGTGTTCAGGAAATACAGCAGCAGGTAGGTTTGCTTCTAAAACCGTTATGGGATAAGTTTCAGGAATTTTCAGGGCTTTTTCTTGGATAATGCGCAATGTAGGTACACAGTACACAATATTATACTTCTTGCAACCGTCTTAATTTTTTGAACAATTATGAATTATACCTACTACTTATTCCCAAGCAGTGAATTATGTAATCCTTTTTACGTTAAAGAAAGAACTAAATATTTCGTATCATACATTATAAGTTTACAGGGAGAGTTTTGATAAAGCTATGAAGGTAAAAATATGTCGGTAGTGTGTGTGCGACGGCCCTTACACTGTACGCTGGTTCTCGTAGTTGTTGCGTAGATAAAACGAATTATTAAACATGAATCTCAAAACCTGGCTATTGTTAATAGAGAGAAAATGTGGCAGTGATGAATAATGACTGTTTTGCATAATAGTAAACACTGTTAAAATTAATTAATGACGAGTTAAATTGCTCACAATTTGTATATGTAAAAGGCAACCAGTACTGGCTGATCTATCAAGAAACCACTGAACGGATGGCGCTGAAATTTGGTGCTTCTATGGGCTTATTCCCAAAGGTCTCTATTGTTCTTCTTTTCCCACCGAGTTCATGAAATGTTAAAATTTTCATAGAAAATGCATTTTTATTTTTGATATCGTGGATCGTGGACCCATTGGGAATCAAAGTAGGTAATTATGAACTTACGTTATTTGAGTACAATATAGCTATGACCTTTGGAAATAAGCCTTTTTATGAAGTAGGCACTGTCGTCACATTGAGCTTGGGAAGGTATTTTCAAAATTCACCCCCTAAGGGATGAACTGGGGCCTCCAAAGTTTAACGTGGGCAAAAGCTAGTTTAACTTGTGTTTAAAGCCTGAGTCGCAGGAAAAGGGTTGGCGAATGAGTGGTAACAGAAAAACCGTTTACATTCGAAATAAAAATAGCCTATTCTATTCTAGTACATACTACAAATATGTCAGGTACAAGCCTGAGGGGAGACCGGTGGTCAGGTGACCATACTTTTAAGGAGCCATTTAATTAACTGAGTATTCCTTAGACGTCGACTCGACAGTCAGTTAGCTGATGCTAAATAAATGTACGTAATATTTCTACAGAATGTTTATTCACATGTCCGTGTTCTTTTTATTACTTGAACTACTATTTCTCTATATCACCTGTAGAACTAACTTATTGATGGATGGTGACAGAGTTGCTACTATTTCCAAGAAATAGATGGTAATAATAAAGATTAAAGATGAATAGTTAGAGTTCTAAACATGAAGTAGCATGCAAGTTCCTAATAAATCATTGTATTTTTCTATAGGTTCTTAACTTCAGTGTAGGCTGACTAGCACCTGCTTGACAGATCTATTTAATGATAATAGTGCAGTGTAAAGTAGCGAGAATTGTAAGCATAAGCTAATAAATAAATAACTGATTATTTGTAGAATGTAAGATAAAATCAATCAAATCATTTATTTGCATTACATGTGTGGTTTGACAGTAAATGGTAGGGTAGTAGGTAGGTACAGTCACGGAATGAAAAGGTTCGTCAGTTTTCAAATTGATTCCTTCAACGAATCGCGAGCACATATCACCTTTTGAAACTATGTTACAGAATAATCTCGAGTTAGAGAAAATAATCTTTAACTGTTCGTCAGTAAAGTTCAAAATTATTCAGATCAAAGTTGTTTGACGATTTAACTTGTCAAGAAGATTATTATGATTGATAAACTAAAACCTTCTTATTGGTTCAACCTGCCATTTATCTATTAAATTAAAAAAAAACTACATTTTGTAACATTGCACTGATGGGATAGAAAAATAAACAAGCAAAACCTTATTCGTTAGCAAACGTCATATTTATTTAAATGTTAGCAGCAATGTTTCTTGCACGGTTATGTTGGCAGGTTTGACTCTTACAGTACCTAGTACAAGCGAAAACCGACACTAAGGTAACGAACCTTTTCATTCCGCGAGTGTACATTACAGATATTTTGAACTTTCGCGTTCCATTTCAATGAAAATAGAGAAACACGGAGCTCAACGCGACATATGAGTTAGTACATGTACCTACCTCTCACTGCTTGACGTTTCGGAGCAATACTTAATGTGACAACGGCTGCAGCTGGGTTTTTCTATTTTATTTGTAGAATGTCTCTTCTCTAACCAAGATATTACATATACACTCGCGAGCAAAAATATACAATCACCCTGTTGCTGGCAGTTTGGCCAGCAATCCTTTTTTGATAATTGTTTATGGTTTTTTACTTTTTTTTAATATTGTTTTTTGGGTTTTTGAAGTTGCTTTTTGTTCACTCTCGTGTTAATGTTTTGAGCTGCAATATACCTACTGTTTTGGCCCTTTTTTGGAGTTTCCTTGCTTCTATAGCATACCTATAATCACCACCGGCAGGCCTATTCACTATAATACAGTCCACTCCATCGTTTTTAACACACCCTATTTATTCCGAGCGATCATAAGAACTAAATGACTAATAGAAGATCAATAAAAAATGGTACCATTTTATAGGTGAAATTATAAACTTTAAATTGATACCATAGATACATACAATACATAGTCATTCAGTTCTTAAGACCGCTCGGAACACAAAGGGGTGATTCCATACTTTTGCTCGTAAGTATAGATACTCTATGTACCATTGTTGTACTTATGGAACTACCTACTTAGAAAATTGAATCGTTAAAACATGTTGTATGCCTCTTGAATTTCACCGCTCTATCTCAAATTATCTCAGATCTCGTTCTGAGGGTTTCGCGTGTGGGGTCCTATTTCGAAAATTAATGTCTAAACCTTCGGCTCTATCCATCCCTTTCACTCATCCTCGGATGCTAACATGTACGAGAAAGACAGAGGGATAAAACAAAATCCTCGTGCCAAATAGACCCTTGAATCGCGTGCGCAGCCAAGATCCTTCCCAGAATACAAACATCAGACGCCTGTCTGTTTTACAGCGAACTACGTGATGCTTTAAACTGTTAATAAGAAGATTTAAAGATACCCTCAAGCTAGGACTTGTAGTGATCTTCCGTGGAAGACGATCGTGATAGTTAATGGTAGTTCTCTCTTAGAAAAATAATCTACGATAATGATGACTCTACTGGTTTACATGGAATAGATTTATCTTCTACTTTTGCTTTTTTAATTGATCTATTATGTTATTTCTTAGTTGCTCGTATTCGTCAGGCCTTATCATATAAATTCTCAAGTCAAATCAGATTCAGCCCGTCAAATGATGGATTGGTTCTGGAAGCAGATGCCTTTCCCTTTTTAACAAAACAAAGTCGAGAACTTAATCGTAAACTTATTCATCTTTACATTCGTATCTCTTATCAAATTTCTTAATGCTTGATGCCTCTTACTAGGGTGATAGATAAAATAAATAATATGTTGAAACCATTTTGTGATGAGACCATAAATAAGACAGTGTGTGAAAATGTAGAGCTAACTAATTTAAGCTGTATAATAATTGAAATATAATTTTGTCGAAAGGTGGACTGAGTTAAAATAGTTGGAAATCAGAAGTAAACATCAACATTTATTTTGAAATGAAAAAGTTCCTTTCATATAAACATTGAGTTCGCTATAAAACCTACCGACAAAAAGTACCATGTATAGACGACAACACATCCACCTAAAACCCTGTAGCATCTTATGTCGTTATATTATGTGCTATTTTGCAACAGAAATGTGCAGTCGACTGTACAGAACACACGTCCCGCCAGTTCTTGCGCGCGCGCAGATTACAGCGCAGCGTTTTCCAGATGCATCGAATGACAGTCGCTGGCTAGAGAAATGATTGAAAATCCCCTTCCAAGAAGCGTGAAATGAGGGAAGTTGTGTAGGGTTGGCAGTTTTTAAATAGAATTAATAAGGACTAAAATACGATGTTCTCATATTTAAGTTTATTTTGTTAATTATGAGTTCTAAAGTTAAGGATCAAACTAGAATTAAGCATTGAAGAAAGACCAAATGATAACGTAATTCCTCTATTCTTTGCCACTGGCTTTAAGCTGAAATAATAAGGGCCGATAAGTATACGAATGTCTATATTTAATTTAATTTTGTTAAATAAGAGTTTTAAAGTTAAGAATCAAACTAAAATTAAGTAATGAAGAAAGACCCATGAATAACGTAGTTCCATTCTATTCTTAGCCCTTTAAAGTTCCGGCGAGTCATTCAAATTTGACTCTCAATAAACAATCTTGAACATCAATCAGTGAAGCCTACGTTCAGCTTTTCATCATCATCATCACTTTTTCAGCCTTATGACGTCTTCTGCTGATCATAACCTCCCACAATTTCCAGATTGACCGGTTGGTAGCCGCATGCATCCAGTTCATTTCAGTTTTCTATGCCTAGAAATGATGATTCTTTCAAAAATGTAACCTGCCAATTAGAGTCGCAAGACTCTACCCTGTCAATTTAAATTCAATGCAATTTATTACATATTTATTATTTTTGCTTTACCTCGATGGAGTGTTTTCATATACCCTTTTCAGATAAACTTTAAAGTAATTTAAGATGTTATGGTTCAAATTAAAGTAACTCAGTGTTGGCAACCCTGCGCGGGCGCCGGAGGGAGGCCGGCTGCATTCCAGCCGACCGCAAGCCCTGTGTTTAGCTGCACTCTCCTGCGGTTGCCTATCTTATTTACACTGCTTGTTGGAAACGCATTTTAAATAAACGCACAGCCGACTGTGAAGAGAGTATTTGCGTTTAGATCTGTGATAATGGCTACACATCAAGATCTCGCGAGATTTTCATGTAGGCTTAATTTTATTTGGATTGTAAAGTAAAAGTTTCAGATTAACTCATGTGTTAAAAATATTAAACAGCATAATTAAAGAAGCGCAACATTGATTGATATAAAAAGATTTTGCAAATTCAATGCGAACCATTGAACAACAAGATTATTAAAAATTAATATCAATTAAGTACCTTAGTACCTACACGTAGTACTAACACATTACAAATAGTAAACACATTGTAACTTACTCCGAAAACATTACCAACCGAATTGAGAACCTCCTCCTTTTTGA
The DNA here is from genome assembly GCF_004193835.3 of Ostrinia furnacalis. Classification (NCBI taxonomy): domain Eukaryota; kingdom Metazoa; phylum Arthropoda; class Insecta; order Lepidoptera; family Crambidae; genus Ostrinia; species Ostrinia furnacalis. The sequence continues at coordinate 420,370 of NW_021132730.1, forward strand.
AGTCGGTTAAAAAGAACACTATCTGACAACCATCATCCTTGTAATCTCATCATTTCCATACAAATTATGAATACGAAGAACAAAAAAGCTCCATCTAAGTTCATCTAACCTATCTATGGTAAGCATCATTACGTCAAGTTTAAATAATAAAGACATTGGAAGTGTTGCTATTCCCATGGCCGCCATGGCCGGTTCCCAGAGGCGAGTGACGGAGTGACGGCTCCTCTCCGGACCTCGGCATTCCTCCGCGTAGACGCTTCACAAGTTATTACGAGGGAGAGGACAAAGGAACTCAGTACCATATTCGGATTGGAAAGCTCGGAACAATGTGTTCTAGAGGTGTCATTTTTGGAATATGTCTTCCTTGGAAGTAGGTTTCATTTTATTTTACTTTTTTATGCATCAAGGCAGGTATTTGACCGCAATCGCAGATGCAGTCTATGATGGTAGGTACATAATTATTTGCCCTGAAAGTGCCTATTCACTCTCGCCTTGAAATTGCCCGGATTGTAGTGTTCGGGAAAGAGTAAGCAGTACTAGGCTAGAAACTAATATCAATACTTCTCTATTATAAACGCAAAAGTGAGGAAGGATGGATTTATGAATGTTTGTTTTGCTTTAAGCAATAAGAATGTTATCAAATCATCACACAATTGACAGGACATCAGACTTACATATTTGTTAAATATATCTCCTTCTACAATTTTATTATGTAGTTGTAACACTATTTAGTTTGATTGATATGACGTCATATTACATGCAATGCAAGTGCAAGCAGCCTTCGCATACGATATAACCGCGTCACGCATGTCATACGTTTTATAATATTATACATATTATAAAACGTATGACTTACTCGTATGTATAGAAAATTGTACCCATAATAGTGCACCTACATTGTATCTGTTTCGTAATTATTACCGCGAAGGTTCAGCCGTAAAGGAATTCGTGTTGTTTACATAAATACTTTTACATGTGTTGCGATGTTACTAGGGATTGTAAGAGGTGAAGCTAGAGTTAATTAATTTGTTATTAATTAAAACCTGTAATTTTACGTGTTAAAAGTAGGGACACTGAACTCCGCTGAAGGTAGCGCCGCAGGTAAGTACTACACGAGAATGCTGGTAAAGGTAGCGCCGCAGGTAAGTACTGCACGAAAATGCTGGTGAAGGTGATCTCAAGTAATAAACTGGCTCTACATAACATCTGAATGGTATCAAAACAAGAATAACTTTAGCAATTTATTTACTCACTTACGTTGAAACGCCGAAAATCGTTTAAACTATAGGTACGTGCTGATGCTGCAAAAAAAATCTACCAACAATGCAACTGATAGATATTGCAAATTACCCTTCGATGGGTATCTTTTCAGTTATTATTATCTTATAGCGAAGTACCTACATAACGAGAGCCTCAGAATGTACGTACTCGCCAAGGACTGAAACACAGATTGTGCATAAATATCCTTGAATGAGGAGTAAAGCTGCGCGCGCGCACCGCAACGATTTAGCAGATCGTCGTACACGCTCGCTGCTTGCTCTGACCGCTCAATTACAATTGATAACCATGGGAGCACGTAATTCATGTGAGGTTCTAGAGTTTTATAGAATTACAAGACAGAACACAAGCTTGTCAACTCGATGGATAACCAAACTACGTGCATTCATTTACTTAGGTAGTAGGTACTTCATTTTTTCGAGTTCAATGTAAATATGCAAAGTATAATATGTATAGTTAAATCTATTACTTCAAGTAGACAGTGATTTTTCATCTTGTTACTTGAAATCGTAGCTATGATGAATTTGTCTACAATTCTACATACTTAACTACATAGTATTAGCAATTGGTTAGTTAATTTTAAGCATTAGTCAACTAAATACTAAAAATATATATTGTACCTACTACAAAATAATAAAATACGGTTTTCCTCACATTGCTAACAAAAACCACAAAATGCAACGTGCACTAAATAAATAGTTCATAATTTAAATAGTTATGCTATGACGCATATAGTTTAAGTATAGTAATTTAATTGTGACGACATTTAGCAGTAAATTATTTATACCTTGTCCAGTTACCGATAGTAGGTATACATCTTACTGTGTAAACTCTGTATCAAAACGGTAGTTTGTTCAATTTGTATATTATTAAAAACAATCGGTACTAGAGTAATTTTTTCCTTCAGTAACAGGAAACTTATTTGCGGTTTTGCCATATCAATGACACGCTTTTGATTAATTGCACTTAAGATAAAAATAACTAGTACATATCGTATTTAAATGTTTTATAATACAGTCAAGACCTAGTCAGTATGATGTGCTACTGTATACGTGATTGTGAGAATATTTTTTCCTGAAAACATTTTTGTCAAGTGTGTAAGAAAGAGGTGAATTCTACAGGCCTAAGTTTACACGAGAAAATGCTAGAAAGGATTTTCTTAAACTTAAGAATTTCCCTAAACTAAAGACTGAGTTAAATTCAAAGTTATTCCGACATACTTGTGGTTTAGGTACTCTACGTACCTAAACGACATAATACCACAGTCCACATAGCAGTACCATAAATGGTAGTGCACAGAATCACGTGGAAAAAATACTAACGTCGCTACACTAATGAGTATGTGGCTGACAATCAGTAACCAGCGGTTTGATTGTTCAAGGGTAGTCTGACAGCGGAACGGCCTCGGACGGACTTTATTGTTACGGAAAACTACGAAATTATACATCAGCGTGTGAAAATGTTGAAGAATGTGTGGACGTAAAGAAAATAGCTTAATGGACTAGTAATCTACAAAAACACAAATCGGTATGGCATAGAAAATCTAACAGAAGAATATTCACATGTCATCAAGTCATTCCGTGTGCCTACTACATAACTGAAAACGAATTTTTGTATGTATGAATGTTTTTGCGTTCAATATCGTGTAGATTATTGGGTAGCTATACTTTTTCAATTTCTATCAAATTAAATGATCTATAGGCCTAAGATGCTTGCCGTGATAACTTTTATCGACGGCAAAATGTATGGGCATAATCGATAAAATGTCGTGATAACCACTTATCGGGGCCGCATCTAGGCCTACAAGGATTTAAAAACTGAATTAATTTTCAAGTATTTAAACTATTTTTTTACCAGTTGGCAGAATAGTGACGCTATAATCGGCTTGTATTTCTCTACAATGAAAGAGTCGGGTTTTGATAGCTCATAAAAAGTGAGTCAATTATGTAAGTAAATGATGGAGACAAATATCCGCCTCTATTGTATTTCTTAGTCTTGAAAATTACTTTGATAAATTTCTTAGTATACCTACTCGTATATACCCATTTATTACTAAAAACGGATACCGCTAATGAACTTAAATATCATCTGTAAGGTCCGTGAGAGAGTTTAAACGTTTCGCGGAACTAATGGTGGGATTTAAGGGACAACCCGTGTCCGGAGAGAATCTGTTAATCGAAGCATTTTAAAAGACATCACAATTAATGTCGTTTCGTAAGGTTACGAACCTTAATGGTTACCGCGTTCGCCATGGTATATGGGAGAGTGTGAAATACTATTAATTTGTGATTACAACGCTCTATTAGCTAAGCTACTCTTAGTAATCAGAGGCTGTTAAAATATTAAGACCTACCTTCTTCTTTCGTGTGAGTTGTAAGGAACCGCCATAGCAGTTGGAAATGGCTAAATAATTTGACTAACTTAACGTGTCCCTATTGGGTATCGAACTCAGAACGTTGGAGTCGGGGGAGTCCCACTCTCTAACGACTGGACTACGAAGTTGTTTACTAAGATTTTTGAACATAATTAAAAAGGTTAGCTCTAAAATACAACGTAACGTATATTAGACTTCAAGGCAATCTTGGTGCGCGTAGTAGAAAATAAATTATTTATCTTTATGTTATTCCTAAAATATGATCATGCAAGCAATGCAAACTTAAAATAATGAGAATACCTAAGTACCAAAACAATAAATAGACAAAAGTTGCAAATTCTAATCTCTTTATTCTTCTTGTCACAATGACAATAGAGCTGTCAGATACCTTGCCAAGGGCCTCTACGCACTCGCAAACTCGCCTATTCCTGCTACAAAACTGCGTGCGTGACGTTTCTTCTACGAGAAAATAGTTGAACTCTACATTGTAGTTCTTAGAATCCGTTGGGCGGGCGCACGAGGGATGTTGCGTCGTGCTGAGGGCTGCGCGCGCGCAAGATGGCGGCGAGTTCAACGCTCGCGTGACTCACGGTGACGCGTCGCTGCGGCGAACTCGGAGGCTTCGATAAACGCTACTTAATGTAAGTACTGCTTCCTCCTACTAGTACACTCTGGCCAGAGCGGTCGTGGTCATTTGTGAATCACGATGAGTGACGATCTTTGCAATACGGCGCCATTTCTATTACTGCTTACTTGCAATGAAATAGCAAAATTTGTGTGTAGTTAACATGACAATGCGGTATTTAAGACTCTTGCTGAATTATTTCACAATTATCTGTAAAGCATCTTACAGTATTTGCTCAGTGTTACGGAAAAATCACAAAGTTGATAATCTTGGAATATCCTTACAGGCGAATTGGCTTTTAACCTCTTTTAACTGTAATATATAACCCAATGGAGCAGCAATTTCTGCCTGTGGAAGTGATTACAGACACTCAAAATTACTTTCAAATTATTCGGCGTAGCAAGACCGCACATGGACACAGGTTACGGCCGATTTACTATGACGGTACTCTCGATATTACGTCCAGAGGCACGTAATAGAGCCGCGTTCACTCACCCCTCCCTGCGCCTCTCTGCCTCCCTCCGAGCCTTCCCTTGTGGGAGGGCGACAACACTTCAGTCATTAAGTATGACAGGTATTTTTAATGTCTTTTTAATTGTCTGCCCAAAGAAGTGCCCTTTCTGCCTCAAAGATGTCAAGCGTGGAAATTCTTTCTTTGGGGTCTGGTTATAATTAATTAAAGCACTGTGAGATACATACAAATTAGTCTTATAAATCGATTTTGTTAAATGCTTGAGTTTTATTATTTTAGTTCGTAAGAAAAAAACTCGGAGTGAAATGCGTCGATATACTTTGGCAATTTGTTCATAATATTTGTGATATAACTATGATTAAGAAGTGATGCAAACATCGATTGAATTTTCGTGATCTCGACTATTGACTGTTTACACTTTTTGGTTTTTATTGGCTATCAAGCTGTAGATTCTGGAGGAACAGGAGTTGCAGCGGTGGGAAAGAAAGGTGGGAATAGTCCCGTGTTAATACTCTTCTAGAGCTGACGATAGAAACTTTTTTGTCAGTTAGTTATTTTAAATTAGCTACTTAGCGCAGTTGGATCGCCCGGCAAGCGGAAGGTCGTGGGTGCGAGTCCCACCTTAGGCAGTTCGATTTTTTCAAGTTGTTTATTTAAAATTTAGTTTGAGAAGCGACTCTATTCGCTAAGAAATTTTAATAACAGTTAGTCATTGTTTTGAAATAGTAGGTAAAGTGGACTCTAAATCTGACAGCCTGGCCATCCTATTCTTCCCTCGAACCCTGCCAGTACTAGTTTTTAGAGCAGGCAGGTACTGCTTGACGAATTGACCGTGTGCCGTGACCGGTGCGGCCACCGATTTGAGGAAGGCACCACGCTCCGTGTAGCAATCCAATCTTTTTTACTTTTGTCTTGTACTAATCTAAATTGATGTTCGACAAACGCTTTGAAGAGACGCGCTGTGATTCCCAGTGATTTGTTCTACAGTCGCTGGATGAAGCGTTAGATCTTTTCACTTTTTAATATTATTATTAAGTAGTTACTTGGGTAAAGTAAAACAAAGTTACAAACCGAAACTGCAAATAAAACTTTATTGAAATGACAAAATGAATGCTAAAGAAACAATGGAAGCAATACTTAAAATATGCTTGATGATATCAAGGACAATAATTTACTAGTATTCATGGAAAAATAGATGGTTATTGGAAAATGTAGAGACCATATGATTTAATGTGCGTCTACTAACTACGTCATTATACCACCTTTACTGGAGTACCCAATAAGCTTTTATGAACATTTGTAGGTATATTCCTATAATAAGTGAAACTATGTATGTCTATCTATCTATCTATCTATGTACGTTGTTTTGTTAGTACGACTCCTAATTATTTACCTGAAATATTGTAAGTACGAGTGGTACGAGTAGGTATATCTGCCACAAAATATTCTTCTAATGCTCCAATCCCAATCCATAAACAACCTAGAGAACTGTGGTAAAAAAAAATGGAGGCCTGAGAGTTGGGGTCCGAATTGGCTACCTACTATTGTTTCATTTAGAAAATAACCAATGTTATTATTATGGGTAAATTATGGTATTACTGTGTAATCGACTTCGGGTAGCAATGCGTAACCACGGATTTGAAATGTAAATTGTATCATTCAGATTGTAATTTTGGACGCTACCTAGCAGCAGGTTAAGTACAGACAGTGATAAAAGTGTAAACTGTTCATCACGTGACAGTAGTAAAAGTAGGTAAAATATAACACGTTTAGCCTACAAACCTGGAAATGTATGTTTCGCTTTTGTTACAAAAAAATCGGCCAAGTGCGAGTCGGACTTGCACAATGCGGATTCCGTATCCGAACTCTACATAACATTTAGGTGTAAATACAGTTAGAAAACACGGCCCATGATTCTTTCTTACTCAATAACTGCAAATGCAACATATTATTGCTTTGTAAAGTAACTGACACTGAAACTTTTTGAAACTGGCTTACTACTGACAAGAAATTCATAAAATGTTGTCCCCGCCTTAGTTCTATTTCTGATAATTCCAACAAAAGTATTATGACATATTATTATGACGTATTTATTTTTACAGGTTAGCAAAAACTCTGTGCGCTTGTACAAAGTTGCTATACCCACATATAGCAATTGTTGTCCTAGGACTGATTTCAATTGACAATACGGCTGACATCGCTTTGAATTTCAATGATTCTGGCGGAACGATTGATGTGGCACACACGGAGGTGATGATTACCATGATGACGCAACTTTGTCCTATTTTAATGCTTTAGCAACATGTTGTAAGAAAAGGCAAATTACGTAGAGCTAGTTGTGCTCTAGCATAGGCTGTTTTAGAACATAACTAGATAGGTACCATTCACAAACGTAAGTAAAATTGTAAAAACTAAATTAGTTACATGAGGTAAACAATATTCTTTGTGTCTATTTTTGAATGAAAGGAAATGGTGAATAAATAATCATGCTTGAACGAATGGCCATTGCAATAAATTCATTTATATGAACCAAATTCACATGTTAGTTACTAGGGCGGGTTACAAATTGTCAAACTCCATACAAAAATCATCTGTTAACGTTATAGTTACGGTTATAGTTAGGTGGTGCAACTGACGTTTAATGTCCTAACTTTATGACAATCATCAGCAAAATGTCAAGAACAGAAAACATCTAGGACCCCGACAGAAACTAAACTTGAGTACAATCCAAAGCTACATTGTATCGACGATTCGAGTAATTACGTACAGTGCCGCACATCATATGCATTTTTGTTGCAAAATAGAATCTATTGTAAAGAAATAAGATGCTACAGTGTTTAGGTTGATTGTCTGTATGGCAGGAAATCGTCAGGCCACCGCACTAGCGCGACCGGTCGGCAGGTGCGCGCGCATGGGGCTGACTATTGCGAACTAAAGCGGGCTCTGGATCATAATAATGGACGTCTATGTATTGTATTGTTGGCTTGTGTTTTTAAGATCCATAATAATTATTCTTCTATGTAGTTTGGTATGTTGTCTGTAGTTCTTGTCCAAGCGTATCCTAGAAATAGCTGAATAAAAGAGTCGTTATCTGAGGACGATCTAGTGGAAATCAATGAATCTGGAACATTAAGTTCCATCCCGTTTAATCATAAGCAGAGGAAACTAAAGAAGAAAAATAAAAAGGAAATAATAAACAGTCTAGTCTAAATGCTTTAGGACAAAAGTTATACACTCGCCACGTATTAGACTGATTCTATTCAAAGGTTCAGAATTTTTTGTATAAGAAACATTTTGGTTCGGTAATTTTTTGATCAGCTTTGTCAATATAATTCTTACGTCATTTATAAACATTCGGATAGTTAGAGAACTGCTAGTCGAAGGAAAATTATATGCTCATCATCATCAAAATCAGTCATCAAATGCGTACAGCCACGGGTTATGGGTCGAGTCCACCTTGATTACGTATTGTACTGTCTGAAGGATGGCACAATTATTTAAAATTGACATCTGTGGGCACAAAGAAGAGTTGTAATGACGAATGCTTCTGGGATTGTCTGAAACGAATGAACACAAAAGATATGCTTTCTTTTATAAAATATAAGTTCCGGTTCTTTAACCTCATAAAAAAATCTGATGGGGAAATCCCCCGATGAAATGTCTCCTGTCAAATTACACGCAGACTCGCACATGAAGACCATATTATCTACAGTGGATTCACCTTGATTATCATATGCATTATTATGCAAAAGATTCTATAATAGAGACACTCGGTTACGTTTGCTGAGCATCCGGTCTGAGATAGATATTGCCGGTTGTTATAGAGATGTACTCAAGTTTGTAGATCAATACATCGACAAACAGTACCTAAGTAGGTAATTTTTTCTATATTCTTTGTTAATTAATTAGCAATACTGCTAGTATTGTAGAAAAAGGATGCTAGAAAAATGTTAGTTAAGATCATAAACCTAAAAAGGTGTTTCAATTTCATGAGTAAATTGTGTTTTTGAGGATAGTAAGTAAGTAGTAAAAGATGCTATACAAAAATATTAACGGGAGACATGATTTGTCGATATGTCGATCGATATAATAAACTTATAAACATCTCTACTCACGCTGTTCCGCCTAAAGCACTGTTATATCGTTTCCCTATATTTTATAGAATGAAAAACTTCTTAGAAAATGTTCTATAAAACCGCAATATCCGTATAAGGAAATTGCGTTGCAAATCTAGGTGCATATTATTCTTGCGAAAGTCTGTTATTTATATTATCTGTAAGATGTTCAATATTTTTGAATTTTATTTGAATTTGAAGAGTTCATTAGTCATAGAGTAACTGAATAGTCCAGGTAGGACTTTCTGAATTGGAATTTTTGACTTTAGCGTGCTTATATTCTATTCAAGTATGAGCTTTTCATATTATTAAATTCATTCTTCTTCTCAAGCTGTGATTCACAATTTAGAAACCGAGCTACAGTGATTCTTATTTTTTCACCTTGTGTAGTGGTTCCCAGTTTAGTATTGAATTGTTGAAAAGAAGAACTAGTCTGTGTTTCGGAGTATACGTTAAATCATGTCGGATTGATTGAGCCATGACGTCCATAGCGGCTCTTGAAACCTGACACTGGCTGCTGATAGAGCCCACACAAGATGTAGAATTATGGTCGTAGTTTTTTAATGAACGAAAGTTACCATCCATCATTCTTCAATTTCAACACTCGATTCTACGCATTTTCTAGTTCTGTCTGAATATTTTTCAACAATTAATTATTATTGATCATTTTCACTTTTGATAACAATTAAAATTGGTCAGCAAGTTTAAATTAGCTATTCCTTAAATTCGTTGTTTCTTGCACTTTTCAAGACTTCTTTTCCTCACAAACCACATACTTTAAAGAAATATTTCAAGCTTAATTACAGTATGCTTTCCCACATCGAGCCGTCAAGTCTGGAGCAATCTAATGAGCCTCAATGGTGACAAAGTGGCTGCTGCTGCTGCCCGTTTTACCCGCTCAAAATGGCATGCGGAGTCATTAGCCACCATTTTTATTACACCTTTCAGCCACAGCTAGAATAGAACAGCTTTTATGAGCATGCAGCTTTCGTCCACGATGCAGTTTTGTCAAAATATGTATACTAAATATAAGAAAAAGAAAGCTTTATACAAAAGCTCTACAAACACTTGACACGGGTAAATATTTTTTTTTAAATAAACGTACCGCCGTTTGCTTTAGTTAATCGGAAAATTAATAATTAAATCCCGTTATTAATTCATTCTACCTACCGCTACAACTATACTTTTTTTTCAAAATGGGTACGTTCTTTTTGCGCTAGTCATAAACATAACACTAACTGGTTCATGGTCCTGGTTATAAGTAAGTACGTAGATGACAAGGGAATATAATATTATTATGTAACTTATACAATAGTTAAATTATGAATATTGTAACTATTTACTGTTTAACCATGCACCGTGGCGTTGATGCAATGGAATAGCTTATATCGTTGCGCTATTACGGGCTAACAAGACGTATTTAAATTTTCGGCCATTACTCTGCGATACTCGAGATAATTCACACAGCCGACTAGTGACTCACACTGGTCACACTCCCGCCGACTAGTTTGTTTTTTGTTCTAGGAACACATCAAAATTAAGAGTTGTAGGTCAACGTATTACGGATGTTGAGAGATCGCGCAGTAACACAAAATGTTGCAGGAGTCATGAATATTTAAATATAATTACGATACATTGATAATATCTGCTTTGAAGTCCGCGTAGTAGCGTCAGAAGCTTGCGCTGCCATTTTTTCCTTTAAAATATTCAAATTGTTGCTAAAAGTTTTGGATTTCTTCATAAACTGTGACTATTATTGAACTATACATTGCACGTTAATGAGGTTTATAATAAGCTTACTCATTTGAACCAAGATCCTTATACCAAAAGGCCTTAGAAAAGAAAAAAGCTCTAATTCGAGTAACACCAGTTACTAAGCTAGGTACTGAGTGTGTAATCGAAATTGTAGAGCGCTTCACTCCCCCAACACTTAATAACTTTCCAAAACAATGAGTAAATTGTTATCATACATGCATACTGGTATTTTTACAGCCAATATGCTTTAATGAGATTTTCACTTGAGTGATAAATGCACCGGAGCCGGGGGTGCGCGCTGCGGGCGCGGTCGATACGATGCGTGCGCGCATCGTGAGAAGTAGTGCTTAGTAGCATGGGAAGAAATGGCTGGTTTGACAGATCATAGCTTCAATACAAATGTGTAAAATACTACTACAACGAGAAAGCTCTTGGCTTGGTTTATATGCAGTTATCTGTTCTGCACCTGATAGAAAGTAAGTAAGGGGGCGTCCATAAATTACGTGAGGCTTTTAGGGGGGGGAGGGGGTCAACGAAAACCTCACTAAATCTCACGTGGGGGAGAGGGGGGGTCTCGGAAAATATCACGTAATTTTTCCCGCAAGAAATAGAGTAAAATTGCCAGAAAACTGGGTTATTGAAGTAAAAAAAATATATTTTTTTATGATGATAATGCCAATTTATTCCAAGCCGTCTAATCAAATTAAACTAAAAATGCCTCCATCTGCATTTGTGAACACTAAAGATGCAGAATAAATGTCGAAATTAAGAAAATTCGAAATTAAAAAAAAACGTCATCGGCATCGTTATTGCGTAATAAATTGGCCAAGTGCGTGTCGTCCCACGCGCAGTGTAGCGTTCCCTAGTTGTCTGTCGTTACCACAATATATTTCAGAAGCAAGCAATTACTTCATCTAAAGTTACTTTTCATATTTTCTGCTAAGGAATTTTTACTGGTTAAGATATTGTATATAATACATGAGTCAAATGACTATTATCTTAAACTAAGTAATGTATCTTAACCGTTATAGTTTTCCTTGAAAAAATTCATCCCCACTTTACATGCAGGGGAGCTACCCTAGAAATTTTATTTTACCGTTTTGTCGGCGTGATTAATATACATACCTTCACAAAATTACAGATCCCCAGTGCCAATAGTTTCCAAGCGAAACCTCGGACAGACAGACAGACATATCGAAACTATAAGGGTTCCTTGTCAGGACTACGGAACCCTAAAAAATGACATTACATAAATAAATAAAAAAAAAAAAAAATTCTTTATTTCAGACAATTTTTAAAAGTCCATATTAAACGGGTTCGAAAATAAACATACACACAAACAATTATAAATTCAAAAACTTGTACCCTGTGCAGAGACGGACCATCATGGGGGTGGATAAGGCCCCGTGATCAGTCTCTGCACAAGACACTTCCATAGCGGAGATGTGTATCTGTCCGCTAGGGTCCTCAGAATGCTGTTGTGACTGGCTCGCACCCTGGTAATAAGGGATACAGATTTCTTAACATAAGTATGAAAATATTATTTATTCGTAGTTAAAGTAACCAATAGTCAAATTTGACAGATGCCAAATGACAAGCGGTTAAATAACAGAAAAAAATGTTTTTTTAACGATGTTTAACATGACTTTTAGTACATTTTTTAACTATTAGTTTACATTTTTCATTAATATTTAACCATTAGTAGCAAAATTTAACAATTAGTTATTTTAACTATGAATAAAAAAACTGGTTCTAGGTTAAAGCAATTGCTTGGCTTACTAAACGACGGGAAGCTACGGAACCCTGCACTGCGCGTGGCACGACACTGGGTTACTGATTTTTTCATATAAATCTAATATACTCGAAGCATAGACATTGCAAAATAGGCATTTTATTAAATATCACGTGAGATTAGGGGGGTGGGGGAGGGGGTCAGGCAAAANGCGTGGCACGACACTGGGTTACTGATTTTTTCATATAAATCTAATATACTCGAAGCATAGACATTGCAAAATAGGCATTTTATTAAATATCACGTGAGATTAGGGGGGTGGGGGAGGGGGTCAGGCAAAATCTCACCAAATCTCACCAAGGGGGGCGGGGGGGTTGAAAAATGGCCAAAATTGTCTCACGTAATTTATGGACGCCCCCTAAGTTGATAATATTCCTTCAAAAAGCAATCTCTATCCATCACCCTCATTAAAGTCTAGGGGCGGTGCTGAATTACCAACTGAATAATAAACCACAGATTACTAATAAGTTATTATGAAGAAGAGATTACGAGTTTAAGAAATACAATTGTAAAAGTAAAATGGTTCACAACGTAAAACCAATGTTTTGTCAATTTGCAGTTTCCACTGAAAATCGAACATAAACTTCACGTACTATTTGTTCTAACTTTTATGCCATCGCAGAATTCACACGGTGTCTATTGCCGTTTTATTTATTCACTGTTGTCATGTTAAATCCCCATTTGTGATGTGGAAAAAGTTACTCATTAATATTAATTTAAATAACGTTACACTGAACTCATAGGGGTGACGTTTATCATGAATCAGCCACATGGAAGGTAATCATTAATTATTAATACGTTTTATTTTTAACTGATCTAAATAGGAAGTGTTGAAAGAATAAATTTTTGTATTATGTAACTAACAGGCACATTGGTTTTCGGCCCGTATTACAAAACCATGTTCGAAACTAGATTCAATTTCAGTGATAGATTCTTGAGATTGTTCTAAATATTGAAATTCATCCAATCACAATTTAATCTAATTGTGGAAAGAAAGAAAAAAAAATTGGTTCAAAGAAAGAGAAGTTATTCAGAATCTGAAAAGTATTGTAGATCAATTAAAATAAGTTTATTGAGCCAAAATGGCAATCACTCAGAATGTTTTGTAATGCCTTAACTTTTTCAGCCAGTTACCTCCTTCAGGATGTTCGTGCTCCAAATAAAGACCTATAAAAAACTATAGACAGCAATTTAATTATCTGTTATAGTATCCGACTGGTAGCTCGAAAAAATTGCTCAAAGATCCGGGTCGTAGGCTCGCAGCGTACGCGTAACGGAATTTTGATACACGCGGTGTAAAAGTGTGGACAGGAATCAAAAAAATGTTGTAGCAAAATTTATGGCATTTGGCGCAGCGGTTGTGATTGAGAACTCTACTTCTACTCTCGAACTCTACCCTAGATTAGAAAGTCAAGTAATTTGTAGAAGGGAAGTTTAGCGCCGCGGTTGAGATTGAGAACTCTAATACTTTCTTTTCTCTTGAACTCTACTTCTAAGCTTGAGGTCGTAGGTTCAAACCAAACAATGCATATTGTATGCATACATGACCATAGGTAGGTAAGAATTCTACCTAGGCTGTATGTAACATAACCAGTGGTGTAAGTAGATAAGTATCAAAGCTTTGCTTACTTTTAGATATCTACATATTACAATTTCAAAGTTGGCTGTATACTTATTCATTTAAAAACCTCGCATAGTGTAAGAAGATCGTGTCTTGAATTGTATTTTCTCGTATCATTTCGGTGCGGCCTGTACGGTGTTCGTGTCGATGATTTATAATTTTCCTTGACTAAAAAGCGCGCTTGAATCGAGGAATTCTATGGCGTTCGCATTTTTTTACAATTAGAAAAACTAGTGAAGCACGCGCTGCATGCTTCTATAAGTGGGTTCTGTAGGTGTAAGTATACGTTGTTAGTTTTGTACAAAATACGAACATTATTTGGAGATATCCTTAAATAGTTCTTGCGGCGTGCTCTTTGATGTTCTAATACGGTAATTCTAACTAACTTATTATAAATATTATAATACCTACTTCTTTTATATGACAAAGTAAACCGCATATGAACACTTTAATTTAGGTGTCTCTTTCAAAATTGATGAACAAAATTCTGATTATGCTATTTTCGTGGATTGAATTTGTATTTGGCAGAAAATATAAATGATTACTTACTACTTTCGTAGCTCTACTTTAATTTTGAAAGTACGTTAATATTTAATACCTACCTAGATAGATAAACCATACAGGGTGTCCCGTAATGTAACGTCAAGCCGGAACTGGGTGTTGAGGCAAGTTGTGCTGGTTATCAGAAAAATATAAAAAAAAATCTATGTGGCATATTTTAAAAATAATAGGCATTTAAAAAAAAACAAAAAATTCTTCTCCAGGTGACGGTCTTTTTGCTCGTGTTGCCACAAATCTTCACTTTTTCCAAATTTTTTTTTTGTTATGTAACCCTGAATAATGCTTCTCTAAATTGTTATCAAAATTACAAAACCAGCTGCTCCAACTTGGATGAAAAAATACATTATTCCCAAAAAAAATTTCAAAATAAAAATTTTGCCTAGTTTAAACTGACTGTACTGAAAAAAAAAATGTACTACGCGAGTGTGGCAAGTGACGTCATAATTTGGCGCATTTAGTAAGGATTCTAAAATGGTATAACACTTGGTAAATTTTTGCTGTAATTGTTGACAATTTTTGGTTTTTTGGAAATGGTCCCGTTTTTAACTTTATCTACCTTGGTTAAAAATTATTATTCTAATGTGCCCAAAATTCAAGTTTCTGTGACTGACTGTACGGTAGTCAGTCACCATGACAGTAATTAGTAGTTGACATACTGTGACAAAAGTCACCCGTGTGCGCGCTCCTTTACTACCTGCTCTGCCTGCACTTGTACTTGGTAACAGGGATAATAAGGATATGAAGTTTCGGTTATGGATACGGTTACGGATATTAGAANTTGACTAAAAAGCGCGCTTGAATCGAGGAATTCTATGGCGTTCGCATTTTTTTACAATTAGAAAAACTAGAGAAGCACACGCTGCAGTGGGTATAAGTGGGTTCTGTAGGTGTAAGTATACGTTGTTAGTTTTGTACAAAATACGAACATTATTTGGAGATATCCTTAAATGGTTCTTGCGGCGTGCTCTTTGATGTTCTAATACGGTAATTCTAACTAACTTATTATAAATATTATAATACCTACTTCTTTTATATGACAATGTAAACCGCATATGAACACTTTAATTTAGGTGTCTCTTTCAAAATTGATGAACAAAATTCTGATTATGCTATTTTCGTGGATTGAATTTGTATTTGGCAGAAAATATAAATTATTACTAACTACTTTCGTAGCTCTACTTTAATTTTGAAAGTACGTTAGTATTTAATACCTACCTAGATAGATAAACCATATATCATTACAGGTTACATTTCTACAGAGCCAGGGAACGCTAAAAAATATTAGTTCCGGATGTTTTCGATTAGTTTTCGGCTGTAACGCGTTTTGAAGTGCGTTTCGTGACTTGACGGATTCCTGCCCGGTCCTTTGTGGGGACGCGCTCGTAGTGATGTCTAGTGTCGATTATTTACTTCTCGAACCCGATTGTCTATGAAAAATCCTTCTGAACTGATGCTTATCCGCCGAATCGGTCCCACAGTGAGTGAAAAAAAAAATACCTATGGGAAATGAAATATTTGAAACTCATTATAAAAAAGTTAAAAGGAAATGAAGCCAGACAAAAATATCGTTATAAGTAAACTTTAACTCGATAACTTACAGCTTATTTCTAAATTTTATTTTGTGATCCGAATTAATTACTTATTGACCATGAAAGTTTAATAATTTCGAACGACAGGCGTTAAATAGTTATTGGCTTTATGTTAGCTACTTTCATTGCTAGTTGCAAATTAAAGTATGAATGAAGAGATAGCCAAATTCTTTACGTTTCCTATGCACGCACTACCTACATGCCTAGCTATCGTATACGTACCTATGGATAATATGGATATACATGGCTAAATTTAAAACAGTGCGTAGTATGACTTAACAGATTCCTGCTAAGCTGGTACCTACTTTGTAGGGATGCTCTATAGTGATGCACCGTTATCGATCCCCCTGAAATTTGGATAAAAAATATCACCTCCACTGCTCAATTTATCTAACAACACTATTAAAACAGCCGAAGATGCTGTGTACTTAAGTCATATTTGGTAACTCTATAGTTGGTGACTTTGTATTACAAAATCTGATAAGTAGCGGTGGTATACAACACGCTGGTTATTTGTGCTGAGATGTAGTTCTCTATAATAAATTCTTTCAATAATTATTGATTAATAATTATTATAATAAAACATAAGCATTAAACAAGCAACCTTCCTAAAATATCAACTGGTACTCTACAACTACTTATGATTAAAAAAAAAAGTAGAGACGACTTTATAGTTGATGCTCTTAATAGGCAGCTAAATCAATAAACTGTAGAGAAACGTGAATGGCCTTCAACATTAACTTTGTCCATCGACCTCGCAACATTTTTTAGCTTGCCAAGGACGTTTTCAGAGAATCCAAAGACAAAAGTAAACCGAATCCATTGTACCATTGTACAGGTTTTAGAACAGCGGCGTGTAACAAGCATTGTTAATAACTTTTAAACTGAATCCAAATCGATTGTTGTTACAAATTACTGGTTTAACATGTTTAAACCAACAAAAACTTGATTCGTTTTGTGCCTTACCAAATATAAATTAAAAACCTTGGCGAGGAAACTTGAGGTTATCAGTCATGGGATCTTAAAATAGTCAAATGTAGAGTCAACTCGATAAATCGCTATTTTCTACTGTATAAAGTCCATCACAAGTATTTCCCACGCCAAATCAGTGTTCGATTTGTGCGTAAAACATAAACATGTTTTAAACAGCCGAATCGACAAAAGTAAATCGATGAATGTTGGCGGTACTATTGTAGCGTACGCCGGCTAGTGCCCTACGCCGGTTACTACGGAACCGGTTCCATGGCCCTCGGAGTAGGTACCACGCTCCACGTGCAGATACGATCGTTCGTCTTCGTCTATTTTGCCTTGCCCCGACCAACAACACTAGACCCGCCACCATCTTTGAATTTGAAGCCCCCACATACACTCAGGCTGAATTCCCGCGCGTTTCACGGGTCTACTTTTACTGGAAGCGTTTCATTATTCTTAAGCCACCACAGTGCGTACAAAGGAGTACATAAATCACTTTTTACGAGTCCTACACAGTTGTAGGTCCTGATACCGCATGGGAACACACATTTCAAGGTTTTAACTTCTAATTGACGCCTTCTGCGACCTTCAAAGGACGCAACGGTTTTCTTTCATGGCAATATTTTACAGTAGAACACAGTATTGTTCAAGTTATGCCTTTGTTCGGGATTTTCTAGAAACAACCATAGCTGTAGTTTAACGCAAGACGCAAGTATTTTTCAAAAGTGAAAAGGCAAAAAGGTTTGCTTTGAGTCTCATCTCAAGTGAATACTGTATTTCATCAATTATTGTGATTAAAATGCTATGTTAATTATGCAATACAAATTGTTTTTACCATACCCAAATCTTTAGAAAAATGCTCTACAATAAAAGATCGTCCTATAACAATAAAATTTTCCCTTGTTAACTGTCTATTACATTGCCAATTCGCATGTGCGAGTCAATAATTCTGTTTGCCTTGAGTTAGACGTTGGTAGGTGTTAATTTCGTGTTTGTTCAGTATCCACTTGTAATAGATCTCCAATCACAGAATGTTATATTGGCAGGTGTAATAAAATGAATTCCATTTCATGTGTGGTAGAGGCCACGTTTATTTAATTTTAATATTGAAGTTTGTATGTTTTGTGACTCTATCTTTATTTTTTCAATGTAATTTCTAAAGTAGGAAACATAGTTAAAAATAAAAGTACTCAGTGTTAACAGACTTAGTTAATCTGTAATATAGAAGATAATTTCAGATCTTATCCTAGATAGAACAAACATTACTCTTCAGAAGTGTGCAATAAAGAAGCTTTCGCGTTAAAGTTTTTTTTTTTAACTAAAAATTAACGGTACACCAACATAACTTGTTAATCTGTGGTAACTTGACCTGATGACGTCACGTGCCCAGTTGAATCTCCAATAAAACATTGTTTAATCACTAATTTAGCCGAGAGAGCTGCGCGTGCGCCCGCATACACGGCGCGTGGCTGCGGGCGCCACAAAGCGCTGTTATCAAGCTATGTTACCGCTAACACCCCTATCGCTCTAGATTTTCACATGGGACTTTGATTGAATGTGTGCCTAATGGGGTTTATGGGATGATAAAGATTGACACCATAAAATATTGTCTAAAGAATATTTCTGACCGTCAATTACTTAGAAATTCTTTTAAATCTTACTTGAATGTAAACATATTCAGAGAGTTTAATTTGATCTAAGTAAGACTTTTGTGGCCTTACCACAGACGTAAAATGAACGAGTAGGACTGCTAATTGTGGTAAAATAAAGTGGGATTATTATAAAAATTTGGTTTTCAAAAGTTAGATAAAACAAGATAGTGCGAACTTTATGTAGAGTTAGCCAGTTCTTACTGATAACATGGCATAACTTAATTTTAGTTACAATACAATACACTTAACACTTTTACCAAATACCGAATCGTTTTAGAACACAAAGAAACTTGATATTATCTGCCTAATGGATTGTATAGAATCCAAAATACATTTCAAATGTAAGGTGATCGACTCCGTGCTAATTGAAACAACATTGCGGACGCTTAAAAATGTGGCGGACTTGTAAAATTTTATTAGTGCATTGATCCCTGGCGTACCTACAATACTTACAGTGTATAAAATTGTATGCTAAATATTACAGCACCGTTATTATTTTTATTTAAAACTTATATGCACATAGAACGGTGTACATAAGGCGGACTTAATGCCTTTCGGACATTTTCTGCCAGTCAACCTTAGGGCCAAACTGAAAATAAAGTAGGCGGTATAGAATAATTACGAATTTAGAAAAAAAAATATAATTACATAAATAACATATGAATACATACATAGACACATACATATATAATAATAGGATGGATGACAAAGGGAGACAAAAAAAAAAGAGAGAAGGAAAAAAAATGGGAAGAAAAAGGAGGTTGAACAGAAATTATGAAGATGAAACACCAGCGAGATAATGTTTGTATGTACATTACTACGTAAGTAGAGTTATAAACTGTCGCCTCTAGCTCTGTAAAAGCAACGTAATGCGTCTCTATCAAGTCCTTTCAGTACAGAGTCATCTTACCAATTTATATGACGTGTGAGAAATGAGGTGCGCAGACGCAGCTTCAATAGACGCGGTTGAATAGCCGCACTCTGAATGCTTGACACACCTTTGTGATTTATCACGATAATATTTTTGGACAGATAGGACGTGAGGCTGAAGAGACTGCAAGAAGTAAGCAACAGATAAACTTTACTAAAATACTTTTGCAATTGTTATGAATTCAAAAGATATTCCCATTATTATCACAGTCTATTTTTATGGACTTCAAAGGTCATTGTTGTGATAGAAGAGAAGATGTTTGCAAATATGTCCATAATTTTATTTTTTAAGTAAGTAGGTACTTAGGTAGGGTAGGGTTTTCAATATTTACGATTCACCACTGTAATAATGAAAGATATGCTTACAGTAAATAAATACGCCATCATAAACTTACTAAATGTTTGCATCATGCTTTACATACCTATATGATGAATGGATTGGTTTGGAGACAACACTTACTTCCTTATTACATTATCTATTCTTTAACCTAAGTATTCTTTGTCACACTATGTTTCAAAACTCTATAGCTGATCAATTACTAGACGCTTGATTACCTTTAAATAGTTTCCCTATCATCCCTATTTCTCTACCCTAGATGCAGATATCGATGTACCTCGATACACAGCGGTCGCCGACCCGACCGCAGCCCTCTGCGGTCCGCTGCGTCGGCCGATTTGTTCTACCACAGCCTGTCCCAGCAATGGAACATCGATTACAGCCGGATCCGACGTGGACTAGTTCGTCGATGATCGATTCAGGCAGCAGAATCGGTTGTTAGCACTTTATTTAAGCCGGCGACAAGTAGGTGTCTTATTAGTGTAAGAATATTTATACAGCTAAAGTTACCTGTCACTTAAATCTGCAGGCATTTCTGCAAACATTTCCAGGTGTTATTATAAAGTACTGATCTCTATGTATATCGAATGGCTACCTATGATAGCAAACGAAACGTGAGGTGTCTGTTGGAGTTAAGACCAGTTCATCTGTGGTTGAGAATGATGGCTATCGTTTTAGCGCTCACCAGTTGGCGCCACTGTAGAGTAAGGTCCTGTCACTTGCTAGTAGCGAAGACAGTGGCGCCAACTGGTGAGCGCAAAAATGGTAGGAGGACTATCGCATTTGCACTCATCAAGATGGCGCCACTGTAGAGTAAGGTCCTGTCAATCGCCAGGGGTGCCAACTGTTGAGTATAAAAACGATAGCCCTCATTCCGTGTGAGGTTGGCTTCCATCTTCGGCAGATGAGATGCAGCAAGTTTCTCCTTTATGGATAAAAATAGGTTGTGAATGGATAGGATCTTCGTCATTTGTACTTTTGTAGAGTCGATTCAAAAACAAGGTTTAAGTGTCAACCTCCTGACTAGATTCTTGTTTCTTTTTCAACAAATTTCACTGGATTGTGGTGGCGACACTTTCCCGCGCTCCGTCGTGACCGCGCTGTAGTCGGAGGGAAATGTCAAATTACGAATGCGTTCAAAACGGCGCGGCCGACCAGAACATGACGAATTACGAGCACTCCGACGGGTCCCGTAATTATCGTGGACATGGCACTTTTTGCTTCTGACGGATTGTAAAGCCACGTTTCCACTGGGGACAATATTACGCTACAATGTTACATGTCGCTGAGTCGCAGAGAACTTCGCCCAACATTGCAGACTTGACCAGTTATCAGAACAATTGGTCTGGCAAAGATGCTATCATTCAATGTAGCGATATTTTCCTGGACTGGCATCTTGGAGTGTGGACGAGTAAAATGTCCAGTACATAGTTTGTGACTGACATAGATGTGGACTTGTCTTGTCTTGTCTAGATATTGTCCTTCGACTTAGCCACATAGTGAACACAGGCTTAAGCCCGTGGAATGGCTCCGGAGCTTTGTGCCCCTGCTAATGACACTCGTAGGAGCGAGCTCTAATATTAACTATTTCTTTTGTGCGAGGATGAGGCGCGTTCGCTCAGATGGGGCAACGACCTCCCCTTTATTTGTTACATTACTTGAGCGTTAATATGAATCGAATGGTCGCTGAGATGGGCTCGAAGTCTGTCACGCAAGCCTCTTTTGATGGATATAAAATTATTTATGGACGGTTAAAAATGTTGATACTGTTCATTTTTCATGTCTACACAAATTGTCTACACCTGCATGCATTCCTGAAAGGATTTATTTTCATTATATAAAAAAAAAGAGGAACGTTAAAATCTTTATTGATATAGAGTTCTTATAGTGTTCTTACTTATGGTTAAAATCATGTTATTCAAAATTAACACTTAAAAGCAATTGACATCTCAATCAAAAATTTTCAACACGTAATAACTAATTATGAACATTTACATAACCGAGCATCTGTACCAGCGTGTAAAAACCGTAATTTATTAAAGATATTCACAAACCCGACGGGCATGGCACTGTAACTACAAGATGTTATCAGCTAACGCATTTGTATTAATTAACTAAATTAGGTACGTCGGCAATTCATGTTCAAAGACGATTAATTGTACAGCCTCTAGACACCTATGCAGCTCCAGTTTTTATCTCTGTAACTTGTTTGTGAGACATGAAAAGCGACACTAGTTAACTACCGTGAATGATACATTAAAACACTAGAGCTTGAAAATTAAGAGGAATTTTATTCAAGAACGGACGTTGCTTGTTTTTCCACTCTAGTGGACCTATAGACCTCAGGTTATGGAATTTTTTTAAATCACTTCAACCTTAAACTTGCCTTTTAACGCTCTGTCAATAAGACCCATTGATCCTATTGCCATAAATCCACCCAGGTTTTGTTATATTTTCACGGAAAGCAAAAAACGTCTTTGGACTCCCAATCGACTTATATCTATATATATAAAAATGAAACCCGTTTCGCGTTGTCACGGCATCACGTGTGAACGGCTGAACCGATTTCGATAATTCTTTTTTTTTAATGTTTGTGGAAGTCCAAGGATGGTTCTTACGGAAAAAAATATTAAGAAAATCTCTACGCTAAGGCGGTACGAAGTTCGCCGGGTCAGCTAGTTGGTCAATAAATATACCGAAACACCTTTGGATGTCACTTCTACGAGTATACTCGTAAAAGTCGTAAAGCATGTCTACCTAGTGATTGTATTAATTAAACAAAATCGTGATGAAATGCGTCTGCTTAACAAATACATTTGCACCGAATGCTCGACAAAAAGTACAAAACGGTAGTTATTCCGGAAAAAGCAATCACTGTTTTGCTAAATTGCAACAATCTTTACCTTTCTAATGTCGAAAGAAGACGAATTGAAGACAAACAGTAACAAAATATACAGCCTCCGCAATGATTCCGTTTCAATGCCTCCAAGTGGTTTGTGTGACATCAACCGTAAAATGAGATACTACCGTTGTGGTTTTTTTGTTAATTTCGAAGCGATGAAAAATTGTCTTTCCCGCCCATTTGGAAGTGAGCATTGTTCGTTGTTACGAACTTTGAATATTTTTTCGACAGATCTTGTGAGGAATTAACATTTTGAAAATTTAAAGTTTTGAAAGAAGTGGTGAAGTGGCTTTCGAATTTTATTTGGAGAGTTGGAGTTTTTATTTAACCATTTGCTAAAACCGATTAAACGAAAATTATTCAAGTTTTTAATAACAATAACCGTTTTTTTTAAGTCTTTAATGAATGTGCAGTAGATGCAAGTTGATATCCTTGCAACCGTATTCAGGCAGGTATTACACACTATACATTTTCAGCTAACTTAATAGTGTCCAAAACTGAAATAAGGTACGTTCAGGGTGGTTTTTATAGCAAAAACAAAAATCTTTTTCAATTTTTGGATAGCAACACAGCAAAAGGATCAAGTGAACAGTTTTCGACACTCCTTTTAATTTTATAATCGCGTGGAAGGTTCCGCGAAGTGCAGCGAAACCCGAGCTGCGGCATAGGTGGTCGTGAATGGACCAGATTATTAATATTTCAACCTAGCCTTTATTTTGCCCGCATGCCATCAACAGTTCTGTCACCAGATATGATAAAGAAGCCAGCCAAGCGTGAGTTTAAAGTATTACTTGTGCTGAAAAAGTTCATTTTCGTGCTTCTACATTACATACGCAGGTAACGCACACACATTTAATATTAGCTCAATTTTTATAACTAAGCGAAGCTGCATCTAGAGTTGCCAGGTGTCTGGCTTTTTAGGGACGTGTCCGGCCAAATATTGTCTCGTCTGGCCTGTCCGGCTTTTGTTAGGCAAATTTTTGAATAACACAGTAGACACTGGCTAACATAAATAAGTCCGGCTTTTGTATTTTGGACCTGGCAACCCTATGCATCTATATTTTAAGAACCAATCCTTCTATTGAATGTCTTACGTCGACCATACGTGCGTACTACTATTGTAAAAATGAATTTGCGGATTGCATCGTACAATCAAAGAAATGGACATTTGGTACTTACATTTACTACCTACATTCAATGTGAATATTATACGATCTATTTATAGATGTTGGTACATTATTACTCAAGCATTAACGTCTGAATGGACTTGACCGAAGCTCACCACACAATAAAATCAAAAACAATGTCAATACAACATGCGGGCAGAGTCACGGGCAAACACACGTATAAAATGTAGAGTCGGTTTAATACTTTTAATATAAAATCCGAGCTACAAATGACTGTCGGGACTACAAAGCTGATGGTGGGCATTTACGCTGTACAATTTTAATAGCGGGGCTGGTCACTATCCCAAAAGTGATCTAGTTTTTAATGGCAGTAATTTAAACGGAGCGTCACATGTAATGACTAGGCGGATTGTTTTATATAAAAATTATATTAGAGTCAAACAAGTACCGCGAAAGGTTGAAGAAGATTTTTCTGTTGTTCCGTTTGTTATTTTGAGGTATCCTTATATCCTTTGGAATAAGAGCATCAATGTCATAATCTCTATTTCCTTCCAATAAAGTACCAAATTAACTCAATAGAAGACGAATTTTGACGAGCAGTCACCTGTTTCAAGTCAGGAGGGACAGACAGATAATAACTTTGATGACTGCGTGGGTAACAATGTAACTGATGACCAAAAGGCAATTAAATTGAAAACAGACGTTTTAATTTGATTCAGCTTTTAATACTCTTTAATAAAGGGACAAGGCTTCAAAGTACACTCTCGTGCTTCACCACATGTAATTTTGACTGTCAGAAAGCCTTTATTACCCTGTCAACAGAATACAAAGCTACCTTTGCTNATCTACTATCTAGCGAAACCACAGCCAAGGGAACGGGCTTGGGAGAATCAGCGGGGAAAGAAGACCCTGTTGAGCTTGACTCTAGTCTGGCATTGTAAGGAGACATGAGAGGTGTAGCATAAGTGGGAGATCGTTTCGGCGGTCGTCGCTGAAAAACCACTACTTTCATTGTTTCATTACTTACTCGGTTGGGCGGAAGCGGTGCGCGGTCGATTTACTCGGCGGGCGCACGGTGTTTCGTTCCAAGCGTGCAGAGTGGTGGCGTGGCGGCAACGCTCGTCACCGTTTAAACTCCCGCGTGATCCGGTTCGAGGACACTGCCAGGCGGGGAGTTTGACTGGGGCGGTACATCTGTCAAAGAATAACGCNCCCTTGCTTCAAGACTTGAGATTATCAGCATGAAGTTTTACTTCGCAGATTCTGATGGTCACCCCAAAATAATTGGTTCACAATTTATCGAGTGACATTCTAAAATGAACAATCCACCGACTCCAGTCACGTATTACGAGATAAATATCGATATAAAAAGTAAGGCACTAAACTAGAATATACCCTGCTCACGTCTGCATCGACTTTTGTTTATCTCTGCTCTATCGAAACCACATAAATCGACACCAGTACCAGTACCAGAAAACTTAACACTTGTTACGTTACATTGAATGCCAGTTAAAGTTCAACCGCGGTATCGATGCGATCGTTTGAGGCAGCCAATCAAGGCGAGTGATATTGGTAGAGGTGTCGATTGTCGATAATTTCTTTGTCGATTGAGCGTTTATTGTTCGATAGCATAAACATAGAACACTTGAAGCTCTGCAAATGATTTCTGTACCTAGAAAATAATATTTTTAGTAGGTAGGGTAGGTAGCTACCTACTGAATCATACAATTTTGAAAATTGATACATTAGATGTTGCATAATAAGTATTAATAAGATAGAACAGCACATTAACCAGATATGAACTAACATAGATAGATTCACTAGATATGAAGGACAACTAAGGGAAGTGCGGTTTAGACTTTTCAACAAATAGCAGTAAAGTAATAAAACTTTAATTTGGAAATTGCCTTTGTGTTTTAACAATAATTTATTAAAATTTTCAGGAAATAAGTAAACGGTGAAATGATTTTCAAAACCATAGTTTGTGAGTGGTGACAAGCTGCATATTCTATGAGAGCGACATCTTGTGCAGTGTTTCTGAGCTTCCAGGCTACGTAGGCTTGACTGCTTGAGTTAGCCTTATTTTAGAATAAAAAACATGATTGGAACCTTCATCGACAAACTATCGACCCTTTTACAACTTTTGCTCCCAACACTGTTGTTACAATGTAAAATAAAACTCGAGAGGTTAGGTCGCAAAGTGGTCCGGTGGCCGGCGCTGTGGGTCGATCCTATAAATCAGGTTTGTTGCTAGCCGAGTATTTTTAGATCTCATTCTTTTACCGGCTACGACAAGTTATAACTTACCGTGACTGGTGGTACGGCTCCGCGTGGGTATTTACAATTATTAGCATTATCATGATCTTTGAAGTGATTGTGAAGGGTATTTGGAAATTTTTAGTCCTGTCACGTACAACCCATAACATAAAAAATAAAATAAAAAACAATATAGCTAAAGTCGAATTGAGAACCCCTCCTTTTTACGTCGGTTAAAAAAATATACTAGGTAACTTTATATCTTTACATGAAGCAGTTTTTAAATGCTTTTTTCAACACATGAAAACGGACATTGGCCTGAAAGCCGAAGACGCGAATGTGTAATTTAACTGTCGCATAGTGTCTTAAAAAAATAACTTAGACTTCGCGTTTTTTGGCTTTTCTGCCTGATGTTATTACGAAGTTGGGCAAATATATTTTTAATTCGGTAATTTTTCATATTAAAGTTCTTTGACAGTGAGAAACTAGAGTCTTATTTTAAAGTTATATTGACCTTAAGTCAAAGTTATTTCATTCTATTTCCGGCTATAAACTGTCGGTAAAAACATAATAGNATTATAGCTAAAGTCGAATTGAGAACCCCTCCTTTTTACGTCGGTTAAAAAAATATACTAGGCAACTTAAAAAAGTACATTCTGTGTTTTTATTATTATTTAGGCAGTTAAATACTGCACAGTATTTAGTAAACCATTTTCTTTATTTTCTTCCATCATACACAAGAATACGCGTGCGTGAGTCAATGTTCGCTCGTATGTGAGGCCTTGTCGAAAAGTATCCTGTAGGTGGGCCATCGTGCGTGTTTTGTTTTCAATGTAAACTCGCGGAGATGAACAGGCCTGGTAGTACTTATTATTATTCTGTGCCTTAAGTCAAAGTTATTTCATTCTATTTCCGGCTATAAACTGTCGGTAAAAACATAATAGCTCCGGAAAACCCCAAACTAAATTGCCCCGACGCATAACTAGACATTATTATTTCTAGCTTATCTATCTAAAATGAATGATAAGTCCGTCTAAACGTTAAGTTCGATCTAAAGTTAATACTATGAAGCCTGTGATTAGTCCAAACAGGCTTCAACCATATAAAGATTGATATTAAAATACAGGCATAAGTAACTGACCTTTATTTTTTGTTATGAAACATTAAACTAAATCTAAATATTATATCATAAATATTTCTTAACTGAAATTAGTTTTTAATGAAAGAACATGTTGTTATTAAATGTAGAGTGAGTTGTTTTTTGAAAGTTGAGTAGAATAAGTACATAATGTTCATTTTTAAAAATTATCCGCAGTAAACCTACCTAGGTAAGTAACAGAAGCAAAAGGATGAGTAGTATGGGAAAAATACTTAGAGGTAAAAGTAGTAGAAACATAGGCACAATTTTATATTTTTACCGATTTCAATAAATACCAGCATACTTGTAATAGTTTGTTTATGAATACTCGTATTTGTAATACCGATGATCAATTAAACGCACTAAAAGATAGATTAGGTAAATTTATAGAGTCCCAACGGGATAGTTGATTGGCAATAAAATGGGAATGTGTTAATGAATTCATGCGAACCGATAATAACCGGTAACCGATATGCGCAGCTAAATGAGAACAGCCTGGACACTGAAGCTGAAATCGACCGGTGTGATAAGAAAATGAGGTCGCGTCGAGGTCGAGGAAGTAGAGGTCTGTTATTAGTATGTGCTTCATGAATTGGTTCACCTTAATGAGTTAGGCTAAATAATTGTTCTTGATTGTCTTAATTTTAGCTCATAGATCAAGGGACAATATTCAAATCTCATCTTAAGTAAAACATGAACTTTTTGATGATAGAATCATTAATTTACAGACCATACACAATTTTTAAGAAGTATTCTATGGGTATTTAAAGCAACATTTATCTCTTAGGTAGAGCTATTAACATTAATATTGAATAAATTTTCATTTTCTCAGCATTAATAAGGCACAAAATTAAGGCTAAGTTGCACCATCTTACTTTAAAAACGACTTTAAAAAACTATCAAACTTCAACAGTCAAAGTTAGGTGGTGCAACTCAGCCTAAGAAATCTTACCATCCTTAACTACATAGATCTGTTTGAAATGTGCTTGCTCTTCTTTTTGGGCTGTGCCATAGGCGCCGGCCGCGTTTGACCGGTCCCATCGACTGGGCCTGGCACTTACCTGTCCGATGCGTAATTATTTTATTTATTACAGGCCATAGGGAAACGATAACATAGTCTTGTACGGACTTAAGTAGCTGTTTTGATATTGCTACATGAATAAGTAAGTAGTAGCCTTATAAATCCTTTCTAAATTCTAGCTCAGACATCAGTGCCTATATTCACAAACTGCTTACGTATATAAGATTAGGATTAAGTATAGCTACGATTTAGTTGCATATCTGTATGTCTACAAAAGGTCGTTTAAGAAACCAATAACTAAGTAAGTTAGTCATCTGCAGTTTTTACTGGATTGGACAAGTTTTTAAATTTTCCTAAAAGATAAAACTTAAAAGGGAGAGAGCTCAACAATAGAGAAGCTTTTGCCATTTTCTTTAAGAAAATTAATTGACAATTCAAATTAAACGTATTTCGATTACAACAACCTACCTCGTGGCTTAACGGAAACTTGACAGCGTCGTGGTAAACAACTTTTTACCGCCTCTCCTTCAACCGCCATACATTAAAGTTTTTGCTCGGACAAGTAACTGCTTTGACGAAATCAGCACTACCTTACGACAACAATTAACGACTATCGCGAAGTTGAAGAACAATGTGGCTAATGACTGTAGGCGAAGTGACGACCGTTTTGATTTTAGTGATAAAACCTCTTCATGATGTTTTTATATGGCCTGCTGAGCAAAATTACTCGGTGGGTGAAAACTACTTTGTTGCCACTGTTGTTTTCTAAAAATTAAACCAATAGGGAAATTCTGTATTGATCTCGTTGGTATATCTGAGTTTCTTGCGCTGCTTCTTCTCAGCACTGGCCCATTTCTTGTTCCAAAGCAGTGCACAGTGGTAGGGTTAAACTGGGACGTGTAAAAGTGCTTTTTAAAGGCCTAAATGCAAAAATAAAATGAGTTTCATTGTATGTTAGTTTGTATCTCCCACTTTTCCAATGGAGGTGACCTGCGGAGAAATAGCGAAGCCTTGTTTTTCAAATTGTGTATAGCTACATATTCATCATCATCATCATTTCAGCCATAGGACGTCCACTGCTGAACATAGGCCTCTCCCAATGGTTTCCATGTTGATCGATTGGTAGCGGCCTGCGTCCAGCGCTTCCCTGCTACTTTTATGATGTCATCGATCCACCTTGTAGGCCGTGTGTTACATATTGATACAATGCAACTTCCTACTTCTCTACATTGCCGAGCAAATAAATCATCCTTGTTTACTTACATAAAACATTTAGGAAAACATTACGCAATCTTACAAATAAATACAATACTAAAACTCTACAAATGGAAAATAGAGCCTTTTAACATTATTATGCAACGCAGGTATTAATCGTGTCGATTTGCATTGAAAGGTTTTGTAGGGCTAAAGTAAATGTTGGCCTACCTTGCCCTTAAAGCCTTGGCCAGCTTTAGTTGCTTAGCCCTAATAAATAATAATTAACAGAACAAGAACATATCAGCAATCAAACTTGTTTCTCGGTAGGCGTAAGGCATAATGGATTTACACTGTCACGCCCCTTCTCTTGTGATTTTAAATCAATTCTCTATCTTATTTTTCAGTGTACGTTGTGTATTTGTTGTGGCTAGGATTTCATTACTTTTAATTGTAGTTATAATATGAAAACAAGATTATTTGAATGTAGAAGTGCATTAATTAAAATAATGTTCAAATTGTTTCTTTGAAATTAATCAATTTAGTAAGGTACTTACCTACCAACCCACGTGTAGTCACAACATGCTTAGTTCACATGTTTATTGTGCTAAAATGATTTTGCCAGCTCATAAAATACTCGTATTTGTCAATATTATTGATAAATCAATTACCTACTTTACCGTGTGCAATAGGGTACTGTAGGCAATATTGTTTTGATTCGATCTACTTACAAGTTGATTTATAAAAATACAGTCACAAGTTCACAATCTAAATTGTCCTCCATTGATCAAACTTTAGATAGATAGTAACTACTAATGTAAATAAACTACATACCTACTACTAAGAAAAACAATATTATTCTTAGTGAGATCCTAACCTGTACCCTTAGAGCGAAACACTCAAAGCCGATGCAAGCAATATGGGTTTATCATTCGTTGGAGAACCAAGGTAATTTTTTGTCTATGCTTTAAGCAGAATCTAGAAAACTATTAATATATCAATCCATCCTATTTTATTTACTGAAATATCTCCTCTACCGACTACCTCGCTAAACAACTAAATTCCCCTCAGCCATTTTATTAATTTACTGATCTATAATCTATATTTGCCTACTTTGTAGCTAAAGCCAGGCTTTCCCGAGCCCACCCCGAGGCGAAATCAGTGCAAACAATAACTATTATGCAGGGCACCGCTTCCACCGTTACACTCCATCACGATGAGGTGCGTCGGCGTAAGCCTTCCGGCTTTTGTTTGAGGCTCCCGCAAAATGCTGGTTTCTTTTTCTACCGTTCGCAGAGAAACTTTTTTTAGGCGCGATATTCTTTTGTTATTTACGCTAGTTGTACCAGTTGTACCCTAGTCCGCAACAAAACTCTTTTTTGGTTGGGAGAGCGATTTTCTTTTGTTATTTACGTTAGTTTTGTACCCTAGACAGGCACAAAACTTTTTTATGAATAAGAAAGCGATAGTTTTTTGTTATTTAGTAAAGTTTTAGCCTAGGCGTAGGTAGACCATCGATTTTTCGTCGGCCGATAGTTTAGTCGGGCAGTTGATCAGTATGGGCATGTATGGAAGTGCGCACATTACACCGATTCGATTTGGCCGATTCTTCATACAATTTAAAATCGGGCACAACTATCGGCCAACTAAAAGTCGGTGGTCTGCGCCTAGTCTTTAGTGGCCTGAATTTTACATTAGTGTGCGAGTAGAGTTGCGAACTATGGTGCAATACGCTTTCGGTGACAGAGGCGCTATGATTGACATTTTCTGATGATGCAGTCAGTGCCGTATTATCCATAAGGCACTTTAGGCCAGTGCCTAGGGGCCCACTATGACCAGGGGCCCAGCACTCCCGATAAAAAAATGTTAAAGATTATTTTTATTCTACAAAATTTNGTTTCAGGACGGAGCAGCACCCTATTAGGGCGCCGGGAGTCCCACACACCACCTTGTCCCCCGGCAGTGGTGACGGTAAAGGGGGGCCCGAAGCGAGCTGTGCCTAGGGGCCCCGAGATGGTTAATCCGGCCCTGGATGCAGTGATACTGTGAGTCATGATCACGAAGAGTTTGGTCAATATTGTCAGAAACAAAGTCGATGTTTCAGGAAAGATGTTTCTTTTGATAAACTTTTTTCGTTTGTTTGAATCAGATTAAAACTGCAAGCACATAATATCCTGAAAATCATTACGAATTTTGAAATCTTGATAATATTTTTCATTCCCGTTGAACTGACTAGTCTAAGTACCTATTACTGCTTTAGAATAGAACTGACTGATGAAATGGAAAATTCAGATGCAATAAAAATAAGTTGTGGCAGTAGTCATTTCCTTGTCATCTCTACCTGCAAACTGCCCGGTATCCTTACGAATTAAGTAACTAACTCGATTCATGGAACTACGAGTTACATAAATCGACAAGATGTAAGTACCTAACAATTTCATGAGAAGATCATAACCATTTACCGCGCCTATAGAAAGATACAAATTTATTGCGGCTTGCGCCTTGATGTTAACTGTAGCAAAGGCTGTAAATAATATTTCCTGTGAGCCAAACTGTTTCTTAAGTACTCTTTTATGTGTATTAGGTAGGTGTATAAACCATTCATATATCATACAGAATGCTTCATACTCAACAATATATTGCAAAATCATAAACGATGTCGTCTACCTACACATTATAATGTAGACTTGCATTTCATTTGTTATTATTGAATAAGTTTTAGTCATCAGAATACAAAAGGTACTGATAATACAAAAAGGTAGAGGCTACATAAGTTGAATATTATTTTCCAAACATAAAGTTAATCTTTTTATGATATTAAATAGAATTTTCCAAAATTTTAGTGTCGGCTCTACTTCTTCATGTCTATCTGACTCATTAATTTTATAACACGCAAATTACTGCACATAAAATTATTACACTCAACATTTATGTCTATTGGTGCGAGTCTTAAATGTAGAGTTATCTCGAAGGCTATAACTTAGTATTGCCAGAACTAGTACCTGCTTATTCTGTGGTTATTGCCTTAGCACAAAAATACTCGAATACGTTCAACGTTAACGACTCCTCCAACATTAACAGCTCATACAAAGCCTTTTACAGTCTGTTTAACAAAATAGTTCATTCCACGTTTGCATACAAGCTGTAATTACCTGTGTATTGTGAAACACAATGCGAGCTATTTACTATTTCAATTTCACAATATATTGTGTTGGAAACAATGATCCGACGTTCTGTTATAATAAATTGCCCCACTATTATTTACAAGGCATAATCTTCAGATTTTGTGCTTTTTGTACCATTATACATGTGCTAGAAAGTATTATAACACTTAATTAAGGAGCATGATATTGATCTCAGAAGAGATAACGCGGAACAATCGCGAATTTGAAGGATATTAATTATGAAGATGTTGTGGTTCTGATACGACATAAAATAACTATAACTATGCTGTAACTTAGATACTGAATACATTATAGTAACTTAAAACATCATTAGTGTAAATCTATAATATTATAAATGCGAAAGTAACTCTGTCTGTCTGTCTTGCTTTCACGCCTAAAGCACTGAACTGATTTTGATTAAATTTGCAGGCGATGCCGCGGGCGGAAAGATAGTATAAAATATTTTTTCTACTTAGGTACATCGTCTTTACCTAACAAGTTATATGTTTCTGAACTTTTTTCTTTTCACAATCATACTTTACTTTCAAAGCTTAACAGTAAAGCCGTTATTATGGGTGTAAATAAATATTCATAGTGGTGTACAAAAGCGGATACATAATGTCCTCCAGCGAAAACCTAACGATCGTTCTCACTGCTTACGGAAAGCGTATTTTCCTATAAGGCCCCAGGCACATTTGCTCGTGCGTTAAAAAGAAATAAAAAACAAAAGCCGCTCTATATTCAGATAGTGAAAGACGATGTTGTTGTTACCATTTCACAGTTAGGAATATTGTAGCGATCTACGTGAAGAGAAAGTCGGTACAATGCGCTGTTAGATGTGGTAGATACGCGCGAACTTTGACCCCTGTACGAGTATAAGCCTGGTATAGACAATCGAATGTTTATACTCTATGCCAATAAGGGAAATTCAGCCGGTTCCCTTTGCTAGAGGCCTTCAATAAGTGCAAAGCACTTTGAATAGCACCGGTATGATGCAATGTGCTTTCGCGGCCTACGGCTGCATAGAACAATACAATTCGGAATTGAAACGGATAACACGTAAATAAATATGGAAACATGTATTTTATAGCTGTACAAGCTCAATTTTACTACTAACTGAAATTCTGCAACAATTTTTTTTTCTATCAAATATTTCGGCATGCTCTATGTAGTAGGTACATGCTACATTACTTGATCAAAACTTAGTGCTCTACGCAGGCCACAGTACATCAGACCAGGAATACGTTTTTGTTGTAAAATAACACCAATTACAGTCACCTAAGATACCATAATATGATAATTGAGTTCCTCATTCGAATTGAAGCAGCACAAAAGAGAGTGATGTTTTGTAATCTACTTAACTATAATATGCTAATAAAGAGAAATTGATAACTCCCTTCTGATAAAGTAAACATATAGCCAGAAATGTTAATTAATCATAGAGAATCACCCTCAAAGTTATGATAAAGACCAAAAACATAAGTGTGAAATTACTCCACGAACGCATTGCGGGGTTCCACATCAGTTGGGCGCTCAAGCGGCCCTAATGTGAACATTCTGTAAGTATGCACAGATAAATGATAGCAAGCCTATATTATTATCCATACATTAGTCACACGTTTTACACCTAGGAAGCATTTTATAATGGCACCGACCACGGTTCACGGATCTTTTTTTTTTATCCACATCGAGAAAGCTCTTGGCCTATATCTCACCTGATGTTAAGTGATGATCAGGCCGAAGGTGGAAGCGAGCTTCACCCGGAATCCTCAACCACGGAGGAACTGGCTATCTTACCTCTAACTGCCGGAACGGAACACAACAATGCTGTTAACATTGTTGTTATGGCGACAGACTTACGAGTAAGATGGTGGTAGCTAGCCAGGCGGACTTAGAAGTTAGAACAAGCCCTACCACCAACCAAACCGAACAGAAAAATCTGCATCCACTGGGAATCGAACCCGGGACCTCTGCGTCTGAAGCAGGTGGTCTTACCACTAGACCACAGAGGCGGTCAAAAGCGGTTAAAAACAGCTTTATTTACGTTGCACTCGAGTCGTTACAAAAATAGTCGCAGATCCGTATAGGTACACATAGGCAAACTAGTTTGGACTTTGCCTTTGAGGAAAATGCCATAACTACTTAATAAGGCATATTGCTCATTGTTGACAGGCTTGTCCTATCGTTATTTCGCTGGCTAAGCCGCGTGCCAAATTTATTTTCTGTGTGTATTAGGTTTGATGAGCTCTATGACTCGGCAAATAAGCGAAATGACATGGTAATAACCAAATGATTACGTTCATGAAGAAGATGCCTTATTTATAGCCTTTTTCTAAGGTTTTGTAGAACACACCTTAGGATTGATTACATAATGTAGAGTAGGGGTACCTACAAAACATATCTAAAGAGATTGTTTGAACTTATATTTCAGGAAAAACATTGCATGGTACATGACACCTAGACTGCATCACACTTAACACCAGGTGCGATTGCGGTCAAATACCTGCCTTGTCTAGCATTAAAAAAAATCAACGAATTATCTCTAAGTAAGTTTATTGCTTTATCGAAATTTTAGGATTTATGAGCAACTCTACTGCGAAAGTTTTTGACGAAATGATCTAGCTGCTGCATGCAGCATAATTATCATGTTTTCAATTTTACAGCATAATTATCTTATTATTAATGACATTTTCCTCCTTTACATTAATTAAAAAATGTTTTTTTCCGGTCCTTTATATTGATGGGGTCAAAATCAATAATCTTTTCCTTTTATATTATTTGAAAATTGTTTTTTTTTTTCAGGTTTTATATTGATGGGGTCAAAAACAAATCTACATAAAACATCGTGCCTAATTCGCCGTGTAGGTACATACGCAAGACTCAACAATGGACTTTCGAACGCCTGATACAATTAGCTGTTCCGTTTACTCGGTACGCAATAAAAGGAGGTTGAACCACGGTGCCTACTTTGTATAAATTGTAAGTGGTTGTAGCGGGTGTAATACCCGCGGGTAGAGATGTGCTGTTGCCAGTATTCGATTTCTTATTCGATCCCGAGATTATTCGATTAGGTAATGAATACATAGCTACTCATGAGAGCTAAATCAAAAGATGTCATGACTACAAATCTTGTCATAGAAGATGGACTGGATTGCTTATCCAAAAACTTTAATGGAATTAGTTTTCAGAGGTTTCCCGGACCTATAATTAAAAACATTACGTCGTGTGTTAAACACTTCAGTTCGTAAATAATTATTTAGTCGGTCATATTAATATGTATATTCTTAGTCAAAATTAAAATGGTCCTCATAAAAGCCAACATGACGTTTTAGCCCAATATTCCTTGAGATGACAGTGCGCAAATGCTTCAAAGTTAATTTCATTAATCCACGGATTATGTTGTAGGTAGAGTTGGTAGAGGTCACGATCGATCGACCTCATACCTACCACCTAAGATCACGTGAGTACCGAGTAGTCGATTCCAAAAATCGATGTGTCAGCGCGTCACTAGCCGCGGGGTGAACGACTCGCACGACCATTACGCGACCGCATCATTACGCCGTGCGCCCGCGCCGCGTACCGCACTGTAGTGCTGACAAAAACATTATAATTCCAAGGGTATATCATCGTAGGATATTGACGGATATTCAGAGAAATATTGTTTAATAGCCTGGAAAAATTAAATGTTCCTGAAACATGAAAAAACTACTTGGGAAAACTCACCCGTAATTTTGAAGAAAATGTGTGGAAAATTTCTTATTCTATCAAACATCAAATCCTTTAAGTAAACACCTAACGATTTAATATCCCATCTTACACTATTTTTTCAATAGTGCTGCCAGTTTAGTTTGAAGTTGGTGGAGATAGACTTCTCTTCATGATGATATCCTAGCAAAAAACAGCTCTATCCTTTAGTTAAAGGGAACTGCGCAAAGTCATCATAAAATAAAAAGTATTGCTGGACGTCTGTTCAGAAAAAAAATTATGTCATCAGATACGGAAGGCCAGCTCATTTGCTATGACACAGCTAGGAACTTTGGACTGGCTGCGGTGACTGTTTGAATTCTATGATTCAATCAAAGTACACGTCACGGGGGGGTGTCCTAACAGTAGTAGCAGTATTGTCCTAACATAGGCACCAGTTATTAAAAGTGTTAACATTATAGTTAAGTTTGGTGATGCGATGCATAAACATGTCGACGTTTACTAAAAAGTTTCCTAAAATATCAAATTAAGCGTGAAGTTGAAATAAATACTCTCAAATAAATTCAATCACAGTTTTAAACACTATCGAATGCAAATCCTTTGAATGTGAAGCTAGTAGGTATAAACTAAGTTCATTACAGCGACAGTTGGAGCCTCTTAATTGAAGGAAATCCGTTTTGATTGCATCGACGCCTGCGCAACTTGTAAATAACACGTCTAGCCGTTGCCCGTATCTTGCGTTTTGCCTATAACGCCTGTGCTAATTTACAGCTAGCCCAATCTTATTGATGTATATTAATATCAATAGAAAAATAATAATAGAGCTGATAAGAAATCTTTTTTCTGATTTACAATATTATTACTTGCGTTTACTTGCGTATCAAAAAATGTTTAAAGGTCTATGTACCTATATTATAATTAAATAGCTGATTTCCTCTTTTAGTTACGTTTTTATTATGTTTAGTTTTTCTGAGCTATTTATTTATGAGGATATTTGTGTCTTAACTTTTCTGTTTTGTTTAGTTACCTAGCAAATAAAACAATTAATTTTGCTGTGCAATATTTAATTGACCAACAAATAAATTCATTTATCTCAAATTGACATTAAATAATTTCACATAATAAACTTTAACATACTTACAAACAAATAGGTATTTACTTAAGGTACATTGTTATTGGTAATTATAATTTCTCTCACCACTGATATTATGTTTTGTAAATACTCGTAGAAGATTTAAACAGTTGTACTTTTTTAAGGGTAAATAATATTAGTGGTGAAAGAAGGAATTCTAAACTAGGCCAATATTATGTCATAGATCCCATCAAGTACGGCGAAGGTTGCGGCAATTCTAAAGATTTACTGTGTAAAATTATGATAAATACAAAAAAGTTACCATTTCATAAGAAATACGTGTCACCTTAAACCCCCCTAAACGTGCTTACGACGAAGTTTTATTACCTACGTGAAATATAATCGTACAAAGTGGAAGGCTGACTCCAGAAGAAGAGTCAAGATTGACACAAGAGTCAAAGTTTTACAAAGACTGTATCATAATTTTACACACATGACAGAATAATTAATTAATGTTTGATTTATTTTCTGATTCGCGCGTATTATAATAATTTTATTTATGAAAGAGTGAGTCTTTGTTGGCAGTAAATAGAAGATAATTTCATTATAATGTTGGGCTAGCAAGCTTAGCTTGAATTTAAAATGAAGATTACATAATATTTATTTATACAACGCGTAATCGAATTAACGTAAATTGTGAAAAATCAATTTATTATAGCAACATCAGTGTCTTTCTTAATTTTACGTGTTATCTCAATTACACGTTGCAGAATATTCTAGATACCAATGTGGCATAATTCAAAGTAAAGCTGATTTATTTATAGATACAATTATAACGATTTATATTATTTAGATTACATATTACATAATATAAGACATATTACATACATAAATACTTTAGGCCTATTAATGGTGCTTAAAATTAAATATACAGATCAATATTTACCAATAATAGCCCCGTTATTTTCTAGTTACAAAAATATTAAGCTATGCTGATGCATTTACCCTGCAATGTTGTGGAATGCATCAATTAAGTACTTAGGTATTAGAGAGTAGGTAAATATTTATAATTTAAAAGTAAATAGATTTTAATGTTACGATGTAAAGCAACCGTCAAGGCAATATTTGTTTAATAATAGAACAAAATAATGTTGGCTACGGTTTAACCCTTTACAAGGCAATGATACGTTTTGAACATTGCCTTAATACAGTTTTTAATTGAAATTGCTAGACGTTCATATAAGTATGCATAAAACCAAAAAATTGTAATAAGTGGGAATAAGTGGTTTAAGGATCCTTTAAAAAGTTTTTTTGGAAATATATACGTATCACATATACAGGTTGTTAGGTAAATGGGTATATGAGCCGACACTAGCCCATGTTAACATGGGCATATAAATGGTATGGTGAAGTCAGAAAGAAGAACGGTCACGCCCCATACAAAAAAAACCCAGACCCGACAGAAACGAGACATACCTCAGTTTATTTGTCATGTCTTAATTAGTTAAATTATATGTATATTTTTTATATTCGAAATCTATGTATAATACCAAAATATTACCCTTTGTTTTTGTTCAGGCGTTATACAAAAACTAATACAAAATGCCTATTTATCACCAAAATTGGTAAATGTATGTACCTAAATGTCTATTACAGCTGCTATGGAATGTATCTAGGTGACCTGGAGATACAGCTGGATTATACAGGGTGGTTATACATATAGAACGGTAAGTGATCTCACTCGATTATTTCTAAACTATACAAGATATCGAAAAATTAGTTACTGATTCTGAAAGTGCTTCACGAGCTCTTTCAAATGGTACCAACAATAGGTTACAGATTATGGAATCTGGTAACATTGAATTTTTGGATTTTGTAACTTCTCGTTTCCACCCTGTATAATCCGGCTGTATCTCCATGTCACCTAGATACATTCCATAGCAGCTGTAATAGACATTTAGGTACATACATTTACCAGTTTTGGTGATAAATAGGCATTTTGTATTAGTTTTTGNCCCCGTTTTTTATCGTTTCATGTGATTTTTTCGTATTATTTTTGCTTCTATTACGATAAAATTTATTTTGTATGTAGCTAAATAGATATTTTATCATCTGATTTCAAAGTTATTGTTCTAACTTATACCGTTTATGAACTATTATTGTGTGACCATCAAATTTGAGTGTAAATGAGAAGTACCCATCAATTTTCTGACTTCACCATACCATTTATAATTATGCCCATGTTAACATGGGCTAGTGTCGGCTCATATACCCATTTACCTAACACCCTGTATATCCTTTCTTTAATGTGACTATATTTTTCTTGACGATCGCCGCATATTAATATTTAATTAACTTAAAGATAACGATAGATATTGCACGAAAAGCGATGGCAATAATAATATAAGAGAGCGTAACATAATTAATTACAAGTTATATCTAAAAGAACGAATGGCAGTCTTTAATTTAATCTTACAATGTACTTATTCATAGTCATTGGTGTATATGCAACGCACCATTTATTACCTATGTTGTATATTAATTACACTTGTTAAGCCTTACGTCCATTAGAATGTAAGCAAGTTTAAAATAATATCGTAAAATTGAAAGAATAAATCATAATTTTAATTGACAGCGTGTAAGCAGAGAAATTAATAAATAGCTTAGATTTAAAATACCGCAATGTCATCATCACATTATTTACTTATTATACACCATTTTGTCAAAATTATTCTAATAGAGTCAGGTATTTAAAAACCACATACGATAA
Source organism: Ostrinia furnacalis (assembly GCF_004193835.3). Classification (NCBI taxonomy): domain Eukaryota; kingdom Metazoa; phylum Arthropoda; class Insecta; order Lepidoptera; family Crambidae; genus Ostrinia; species Ostrinia furnacalis. The sequence continues at coordinate 460,792 of NW_021132730.1, forward strand.
TACATAATTAAACACGAAATGTACGGTGAAATGCAAAGTTATTTGTCACTTTTGGGTTTTTAAATATTATTATTTTATTTATGGTATTAAGTTGATTTTATGGAGAGTGTCATATTTTACTATTACATTATTATTCTGTGCTATTACCAATTAATGGTTAACATCTAAGAATCAAAATTAAATCATTTTTAAAAGCTACTAGTACTGATTCATAAACGTTTTTTTTTCTTCCTAATTAATGTTGTATTTTCTTTGGAAAACAAAAACATTTGTCGCTAATAAAGTGTTAGGCCGCATTACTTAGAGGTGGTAAGCTCCACCTCTCTCCGCTCAGCACGTAGCGGCGTATCAAGCTTGTTTCATTTAGGGCTGATTTTTCAGTCGTTGGATAAGAATAAGTTTGGCATATTGACAGTTTCAGTATGGGAAATATGTCAAAATGACAAATTTATTCGTCAGTTAAAAGTTATTTGTTGATTGAAAAATCAGCCCTTAAGATGTTGCTACATTGTCATAATTATCACCTGGTGCCTATACCTTGTTTGCATAACCAGGCATGTAATAATTCGGTAGGATCAACTTACAATATTCAGATCTTGGTAATGGTGAAGGAATAAATAGGTTTAAAGCAATCTACAGTGGTGCTAAACAATAGACTGAGTGACAACCAGCACTGTCAAAGAAAATGCAAAATTCCTTTACATAACAATTTAACGCATTATGCGCGTGAGTGGTAATAATGATTGAAAATATAAGTGTCATAAGTAAAGGAGACTACACTGTGCCCCTATTATTTGTATCTATATGCCGTTTGATAAGCACTTTTTGCGAGCTGAGCGCTGAACGAGTGAGGTTGAAATAGTAAAACTTTAATGACTTCGTTTTGCATTATTATATTATAATTTACGGGACGTGGAATTGACACGAACCGTTATAGTGTTTCCACCAACCTACCTAATACTCATTTTACATTACCAAACTATTCCAAAACCTTGACTTGCAATCACTGAAGTATTCCTCCATAAAGTTCTTCGCTCACGTAATACATTGACTGATACTATTAAGCTACTCACTAACCAGATCGGGCTACTTGTCCGTCTTGAGATCGGTCTTGGGAGGCGGGTAGTACTGCTGGGCGATGTCGAACAGTTCCCTTCGTAGCTGCTGCGCTTGAGACTTGAGTTGCTGTTCTCGAGTTCGGATCGCCCGGTACTGTTCCTCGCGCTCTTCTGTGTGTTGTTCGACTAGCCATCGGAGGTAGAGCTCTGAAGGAAATAAGGTATATGGTAAGTATTTTCAATAATTACTCCTGAATAAAGAAGACATACTTTTTTACGTCAAAAATGATTTGCGTATAACTATAGAGATAACCAGAGGTTTATGTGGGACTCTCCACGCCAGGGCCTGCCCACTAAAGGGCAAAGGGCTGGGCTTACTCACTAAAACAAGTCCAGTTTGAATGGCAAAACCGAATAGCTAAATTGAATGGATCTATTTTTTTTTTCGCCCGGCAGAACGGCCCGCTTTAAACGGTATGTCCCCTTGGGAAAGAGCTCTTACGGTCTGCTCTATGTCGCTACTCAATCAGCTCTGTTGATCAAAGAAGTCCCGAGAGAGTTCCACCAAAGAATGGGCTCGGGCAAACGCCCCATCAGCCTCATCGGGGGCGTAGAAGGGGTAAATTTAGGCCGGCAGCTAGGATCAATATAACAGTCTAAAGGCTGATAAGAAGATGATAAGGCCCTAAGGCTGACTGATGATGACATACAGCAAGCTTAAAAGCTGATAAGATGATGTCGTAAATGTGAAAAAGTATTTATTTCCTCACCTTCCTTCCAACATAGCTCTTCGGCGCCACCGAAGGCCATATAACGGTAGGAGTGGGCTCGTAGAGTGGGTTGATGATGTACGATGGATCTCAACGCACTGGTTGATCCACGACCAATATACCGATCCAAAGGCTATTAAGATAACGACATGGAAGCCTCAAGGCTGATAAGGTGAAGACATACAGGTCTAAGGCTGTTTAAGTAATGACATACCAGTTTAAGTGCTGAAAAGTTGATGCTATGCAGGCTTCAAGGCTGACAAGATAATGACACTCAGGTCTAGAGGCTGATGAGATAATGACATACAGGTACAAAGGCTGACAAGGTAATGACGCGAAAATGATGGGATATTCCCTCACCTTCCCATATAACGTAGCTCATGGGCGCCACGGAAGGCCATATCACGTTAGGAGTGGGGTCGTACAGAGGGTTAATGTACGCTGGAAGCTCGTCGGGCTGGTTGATCCACGACCAATATACCGATCCAAAGGCTATTAAGATAACGACATGGAGGCCTCAAGGCTGATAAGGTGAANTTTGGGAAATGAAACTTTGGCGATAAGTTGTTTGCGAAGTGAAATTTGGCGAAAAGTAATTTGGCCAAACGGAAGGATACCGTAAAAAAGTGACATTAAATGTATGACGGATCGACAGCGCCCCTAGCGGAAACGTGCAAGAACTAAAATTATCATACATATTTTTAACGCGCTCACTAGTGAAAACGTTTGATGAAAACTCAGCCCTCCCTCAGTGGGTTTACCGCCAGGGCCTGCCCACTAAAGGGCGAAAGGGTTGACGTTACCCACTAAAGACTGACGGTGTCCACCGGAGCCCAATGAAAAGGACCGCGAGTTATTGTCCTAACTTAGACATTCGTCCGCAACTCTATCGTGCGAGCCACAATGGCTTCAAGGGGACCCCCAATCCCCTCTTCTATCAAGTTTCGATCTGCTCTAAGCTGCTGTTGGCAGCTGTGAGGCAGCTCTTTTGATAAGAGAAATTCCGAGAGTGTTCCTCCAAAGAATGGCACCCCACCAGCCCCGTCGGGGGTCGTAGAGGGGGTTAATATAGAGTCTATATTATAGACCGACAGTTCGGACCAATATACCGGCCTAAAGGCTGATAAAATGATGACAAGCAGGCCTAAGAGCTTTTAACTTGTTAAGACTGACAAGATAACGAAGTGAAAGTGATAGGATATTGTCTCACCTTCCCATATAACATAGCTCATCGGCGCCACGGAAGGCGTGGGGTCGTACCACGACCAGATGTTGGTAGTTTACACCTCAAGGCAGAAAAGATGATAAAATGCAGGCTTTAAGGCTGATAAGGTGATGACATACAAGTCTAAAGGCTTAGAAGATGGCGACGTGAAAATTATTGAAATAGTGTCTCACCTTCCCATATAACGTAGCTCATGGGCGCCACGGAAGGCCATATCACGTTCGGCGTGGGGTCATACAGAGGGTTGATGTACGCGGGCAACTCGTCGGGCTGGTTGATCCACGACCAAATACTGGTGGTCTGCTCGAATACACCTCTTGATTCGCGTTCTTGTACTGTGTCGCAGATGAACGTACCTGAAAGTCAAGTTTATTTGATATTGACAATATGGGCGATATGGTTGAAAAACTAGTCAATGACATAACTTTTAAGATATGTCAAAACGCGAGTCTCCCACAGATTGTGTATGGCAATATAAGCTATTGCTATACAAAATCAACGAGAAATTTTCCAAAAGTGGAAGCGATCCGCTGCTGAACGGGTATAACGGGTCTAACGGGAACGGGTAATCGTAGGAGCCGCTCAGAGATGCCATGCACAGAACGGGTGGCCAGTTTGTAGCTATTAACGCTCTATTAGCTCTTGAAATGACACTCACCGAACTGACTTGCGTACGAGTGCTTAAACAGCGTGATCAGGTACGACTGGCGATACTCAAAGCTGGAGGGAAACTGCTCCAAGAACTGTCTAACACAATCCAGGAACAATGTGAAAGTGGGCGCAGCCTTTGGCTGGGCGGGGCCTAAAGGGCTTGTTGCAGTAGCCACTGGCCCTTTATTATCTCTTGGAGTGATTGTGATACTTACCGAACTGACTACTTACTCGAAATTGCAGGGAAACTGCTCCAGGAACTGTCTGACACAGTCCAGGAATGAGTGAAAGTGGGCGCAGCCTTTGGCTGGGCGGGGCCTAAAGGGCTTGTTGCAGTAGCCACTGGCCCTTTATTATCTCTTGTAGTGATTGTGATACTTACCGAACTGACTAGCGTAGGAGTGCTCAAACAGCGTGATCAAGTACGACTGGCGATACTCAAAGCTGCAGGGAAACTGCTCTAAGAACTGTCGCACACAGTCCAGGAACAGCGTATAAATGGACGCGGCCTTTGACTGAGTGGGTCATAGGAGCCCGTTGGAGTAGCCAATGGCCCTCTATTATCTCTTGGAGTGATTGTGATACTCACCGAACTGACTAGCGTAGGAGTGTTCAAAGAGTGTTATCAGGTACGACTGGCGGTATTCGAAGCTGCAGGGAAACTGCTCTAAGAACTGTCTAACACAGTCCAGGAACAGTGTAAATGTAGGCGCGGCCTTTGATGGGCGGGGCCGTGGGGCCGCTTTAACAGTACTTGGTATGTTACTCACCAAACTGACTAGCGTAGGAGTGCTCAAAAAGCGTGATCAGGTACGACTGGCGGTACTCGAAGCTGCAGGGAAACTGCTCCAGGAACTGTCTAACACAGTCCAGGAACAGTGTGAAGGTGGGCGCGGCCTTCGGCTGGGTGGGGCTTAAAGGGCTTGTTGCAGTAGCCACTGGCCCTTTATTATCTCTTGTAGTGATTGTGTTACTCACCAAACTGACTAGCGTAGAAGCGCTGCAGCAGCAGGGAAACTGATCTAAGAACTGTCGCACGCAATCCAGGAACAGTGTAAAGTTGGGAGGGGCCCGCTTGTAGCCAATAACGCTCTAAAAACGCTTGAAATGATACGTTCACCAAACTGACTAGCGTAGGAGTGCTCAAAGAGTGTTATCAGGTACGACTGACGATACTCGAAGCTGCAGGGGAACTGTTCCAGGAACTGTCTAACACAGTCCAGGAACAGCGTAAATGTGGTCGCGGCCATTGGCTGGGCGCAGTGGCGGCGTAGCATGGGTTGGCACCCGGGGCGATTACCCGGCGGTCATAAGTCCTAAGGCACCCCCTGGTACCCCCAGAATTTTGGGGGTTACCTACCGATTCGAAGATTGAGAGACAATCGCACCCCCTCCCCCCGTATCATGACATAAACTGCAGACTTGCCATGCAGATGTGCGCCAGTGAGTACTAATCTGCGCGACTTATGTCACCCCCTGATGCTTGGCACCCGGGGCGGACCGCCATTGGCTCTCTATTATCTCTTGTAGTGTTTGTGATACTCACCAAACTGACTAGAGTAGGAGTGCTCAAACAGCGTGATCAGGTACGACTGGCGATACTCAAAGCTGCAGGGGAACTGTTCTAGGAACTGTCTGACACAGTCCAGGAACAGTGTGAAAGTGGGCGCGGCCTTTGACTGAGTGGGTCATAGGAGCCCGTTGCAGTAGCCATTTGCCCTCTATTATCTGATTCTGATACTCACCAAACTGACTAGCGTAGGAGTGCTCAAAGAGTGTTATCAGGTACGACTGGCGATACTCAAAGCTGCAGGGAAACTGTTCCAGGAACTGTCTAACACAGTCCAGGAACAGCGTAAATGTAGGAGCGGTCTTTGGCTGGGCGGGGCCTAAGGAGCTTGTTACTGTAGCCATTAGCCCTCTATTATCTCTTGTAGTGATTGTGATACTCACCAAACTGACTAGCGTAGGAGTGCTCAAACAGCGTGATCAGGTACGACTGGCGGTACTCGAAACTGCATGGAAACTGCTCTAAGAACTGTCTAACACAGTCCAGGAATAGCGTAAATGTGGGCGCGGCCTTTGGCTGGGCGGGGCCGTAGGGGCCGCTCTAATATTGCTTAGAGTGATACTTACCGAACTGGCTAGCGTAGGAGTGCTCAAAAAGCGTGTTCAGGTACGACTGGCGGTACTCGAAGCTGCAGGGAACCTGTTCCAGGAACTGTCTAACACAGTCCAGGAACAGTGTGAAGGTGGGAGGGGCCCGCTTGTAGCCAATAACGCTCTAAAAACGTTTGAAATGATACTCACCAAACTGACTAGCGTAGGAGTGCTCAAAGAGTGTTATCAGGTACGACTGGCGATACTCGAAGCTGCAGGGAAACTGTTCCAGGAACTGTCTAACACAGTCCAGGAACAGCGTAAATGTGGGCGCGGCCTTTGGCTGGGCGGGGCCGTATGGGCCGCAGCGGTGTCGCGAACCAAACGGGTGGCCCGCTTGGAGCCATTCGCGTTCTATTAGAGCTTGGAGTCTGGAAACGAGAATTAATACTGTTTTATTTAAACTTACGCGATTCGCTTTGAAAACGCTTGTAATCCGCCAGTATGGCAAGGCTGTATGTAAGTCGGGTTGTAGCAATAATCACCTTTTTGCAACTGAATGAAATGTGCAGTAGTTAAGGCTAGTTTACGCTTTCTCTTTAATCGCCAAATGTTAATGACAAAGAAACGTACTCACCCTCTTATAGTCCTACAGTCGGGGTTAAGTATAATTTGTACTAGAGAGCAGACCAGTAGAGTAGCGTCTTCACCACGCGTGCCGTGTATTAGTACGGGCTCTGCTTTCTGTAAAAAATTGATAATTTCGTTCAGTACAATATTGTAATTTATTATGTCATGTCAAAGTTCTAGTAAATGTGTAAACATAGGTTTATAGAATTGCTATAACTTTTTGTATTGAGGCATGAATGGCATGTGAAATGTATGAAAACCATGCTTCACCTCACCCCGATCCGTTTAAGCTTATAATCTTGTTTTGTACTATCGTTTTTTAAAACCTACTTGGTGTATGTGCTGAGCGACGATGCAAGCGGTGTGCAAAGAGTTCCTGACGCTTTCTGGCCACCCGCATGACTCTAGCTTAGATATCCATTTGTCGCTTGATATTTCTCGGTCGTTGCACGCTGAAATTTAAAAATCTCGAGCTTTACATCACATAACGATGAGTAACGAATGTACAAAGCTTTAATTAAAATCTGGGATACCTTCAATTAGCTTGGAATAACTATCTAACAGTTGTTGTTGGTTGTCAACATCATCCATTGATCTGTTGTATATTTTCCATTGGGAATAATTTGAGTTACTTTCTGTACCACCACCTGAAAAAAATATACTATTTATAAAATATATTTATAAGTCTGTCGCCATAACAACAATGTTAACAGCATTGTTGTGTTCCGGCAGTTAGAGGTAAGATAGCCAGTTCCTCTGTGGTTGAGAATTCCGGGTGAAGCTCGCTTCCACCTTCGGCCTGATCATCACTTATCATCAGGTAAGATACATGCCAAGAGTTCCTCGTTTGGATAAAAAAAAATAAAAAAGCACAAAAAGATTATAATAGGACTGCTGAATAAAAGAAGTTATAATCGGTTTGTAATAAGGGGTATATTACAACCTGATAGAGCTAACTGCGCATCTCACTGGAATGTGACTCTCCCTCCCACTGTGGCGTCATGGCCGTCAAGTGTGCAGTTAACTCGACCAGTGGGTCTAGACAAAGTGCAAATTATAATCGCAAACCAGTCGAAAAGTGGTCGAAAGGCCTTTTTTTGTGGAGTTTTGACGGATTCGATTTTCGATTCGATCAAAAAGTGCATTTGGTCTAGGGGAGCTGGTTGTATATTTTATGATTTTGTTATTCGTTTACCTCTTCCAAGTTCACAGTCAAACTACTCTTCTGGACAAAGTGACTTTTTATTTCTCTTTTACCCCACTTTACTTTTTTAGGTAAAATTGCGTACCTTTACTCTGCTGCTGTGATATAGAGTTCGAGCTTCGTAAGTCGTATATGACACCCTTGGTGCCGATGGCGACGACGGTGTTCAAGATGGCTTCGTCGGGCCTGCAGCGCCGGTGCTTTGGCCCGTAGAGCGGTTGACCTGCGCGTATTAGGACTGCCTGGAATGTATTAATTTGTATGACTGATAGTAAGTACAAACCAGAAACATCTAATAAGCTATGATAACAGAACAGTGAGTGACAATGAAATAGCTAATTTCGGGAAATGTAGAAAATTAGTAGTAGTAAGTGACAATGTGTTACTACATTCAATTTGCATCTTAGAAACTACAAGTGCTAGGTGTCTCAAATTTTGCATGGGGGTTCCTTTTAGAACGTAGATGCTCACTAAGAAGGGATTTTGCAAAATTCATACCCTAAGGGGGTAAAACGGGGTCCACGCGTACGAAGTCGCGAGTAAGTCTAAAACATAGGACAGTTACATCCAATATTTTTCTATGGTTTGACTGCAAGACTTAAAATACTCCTGACTTGACTTGCCACTTGATTTTCTGCTTTCAGTGTGGATCAATTGCAATAATTGTACTCTTGCACTCTTGCAATTGCCTTTTCAGTTAAACTAGAAGTAGTTAAACAATATAACTTACCCCATTATTATGCCTGTATGAGAGCACAGGAAACCGTCCCCCTTGCCTGAAGGTGGCTGCTGCAGCTATCGTCTCATCGTCAATGTTCTTTGGAACCAAAACAGCTTTTCCGTAACTGTTGCACACTGAGTAATTTTGATTCACTCGGGATACGCGCCACTCTTCCGTTGCTAGAACCTTTGTGAACTCTCCTTCAATGCTAAAAAGAAAGATTTATTCATAGTTTTTTAAACACTGATCATAAGTGAGGGGCCACAAAAAATTCTGAATGTCACTTTGGAGCCAAAAAAATTTAGAATTTACGTAGAGTATGGCAACTGATATCAGCTTTCAAGACATAGCAGCATGCCAAAGATGGAGACAGTATCAATGATATTTATGCCAAGTATAAGTTCTCCACAATCATAATAGAATATATCTTACAAGAGTTGTATTAATGCAGCTAGAGCTAGATTAGATGCTAATACATCAAACATCTAGAATCTAGATGTACATAAATCTTTAGGTAAAAAAGCTTAACAAAATCTAAATTGAAATAACTATATTTACCTATACAGCGTATGCCCATTTTCAACAATGGGATGCATATGTCTATAAAAAAATGGGTAGAAGAGTCCAGGGTCTTGCAGACCAGACAAATTTTCCAGTGTCTGGGCCATCTGATTCAGTTCTGCAGTTGTTCCAATATCTAACTGGAAAATTTTCAGATCTTTACATTTGAGGAATAGAGAGCCTCCTTGTGGTACACCACCACTTGGTTTGTTTTCCTTCTTCTCTATGCTATCTATATTTTTGTGAAGGAGCTGAAACAGAATGAAAAATTTGTGGATTATTAAATTGTCAATTTTTTTTAATAATCTTTAGCATAAAGGCCTTTGGATACTACCAATAAAGAAATGTAAATAAAGACATACTTTTGCCTGTGACTTCGTCCCATATAATTTGGTGTCATATGTATTTTTTGTAGAGTAAGAAAAATTAAAACAATAAAAGATATGGCTGATAATAAAGCAAAAGATATCAAGGAAATCCATGAGAGATTCATCCAATGAGATTCAAGACATTTGCAGATACAAATGTACTAGCTTTTGCCTGCGGCTTCACCGGCGTGAAATTTAGTTTGTCACAGATCGTCATAAATTATAGCGTAAATGTTAATCTGGGTTATAAACAATAATACTGTAAAGTTTCAACAAAATCCGTTCAGTAGTTTTTGCGTGAAAGAGTAACAAACATCCAGACATCCTGACATCCACACAAACTTTCGCATCTATAATATTAGTGGGATTCATGTAAGAAAGTAAATGTCTATTTACATTTATTATCTGCACATATTAAATAGCAGACTTTTTAAATAGACGTTATATAACAGGTGGCATTCAATGTGATGATGATACCAATAAAAACTTCACTAAAATAACTTACTAAGCTCAGCCATAAGCCCATAAGAAATTATAATGACAATATGAATTTCGCAATGTTTGTAGTTGTTTTATTGAAATAAATCAGGGTTTATTAAAACTGCTATAGACAACATAATTATGAGAATCTCACCCATAGCTCGCGAACGCCTTCTTTTCTGGAACTCAAGATAAGGTGGTGTCCTGTAATACAAACTGTCCCATCAACATTTTCGTGATGAGGATATTTTAAAATGACACCGTCCAATTTATTTATTAATATAAGCTCGATAAACTCCATTTTACAAGAATTTGGTAAAATTATCAAATTGTTTGTAAAAATCTAAAAGCAGCTGATTTTCTGCTCTTGCCTGATTTTAACTGTCATTTACAACTGACAGTTGACAGCTGTTGTCTAGTAGCAAAATTAATAATCAAAAATAATTTTGTAACACTAAAAAACGTTTTTTGATTTAATTGTTATACTTTACGATTAAAACTACTATTAATTTTACGCAAGGTGCATAATTATTTAATTTAAATAATCACAAAGGTAAGTAATTCAATAAATAAATAAAAGCTGTGTTGGGCACTATGTGTCATTGAAAAATCAACTTTACCTGATTGCGATACGTATCAAATAAAAGAAATATGTAAAAATCGGTTACGACGCGGAAATCAGACGAAGTTCAGTTTAGTGTTTTTTCTAGCAAAAAACTGAAATAGCAATATACTCTTGCTCACGAGCTTACTACTATTCAGTGTGTCAAAAAGAGACGTGTATAGGTTTGAAAACTGAGATATAAAATCAGGTAGGCAACATTTGCCATGTAGCCAACCATAATACAGAAGTGAAGTTGTAAGCATTTGCGATGGCGATGTGTGATTTCTGTCGTTTGCGGAGAATATTTTTTTAACTTGTGTTTTTACTGATACAACGTGAGATAAATGAATGGTAAACCAAAATAAAGTGATACTACCTAAAATAGTGAAGTGAGCAAGTCGCGTTATATAGGTATCACTGCTGAATAATAACGCGAGGTGAGTTCGTCAGTGTATGTTTTGTACGAATGTACTGAAAGTAGGTATGTAGTTGGCTGGGTGTCTGAGCTTGGGTAATGACCGGTTCCCTCAATATTCAGATGTCTATTGTTAGGACATATCGTTTGGTTCTAATTCGCACCAAGTTTTACCAAAGGTTGTAATCAAAATACTGTTATTTCTTTGTCAGATGATGGAGGATAGCTCAGAGGCCCACATGGAAACAGACGTGTCTTCTACCACTGAGGATGTTCCTGGAACCCAAGAGGTATCGGGCTCTAATGGTAATGTAGACATGATTGTTATTGTTGAGAAGGTCTCTGATGATGAGAGCTCATGCAGCGATGCGACAAAAGACCATAGCAAAAAGCAATCTTCGTCCACTGACCATAAGTTGGTTCCGGACATTCCCAATCCACCTCAACCCTTACCACAGGTTGCAGAACTGCAACCACCAATGCCTGAAAAGTCTCCTTCTAAGCACACTGAGGCCCAGAAGTCACCTACAACACAAGAGCATTCTTGTAACAAAGAGGCTCTTGAAATTCCAAAAGATACACCCTCACCATCTTTAATCCGATCTGAGGAAGCTGCAGACTCTTCACCTCTTAAAGTTGATGTACAAAAATCTTCAAAAAAGAACATTACTCCTAAAAAACAAAGCCCTGTAAAAGAAGACCAAGGGAACAAAACTCCCCAAGTATCCCCCATGAAAGAACAGTTAGAGGAAACTAAAAAACCAAGCCCACAAAGAGATACTGCTCTGCAAGAAACTTCCCCAGCAATAAATGGGAATGTTGAGAATGAAAATAACATTTTGAAAGATGATGATTCCCCCCAGTCAACATCAGTCCAAATTGTTATAGAGAAAGAGCCATCTGAAGATTCACAGCCAGAAACAAACTCTGACTTAACAGAAAAAGAACACAACAAAAGTATCAGCAGGGAGTTGAAGTCTCTTATCAAGTCTGCCAAAGAATCCAAGATAATAAGTGAATGTACTCAACTGACTACAAAAACTAGGAAGTCTAGGGCTCCCTTAGATTCTGCAAACACAAGCCTCAATGTGTCTGTAGAGGCTGACAAGATACAAGACGTCAGACGCAGCAGTTCCAACTCTCAGAAGAGCAACTGTAGTGAGAAGGCTGAAAAAGTTCCAGTCAAAAGGTCAATGAGGTCACAAAATCCAGAATTTGTAAACAAGGTAAAGCAATTTTTGAACTCTGTAACTTCTAAAGTGCAAAAGGAATCTGATGAGGGTACAGATGATGATCTTGAGGAAACAAAGGTGAAGGACACTAAAAATGAATCATCACCTTATGTGCCCAAGAAGAAAAAAGTACTAGAGAATGTGGTAAGTATTTATTACTTAGTCAATTCTCTTGCAATAAAACTTTTTGCTTTATAGGAGATAGCTTTTGTTTGACAAAGTAAGTAATAATTGTCATGTTGTCTTAAAAAATGGTTGCCTCTTGTCATTAAAAATGCACTCTCAATCAGATTAAATGCTTTTTGCACAGATAATGAGTAGTCAAAATGTCAATGAATATGTAAGTTTATATTTTATTGTTATGCAGGACCAGGATAATAACAAGCTCAAGTCGGATCCGTATTGCTGGCGCTGTCATTGGGCTGTGGAGCAAGTGGCCAACGAGAAGACTCACCCACCGCTGGCATGTACGGTCTGTCCCCGTGCATTCCATTACAAATGCCTCAGCGGTGTCGAGAGAAGCAAGATCAGCCCGGAGAAGAGTTGGGTATGCCCTGAGTGCATGGCAATCCTACATGCAGAGAGCTTAGAAACCAGGTTGGTTCATTCTAGATCTTATTTTATTTATCTAGATCCATAGTCCACATATTTTTTATGAATTAATCTACCAAATGATCTTTGAGGTTATCAAATAGCATGTGGAGTTTCAGACGGAATCCAGATAAACAGTTATCTAAAATGTTGACTAGCAATTCTAAAGCCAAAAATTATGCCATCTGCCATACAAGTTTGTGAATCTTAGCTTATAATTATGTATGTTTATATTTACAGATCACAAGCAATGAAAAAGATCTCCTTGGCAACGCTGTGTGAGCTTCTGACCTTTGCTGTGGAGCGAATAATGGATCTCAATGGGGTAATTTCTTAATTTAAAGTCATTACTATGCAAATTTGGCGAAAGACTAACAACTGTTATGTGCTCATTCATAATGCTTTTGCTATTATTTTTTCTACTAACTCAATCATTTTGTTGTGCTAGTGTTTTCAGACTCATACACCACCATACATTCGAGGTAAAACCCTGCACTTTCATGCCGATTTTATTTACAATTTGGGTGAGGTTTCTTTGTGATGTTGATTGATTTTTACCAGTATCTGAATGTAACTAAATAACATAAAATTTCGTAATGTGTCTTTGGTATTCAAGTAAACAAAATTACTACTAGGTATAAAGCCATTGAAATATTTGATAATATTCTCTAAACATCATAGATGCTTTACAATGAAATGTCTACTTTCACCATAGCATCGGTGCAACAACGGGCAGTCGTATTAAAATGTATATTGCGACGCCGATCCGCCGACGCGGGCGGGACTCGGCTCGGCGGAATGACCTTGCTACTTATCTACGTGGTATACGAACAACGCTCGGCTCCGAACGTAGCCTTNATCGCCTTCTCTTTTCAACCACGCGAATCGATAACAGCGCGTCTGTATACCCGTCCCTTTCTAATCTAATAATAAACACACGTCTATCACCCTCGTGTACACGACATGCGCATTGCGTGTGTGTGCGCGCTTAATTTTTCTTGATTCATCATTTTGTCAAGCTTTCCTATTAGCAGATGTCTGTTCAGAAATTGGAGGCGTCTTTTGCACATCACGAAAATTATGACGATGCACGAGATACCGAATAAGTTTCATATCACATACTAACGTGAACGCATTAATTGAATGTGATTAAATCACATTCAATTAAAGTCTAACATTAATCATTACTAACAATTTCATTTTCACTACGTCAATAATAATAAAATTATTGAAATACATATTAATCGGCATTTATCGTATTGACCTACTCAAAGACTGTGTGATTGGCAGACAGAAAGTGTTGATACAAACTAAACACGTCGTACGTGATCTCGCGTCTGCCGAAAGAAATGCCTTTTCGTGACGTCACGATCGCACCAGCCGCTTTAGCAGGTGCGCCGACCGTTCGCAAATATGCTGCGCCTCGGCTACATTCAATTTTGCCCTGAATAATATGCTATATTCATCGCACAAATGCTTTCGACCAATTAAATTTGCTGCATAACAGTTGTCCTATAGAAAATCGAAAATGGTGACCCATTATGACTAATTATGTATTATGGTTTCTTTTTAAGTTAATTGTTCAAAAGAGGTTGTACCTATATCCTGTAGTTTTTGGTTTGTGTAAAAAGAATTAATTTGTGTATTAAACAGAAGTTTTCACCCCACTATGTACGTACATACTATATTCGAGTTTACATTTTTTATTTTAGTTATTTACACTACTTTTTGTTGTTTTCAAAACGGATCAGTCGATTGGAACGATATCGCTTGCGTAATCAAATAATAAACTATGCACCTTTCCTGTTTGTAATGAGTATAAAAACGTCTTTAAAAATTATTCTTGTCGCATGTTTAATTGATCTTTTTGTCATAGATTCATCTTGATAAACTTTATTGCATTGAAATATTTGCTGCTAAATTGTCATTGATAACTCGATATAAAGTCATCCTCATTTACATTCTAATAACAACGCAATATGTACTTTATGTGATGCTTGGATGGGCATCCCTTTCATTCGCATAATGTTATTACTTCTAATATACTTTGGCATATTATTTTGCCGCAATTAACCGATTAAACTTGGATATTAGTGTCAAAATAGGGTAAGGTAGGCCAAGTAAATTTTGTATTATGCGTAATAAAATTATGCCAAGATATATTATGGCTAACATTTTTATGCAAATGGATAGAGAACCGCTTGCGATGACTATAAAGCAAATACTTTACAATTACTAATGTATTTGAAAATTTTGATATTACAGGTGGAACCATTCATGGCGCCCGTGGATCGCACCCTATTCCCAGACTACGACAAGTATGTTGTTCACCCCATGGATCTTCTGCAAATGAAGGCAAACATTGCTGACGCTGTGTACGGCAGCACAGAAGCCTTCATAGCAGACGCGCAATGGATACTCCACAACAGCATTATATTCAACACATGTGAGCTGGGTTTTGGTCTGTCTTGATTTTTATTTTTCTTTAGCTTTACGTGTAGATTGTAAGGTTGTGAGTGGGAAGGACGATCGGTGTTTGCTTTGCTGATTTTTTTATATTGCGTAAGTTAGAAATTAATAGTTTTAAGTTAATTTTATTGTAGCATGTAAGCAATTTCCTAGTATTTTTTATGTAGGTACCTTCAGTGTTATTATGTAATAATAATTAATTATATTTAAACTTATTTATGTATATTTGTGTAATAAGTTATTTGTAATAGCCAATTGCTATCGAATATCATATTTCATGCAATAAAAGTAATTTCTTTAGTTATTAACTGTTGAATATTGAAGCGTCATATAAGTATTACAATATTAAAATGTAATTTGGATTTAACTGTGAAATGATGTCCTAAAGTTTATCAAAGAAATGGAGTAGTTTAAAGTAAAAGAAAAATATCCTAAAAGGTTCAATTTCTATATCAATATCTATTATATTTACATATGTATTTATCAATATAAAAAGTCGAGTGATGTCATCAATTTTACGGTCCCATAAACGTTTACAGTCCAATCAAAGCTGACAGCGGCCGCGCGGACCTTAGTTCGCTCCTGCCGTCTGGAGATGGGGGAAATTGAAGCGTGTCCAGAGTGCTACGCGGCGGCACACGCTCGCAAACCCACGTGGTTCACTGATGTCTGCACCACACCACACATGCTGCTGTGGGCTAAACTGAAAGGTCAGTGAACTGTACGGACCTTAGTCCGCCCCTGCCGAGCGGAGATGGGGGTAATTGATACATGTCACGAGTGTGATACAACCGACCTTAGTTCGTTTCTGCCGAGTGGAGATGGGGGAAATTGAAGCGTGTCCAGAGTGCTACGCGGCGGCGCACGCTCGCAAACCCACGTGGTTCACTGAGGTCTGCACCACACCACACATGCTGCTGTGGGCTAAACTGAAAGGTCAGTGAACTGTACGGACCTTGGTTCGCTACTGCTGAACGGAGATGGGGGAAATTGATACGTGTCCAGAGTGCTACGCGGCGGCGCACGCTCGCAAACCTACGATGTTCACCGACGTCTGCACCACACCTCACATGCTGCTGTGGGCTAAACTGAAAGGTCAGTGAATTGAAGAAAGAGACGTAACGTCAGACCGGCAAATGCTTTCATCACCATGGCGTGTAATACCACCCCACACATGCTGCTGTGAGCTAAACTCAAAGGTCAGTTAACTGTACGGACCTTAGTCCGCCCCTGTTGAGCGGAGATAGGGGAAATGAAGCGTGTCCCGAGTGAAACAAGTGGCGCACGCACGCAAACCCACGTGGTTCACCGATTACTTTAGCAGTTTAGCAAAACTCGAAGGTCAGTTTCCGTATGTAACGTTAGATCGGTAAATTATTTCATCACTAAAACTTGTACAGTAGTGTCATATAGTTCGTGACACTACGTCAAGCCAAGCCAAGTCAAGCCAAGTGGCCAAAAAGTTGACACAAAGGCGTGTTGCGAACTTTTTGGTTGTCTCCATACACACACATGCTGTGGGCTAAACTGCAAGGTCAGTGAACTGTGTGAACCGGTAATCGGCAAATGCTTTCACTATAGCGTGTTACTCGCGTGTTGTCCGAAAGCAATTTATTTGCACACAAACTTTTGACTGATTACATTTCCTACAAGAAGTTTGTTAAAGTCATTTAAATTTAATAAACGATTGAATATTGATCTCCAAATATGTAGTTCTTTCATTCGTCTTGATAATTCAGCTTCGGCCCTAACTTCTAAAATCTGTAATTTCTTTCCTTTAGGCGCATTAGGGATAATTCTCATTATGGCAACCGACTTGACTACTAACTCTCCTCTCATTATGATAACATTCTCAGTCAGTATGATTTTGAGAGAAAGAAAAAAGATAAAAAAATGTGTTTTCTTGGAATGATACATGACATGATTTAGTAAAGAACATCTTGCCAATTATACCTATTCATTAGAATAAAGATTATACTCAAGTTGTCACATTACCTTCCAGGTTTCCCATACTGGCCAGCGAAGGGCATGTCCGTCAATAACTCTGGTCTGGTCGACGTGCGTTTCTTCGGCGCGCACGACCGCGCCTGGGTTCCAGCTAAGGACTGCTTCTTGTATTCTGAGAAGGACCCCAACAATTTCCGCACTAAGCGCCAAGATATACTGGATAGTATGCAGGTGAGATATGCTTTACTTTTGTTTTCGTTTCAGCTAAAACTATGAACGTTTGAAAATGCCTCGGGTCAATATGACCCAATCTAAGTCATGCTCTAAACTCTAGCTCACGATTTTCATAGTGCTGATTTTGTACCAATAAATTCTCGAGTGGCGACCGCTGGCCAGAAGACGTAGCGTGGGCAGGCCTCCCACCAGGTGGACCGACCATCTGGTGAAGGAAGAGCCTGGATGCAGGCAGCGTAGGACCGGTCGTTATGGAAATCTTTAGGGGAGGCCTTTGTCCAGCAGTGGTCGTCATTTGGTTGAAACGAAGTTGGTGTAGTTTTGAACCAACCACGAAAATTCATATTGAAAATTTATTTCAATTCTTTACTTTTATGACATTTACACTTATCATCTGATAAACCAGGCTACACATTATAACATAACGCCCATATAATGCTAAATCTAACGTAACCCATTGTGTCAAACAATGGATTACTTGGGGGGTATAACATGGCACATTCATATTGCTAGCGCACGCTTTGAAGTTGTGTGTGATTCGGACACATTTGACCCATATGAATCATAGATCTATATCATTTCAGCCAATTACAATCAGCTGTATTGTCAAATCTTCCTTCTTATTCTTTCAGGAAGCCGAGCAGCACATTCGCAACATATCGCGCAAGTACGGCAAGTTTGTGTACCCGCCCTTCAAGACGCAGTTCGATCCGTCCCGGCTAACCGAACAACTTAAAATGATGGTAATGTAATTTTAAAAACAATTGTTACTTTTAATTCCCCTTAACATCTCTGTACTCATCACTCCCCAATCGGTCGCATATGACCGCGTAACAATAGGGATGTTTCCTGGTAAAAAAGCAAGAGTTTTAATTAGTCCGTCAGTTAGCTTATCAAAAACCACTCGACACGTATTTTTCACTTTTTTAAACTAATGAAAATGTAAAGAGATAAAGCGTGGCAAAGTTCTAAAGAAAAGGCTCGTGACGTCAGTCAGTGCGTAAAAGTGCAGCACTTTGTGACGTCGCGCGGAACTTCAACGCACTATAACCACAGCTATAACTTTGTAATTATTTGTTTGATTGACAATTAAAAATATGTGTTCAATATTTCTTTATATTAAAATTGACGGACTAAAAAAAATTTTTAGGAAACTAGCCTATTGATTGACTGCAATGCGAATCTTCATAAATTGTAAACAAAATGACGTACAATTTATGCAAAATGCTCATTCAAATGGTTTCTAATCTAACACTTTTGAGTCATATCAGTAAAACTCAATTCCCTGATTCAATCTGTATTTTTTTTTTTATTATTTTAATTGTGAATTCATAAAATGTTATCATTTCAGATTCCATCGTTCGAGGGCGAAGTAAAGGTGTCCATGAAAGAAAAGCCCTCGATTGCTTCACCAAGCATGGTGAAAGACAAACGGTGCTCAAAAAGCTCTAAGAGCTCTCACAATGAAGGGTATGTACCAAGAACAAAATTTAAATGTTTTTGCCAAATAACTTGAACTAAAAACAAAACGGAATATTTGCACATTTTAATATTTGGATTGATATTATTATGTTTTATCGAAATATTCCAGGGAAGCTAGTGACACAGAAGAAGGGTCGACCGTAACACGCAAAATGGCGGATGGAGCGGATATTGCTAGAATAGAAGAAGACACGTCTGAGAAGTAAGTTCTCTAACTTCTTAATTTTACTTGAAAAAGTAACTAATTAGACCAGGTGATCCCATTTACCAGGCGTAGCCAGCTGAATAAACTAGTTGAGTTTCCACATAAGCCAAATAAATAGGAACCTATTGGCTAGAAATTTTCTGAATCTGAACACCATCATACAAAAGTCAAAATTTTCCCTACTCATCTGATCTACTTCTAATCCACATTTTTTTTCTTTTACAGGGACAAACCAATGGAAGTAGACCCTAAACCTGCAGAATCTGAAAAACCTGAGAAACCATCAAGAAAACGCCGGCGGTCGCAAATGGAAGAAGTATCCGTTATGACCGTCATGGAGCGCAGCACAAAAGAGAAAAAAAAGAAAATCAAGACCGAGGACGAGAAAAAAGTTGATATAAAAGAAGAATCTCAAAGTTCCACCGCCAGTGGCGCAGAAGAACCTAAAAATACACCAACTAAGGTGTACTCTAAAACAAAGTCGGATAGTCCTCAAGCAAAAAGCAAAGGCAGCGAACAAACTAACGGCATCTCAGATAAAGAAAAAAATGCAAAGCTTACTCCAATCAGGCTAGTAATATCAACCAACCAAAAAAGAGTAGTCGCGAAAACAACAGGCCGAGGCAGCCCAAAGGTTTTACCCATTAGAATAAAACAGACGAAGCTGGATAAATCGATCGTCGTGACCAAAACTAAATCCAAAGACGAAAAAACAAAACAACAGAAGCGTAGGAATTCTAAAGGCAAAGACAAGTCAATGAATATTGGTACTGCTTCTGTGACAACAGAAAAGAAAGATGAAGAAAACAAGAATAGTGAAAACACTGTAGAACCTGAGAAAAACAAAGATAAAAAAGAAAGTAACAAACAAAAGGAGGATGCTAAAAAGTCGTCTTCAGAACAATCAAACACGCCAAATGTTAACGCAGAAACTCCCAAAACGGGCAAAGAACGCCCTCAATTCGATGATAATACGAGTTTAGCTGAATTGGCAAGGGGCTCCAATAGAAAAGGCGTTACAAATAGTAACGTGCACGGCCTGCCCACTATTAGCTGCGTGAGGAGTCTTTCGACGACCGCTCAGGATACCAGTACTACCACGACAAAAACTACAACGCCGTCTAAAATGATCGAAGTGACCATCGAACCCAATAGTTTGCTCACTCCCATGAGTAGCAGTAACGTTCAAAACGTGAAAGAGACGACGCCCAAAACGGCCGAGCCGTCTATGGTAGGCCGAGTGGGCGTTCGCGCGTTTGCCAGATTGAAGTCTCCTGAAACCGAGAAAAACAAGAAAAAGGAGGTCGAGGTGGAAATCAAAGCTGAGCCCATGGACTTTGAAGATCAAGAGCGCCAGATGGAAAAAGTGAATATGATGAAAACGTTCAAACTGAGGCCAGTGAATCAGGTCGCCGCGCAGAACGTGACTAGTTTGCGGGAAGTGAGGATAAATAAGGTGGTGATGACGCCATTGAATGCGCGAAAGACGGCGACTAAGGCTGTGGAGGTGCGACCTAGGGCTCGGAAGACGTTCCCTCAGCCGAAGAAAGCGGACGATGGGAGGAACGAGTTGAATAGTAAGAACTCGATGGTGTATATTCCGATTCAGCCGCCGATGACGCCGGGCCCGTTGCGAGTCCGCGCNCTCGTCGGGCTGGTTGATCCACGACCAGATGCTGGTGGTCTGCTCGAATACACCTCTTGATTCGCGCTCTTGTACTGTGTCGCAGATGAAGGTACCTGGAAGTCAAGTTTATTTGATATTGACAATATGGGCGATATGGTTGACAAACTAGTCAATGACATAACTTTTAAGATATGTCAAAACGCGAGTCTCCCACAGATTGTGTATGGCAATATAAGCTATTGCTATACAAAATCAACGAGATATTTTCCAAAAGTGGAAGCGATCCGCTGCTGAACGGGTATAACGGGTCTAACGGGAACGGGTAATCGTAGGAGCCGCTCAGAGATGCCATGCACCGAACGGATGGCCAGCTTGTAGCCGTTAACGCTCTATTAGCTCTTAGAGTGACACTCACCAAACTGACTAGCGTAGGAGTGCTCAAACAGCGTGATCAGGTACGACTGGCGGTACTCGAAACTGCATGGAAACTGCTCTAAGAACTGTCTAACACAGTCCAGGAATGGTGTGAAAGTGGGCGCGGCCTTTGGCTGGGCGGGGCCTAAAGGGCCTGTAGCAGTAGCCATTGGCCCTCCATTATCTCATGGAGTGATTGTGATACTCACCAAACTGACTAGAGTAGGAGTGCTCAAACAGCGTGATCAGGTACGACTGGCGATACTCAAAGCTGCAAGGAAACTGCTCTAAGAACTGTCGCACACAGTCCTGGAACAGCATATAAATGGACGCGGCCTTTGGCTGAGCAGGTCATAAGAGCTCGTTACAGTAGCCATTTGCCCTCTATTATCTCTTGGAGTGATTGTGATACTCACCAAACTGACTAGCGTAGGAGTGCTCAAAAAGCGTGATCAGGTACGATTGGCGATACTCGAAGCTGCAGGGAAACTGTTCCAGGAACTGTCGAACACAGTCCAGGAACAGCGTAAATGTGGGCGCGGCCTTTGGCTGGGCGAGCTGTAGGGGCCGATCTAATATTGCTTATTAGTGATACTTGGTGAGTATCACTAATAAGCAATATTAGATCGTACGAGTGTTCAAAGTCAAACAGCGTGATCAGATACGACTGGAGGTACTCGAAACTGCAGGGGAACTGTTTAACACAGTCCAGGAACATTGTAAAGGTGGGCGCGGTCTTTGACTGAGCGGGGCCATAGGGGCCGCTTTAACAGTACTTGGTATGATTCTTACCAAACTGACTAGCATAGGAGTGTTCAAAGAGTGTTATCAGGTACGACTGGCGATACTCAAAGCTGCAGGGGAACTGTTCTAAGAACTGTCTAACACAGTACAGGAATAGCGTAAATGTGGGCGCGGCTTTTGGCTGGGCGGGACCGTAGGGGCCCGTTGCAGTAGCCACTGGCCCTCTATTATCTCTTGGAGTGATTGTGATACTTACCGAACTGACTAGCGTAAGAGTGCTCAAACAGCGTGATCAGGTACGACTGGCGATACTCAAAGCTGCAAGGAAACTGCTCTAAGAACTGTCGCACACAGTCCAGGAACAGCATATAAATGGAGGCGGCCTTTGACTGAGCGGGTCATAGGAGCCCGTTGCAGTAGCCACTGGCCCTCTATTATCTCTTGGAGTGATTGTGATACTTACCGAACTGACTAGCGTAAGAGTGCTCAAACAGCGTGATCAGGTACGATTGGCGATACTCGAAGCTGCAGGGAAACTGTTCCAGGAACTGTCTAACACAGTCCAGGAACAGCGTAAATGTAGGCGCGGCCTTTGGCTGGGCGGGGCTGTAGGGGCCGATCTAATATTGCTTATTAGTGATACTTGGTGAGTATCACTAATAAGCAATATTAGATCGTACGAGTGTTCAAAGTCAAACAGCGTGATCAGATACGACTGGAGGTACTCGAAACTGCAGGGGAACTGTTTAACACAGTCCAGGAACATTGTAAAGGTGGGCGCGGTCTTTGACTGAGCGGGGCCATAGGGGCCGCTTTAACAGTACTTGGTATGATTCTTACCAAACTGACTAGCATAGGAGTGCTCAAAAAGCGTGATCAGGTACGACTGGCGGTACTCGAAGCTGCAGGGAAACTGCTCCAAGAACTGTCTAACACAGTCCAGGAACAGCGTAAATGTAGGCGCGGCCTTTGACTGGGCGGGCCGTAGGGGCCGCTCTAATATTGCTTAGAGTGATACTTACCGAACTGACTAGCGTACGAATGTTCAAAAAGCGTGATCAGGTACGACTGGCGATACTCGAAGCTGCAGGGGAACTGTTCCAGGAACTGTCTAACACAGTCCAGGAACAGCGTAAATGTGGGCGCGGCCTTTGGCTGGGTGGGGCCGTATGGGGCCCGTTGCAGTAGCCACTGGCCCTCTATTATCTCTTGGAGTGATTGTGATACTTACCGAACTGACTAGCGTAGGAGTGCTCACACAGCGTGATCAGGTACGACTGGCGATACTCAAAGCTGCAAGGAAACTGCTCTAAGAACTGTCGCACACAGTCCAGGAACAGCATATAAATGGACGCGGCCTTTGACTGAGCGGGTCATAGGAGCCCGTTACAGTAGCCATTTGCCCTCTATTATCTGATTCTGATACTCACCAAACTGACTAGCGTAGGAGTGCTCAAAGAGTGTTATCAGGTACGACTGGCGATACTCAAAGCTGCAGGGAAACTGTTCCAGGAACTGTCTAACACAGTCCAGGAACAGCGTAAATGTAGGCGCGGCCTTTGGCTGGGAGGGGCCGTAGGGGCCGCTCTATTATTTTTTGGAGTGATACTCACCAAATTGACTAGCGTAGAAGTGCTCAAAAAGTGTTATCAGGTACGACTGGCGATACTCGAAGCTGCAGGGAACCTGTTCCAGGAACTGTCTAACGCAGTCGAGGAACAGCGTAAATGTGGGTGCGGGCTTTTTACAGTAGCCATTGGCCCTCTATTGTCTCTTGGAGTGATTGTGATACTCACCAAACTGACTAGCGTAGGAGTGCTCAAAGAGTGTTATCAGGTACGACTGGCGATACTCGAAGCTGCAGGGAAACTGCTCCAGGAACTGTCTAACACAGTCCAGGAACAGCGTAAATGTAGGCGCGGCCTTTGGCTGGGCGGGACCGTATGGGCCGCAGCGGTGCCGCGAGCCGAAAGGATGACCCGCTTGGAGCCATTCGCGTTCTATTAGAGCTTGGAGGCTGAAAATGAGAATAAATATTGTTTTAACTGACGCGTAAAGTCGACACTTGACTACACATCGGACTGTACATAGTTGCAAAATAGCATCATTTAAAACTGAATGAAATGTAGTGCCAGTGTATTAATAAGGCCAGCTTTCACGTTTTTTTATGGTGCCCCCAAAAGTATTATTAAATCAAAAAGAAATGTACTCACCCTCTTATAGTTCTACAGTCGGGGTTAAGTATAATTTGTACTAAAGAGCAGACCAGCAGAGTAGCGTCTTCACCGCGCGTGCCGTGTATTAGTACGGGTTCTGCTTTCTGTAATAAAGAGTTGACTCGTTTAATGTTGATCAAATTAATCTGGTCAATCTCAGTGCAAAATTTGAAATGCAACCTTAAGTCTAGTTTGATAAATACTATTTTAGAAACCTACTTGGTGTATGTGTTGAGCGACGATACAAGCGGTGTGCAAAGAGTTCCTGACACTTTCTGGCCACCCGCATGACTCTAACTTAGATATCCATTTGTCGCTTGATATTTCTCGGTCGTTGCACGCTGAAATGTTAAAAATCACGAGCGTTAAATCACATAACGATGAGTAACGAATGTACAATGCATTAATGAAAATCTGGGATACCTTCAATTAGCTTGGAATAACTATCTAACAGCTGTTGTTGGTTGTCAACATCATCCATGGATCTATTGTAAATTTTCCACTGGGAATAATTTGAGTTACTTTCTGTACCACCCCCTGCAAAAATATGCCATTAATAAACAAAAAGATTATATAGGACTGCTGAATAAAAAGAGTTATAATCGGTTTGTAATAAGGGGTATATTACAACATTATACAGGGTGTTAGGTAAATGGGTATATGAGCTGACACTAGCCCATGTTAACATACGCATATAAATGGTATGGTGAAGTCAGAAAATTGATATCATCATTTTATTTTTTTAAATGTTCATACAAAATAAAATTTATAAAATCAGATTTGTATGAACATTAAAATAATTAAAATGATGATATCAATTAGAGATGAAACGGATATCCGGTAACTATCCGGTAGGCCGGATATCCGGCCTCAATTTACTATCCGGCCGGATACCGGATAGTAGCTCACTTTCCGGCCGGATACCGGATATTTAAAAACTACGACAATTTCCTATAATAAAATGAAATACATTAATCTTTTGAGGTAAATATCAATACAATGGCCTAAANCTCGTCGGGCTGGTTGATCCACGACCAATATACCGATCCAAAGGCTATTAAGATAACGACATGGAGGCCTCAAGGCTGATAAGGTGAAAACATACAGGTCTAAGGCTGTTTAGGTAATGACATACCGGTTAAGTGCTGGTAAGTTGATGCTATGCAGGCTTCAAGACTGACAAGATAATGATACACAGGTCTAGAGGCTGATGAGATAATGACATACAGGTGCAAAGGCTGACAAGGTGATGACGCGAAAATGATGGGATATTCCCTTACCTTCCCATATAACGTAGCTCATGGGCGCCACGGAAGGCCATATCACGTTAGGAGTGGGGTCGTACAGAGGGTTAATGTACGCTGGAAGCTCGTCGGGCTGGTTGATCCACGACCANATGCGCGAAAGACGGCGACTAAGGCTGTGGAGGTGCGACCTAGGGCTCGGAAGACGTTCCCTCAGCCGAAGAAGCCGGATGATGGAAGGAACGAGTTGAACAGCAAGAACTCGATGGTGTATATTCCCATCCAGCCGCCGATGACGCCGGGCCCGCTGCGGGTCCGCGCGCCGGTCAGCTGTGCCAATGGACCGATGACCGTCTCGACAGGACCGAGGCCAATGGCTCCCATAATGACTACTTCTCGTAAGTATAAAATCATCGTTATTTGTTTAAAATCTACGAAACATCTTGGAGATTTTCTTAGTTAAGAACTTCGCCATTCGCATGGATGGCAGTTAAACAGTATTCTTAAAAATAGGTACGCCCTGTAGATATAGCGGCACATCGCTTTTCTTAATACTTTTTTGCTTCTTTATTCAGTGTCTTTAACCTAATTAACATTCTAATACTCCACGAAGCAATCACGAAACTAAATCTGTCACTAATGCTACTTAATGCTAAGTTCAGATGGTCGCGCTCCCACACAAAAGAGTTTCTGTTATTACATAAGCACGCGTGTTATTATGTGTCCAAGATATGCATCTAAGGCTGAGTTGCACCAACTTTGACCGTAACTTCAACAATAACCGGTGCTTTTTATGGAGTTTGACATTTGTTAAAGTCAATATAAGATGGCGCAACTCAGCATAAATATTTATCGATACTAGTGATTCGTGCCAAGCTCATCTATACCCTACATCCCTAATTACAGCGAACAACATAGTGAACACCGTGACAACGCCGCTAGTGCCGTCCAGTGTGCCGCCTCTCGTCACGCCGACCTCATTGCCTCTACCCACCTCGTCTATGGTCACCAACCCACTGCCACTGGTGCAGGTGGGACAAGTCCCGACTACCGTACATAGGGTGCCGCTGATCACGTCTGTTAATGGACAGTGGACGTTCAGTCTGCAACCGATTATGTCGGTTGGAGGAGGGATGGATGTAAGTATTAGGTATATCTTTGTCTATTCTAACGTCCGTATTCACAATCGAGGCTTGCTTATGTGAAACAGCAAATAAAACGCACAGCGTTGAATAGAGCTCTGTGATTGATTCATGTGTCACCCTGTGCGTCCACGCGCACTGTGAGACCTCATAGTAATGTTTTTGAATACGGGTGTTAGTTTGCTTACTCTCTACTTTTCTATTTGACTGCCAATGGAATCATGTAACTTGGCTTAATTTGTTTGGGCAATTTAAACCAGTAGTTTTTTTTTTACATAATTTTAATAAAACTATAAAACAAGCCTCGTTAGTCCAGTTCGTGCATTTTTTTTTAAATACGTCATTTGAACATAAGAATAAATATTTTACCTTTTTTCAGCCCTTAATGTCTATCTTTTAATAATTGAGAAACTCATTCAAATACCAAGAACTGAAAAAGTCCCATGTCCAGTGTCCAGCACTTTATCTCAATGAAATGTGTCACGATATACAATAAAAATCGACCTCTCTTCTCTTACAGGATTCGTCAACCCCACCGCTGCTAAACGGCCTCCCAGAGCGTCCCAACCCACCAATGACCATCACTCCACTACCGCCGGCGTCTACCGTTCCGGCTATTATACCGACGCCTACCGTTGTACCGGTACCGGGCCCGCCGGTCATAGTGACCAATACGCCTAACGCTTCTAATACGGCCAACGTATCTAACACGGTTAACGTGACGAATGCGTCTAACTCGCCAGTGCCGGCTTTGACTTCGGCGAATAATACGACGCCGAACTCGAGGACACCGGATAGTAACACGGCCAACCCTGGAGAGGTAAGTGTCTTGGTCAATATAAATCTATAATATACAGTCTCAGTTTGTTTGGGATCAGTTAATACATACAATTCTTATAATTTCTTAGCTTGTTTTTTAAATAGACTTCTTGTACAAAATTAAAACAGGTTTCAGTATTATTTATTATTATCATTATTGGCCACACGCCAGTCTGACTCCGCCCACTTTGATATGAATTCGCATCCGTAAAAGCTCCGCACTATTTAATGCGGATGAAGATATCTCGAATTAATGGATACGGATACCCATAAAGACTTGTTCGTACTAGTCGAGTAATTTAGTACAGTAACTCGCTCTTAGTAACTAAACTACTCGCTGCTGACCAAAAAACCGTTCGCACTTTGGTCGAGCACAGTTTACTTGTAATTAGTGATGTTTGTATGAACTCGACTAAACCGCCCGCTTCGGACTCGTTTAGGCGATGAGAGAATGAGCAGGGATGCGTGGTGGGGTGTGCCACTCGCCTATCATAATATAACAAAATGGATTGGTTCGACTAAAACGGTTAAGTACTCTACTACATTTTTGGTGTTCGGACACGTTAAGCTACTCGATTACTCGTCACTCGACTAAATTACTTGACTTGCGAACCAGGCTTAAGCCTTGATCACACGTACCGAGTAAACGGGCGAGACATTAAAATGTTTACTCGGTCGAGACAGTTGGGTGAGCGAGTCACATACTCGATATTCATACACACCGAGTACTCGGCAGAGAGCACTGTCTCGCCCGTTTGCTCGGTACGTGTGATCAAGGCTTTAACACCTCGGTGTCAACCATCTAATTTTTACGTATCTTTAGTTCCCGCAGCCTCCAAGACTGCAGCAGCGGCCAGTGCTGCTAAACCCGCTGGACTCGCTGACGCCCATCGGCAACGTGCCGCCGCCCTCCTCCGTCGGCCCGGTCACTGCCAAGCTCAACCAGAACGCCGTCAAGGTAAGGAACTCTTTAGTAGAAGGATTCGATGATTATATCCATTGGATATATGGTCTGCGCCTAGTCTAAATTGGATATTATCCAATTTAGACTAGGCGCAGACCACCGATTTTTAATTGGCCGATAGTTGGCCCCGATTTTAATTTGTATGAAGAATGTGTAATGTGCGCACTCCCATACATACCCATACTGATCAACTGCCCGACTAAACTATCGGCCGACGAAAAATCGATGGTCTGCGCGTAGGCTTAAAAGAATAACTAGACAGTAGACACTGAATCTGGGGAAACCATGAGCTATCAAGACACTGTTCCATAGAGCTATTGCTGCTCCATAGAGTTAGTAAACATACAAAACACAAATCAAACTATACAGCTTTTTGGATCAACATCGATTTACATCATAATAGCACAAAAAATATCTATCTAATAGCGATATTTCATATTTTCAGTTAACGGACTTCTTCCGGACGTTGCTGGAAGACTCCCTGGAGAAGTTGGACGACCCGGCGACGCAGGTGACGACGCTGAAGCTGCAGAGCGA
The DNA here is from genome assembly GCF_004193835.3 of Ostrinia furnacalis. Taxonomy (NCBI): domain Eukaryota; kingdom Metazoa; phylum Arthropoda; class Insecta; order Lepidoptera; family Crambidae; genus Ostrinia; species Ostrinia furnacalis. Next base: position 489,446 of record NW_021132730.1, read on the forward strand.
GCAGATGGCCTGGCGCCATCAGCAAGAGATTGAAGAGATGAAGCACAACCACGGTATGTTGATGTTAGGCTCTTTAACCGCTCGAGTCCCAGACGGCATTCATTAATGTCATAACAATTGATTATCTATTGTGTCTAGATTCGCGGGCCTTGAAGGATTAAGCCTAGGCGCAGACACCCGATTTTTCTTGGGCCGATAGTTTAGTCGGGCAGTTAATCAGTATGGGCATGTATGAAAGTGCGCACATTACACCGATTTGATTTGGCAGATTCTTCATACATATAAATCGGGCCCAACTATCGGCCAACTAAAAATCGGTGGTCTGCGCCTAGGCTAACGCCCAATGCAGCATACCTTCAGCAACAATAGGAAGGTATACGCCCGTATTCACAAACATTACTATGAGGTCTCACAGTGCGCGTGGACGCACAGGGTGACACACGAACCAATCACAGCTCTATTCAATGCTATGCGTTCGATTTTCTACTTTACTTAAGCAAGCATCATTTGTGAATACGGGCGTTAGTCCCCACAGTAAGATAACGAGTAACTTACACGAGGCAACTTAGCCCGGTTTCCACCAAAGCAGAGCAGAGCGGAGCGGAACAAAAGAAAAGTGAAAATAATGAATTTGGTTGGTTATTCAAAACACTTCTCTGCTTGGCCTTGGTGGAAACCGGTCCCTACACCCCCCACGCTGACCAAATAGGTTGAGAATTGAGGAGGCCTGAGGGCCGAAATAAGTGGCAATTTTTGATCGCACTGAATCCCTTCACGGAGCGAAGTAAGGCCATACAAAAAACGCCGGAGTGAAGGCCTTTCGAAGTCACGTTTGCCACTTGTCTATGGTGGCTGGGAGCTGATGTTATTATACATAATTTCTCCCTTAGAAATTGAAGCTATAGGGAGGCAGAATCGCCACCAATCAATTGACACTCTTTTTATAAGCTCTCAAAACGATTAATTTTAAGTCTTCCATAGATTTTGTCTATGTCCAAATCAACAATGCAAACCTATTTTGTCTTATTATATCGATCAACGTGGAAAGCATTGGGGGAGGTCTATGTTCAGCAGTGGACGTCCTATGGCTGAGATGATGATGATGAACCTATTTTGACTTAATTGACTATTCTATTAAAATACTCTTTGTCCATCAGAACTTGTCTTGGCGGAGATGAGGGCGTCGTATGAAAAAGAGAAGGCGCGAATGATGTCCGAAATGCGGCGCGTGGCGCAGACCGAGCTCGAAGCGGCCGTCAAACAGGCCAAGGCCAAGCAGTGGTGAGTAAGCCGTGTGTACTGTAAAGTGGAATAAGCCTATCTAGGGATAAGCTTTAGTTCGTCCGATGTTGATGCGGTGTCTATGAGTAGGACAAAATGTACACGACAATCAAGATTTGGTATGTGAATAGGAGTCTCGTCGAGCAATGTGTTATCCAGTGTTTTAAAGTAATAAAGTCTTTATTTTAACTGGGAATATCAACAAATTCGTTGTTCCCGTTATTTTCCTGGGCACATCGTGATATCATGATATGGCCAGCTAAATCATGAAGTGGCCGGCGTACCAGACGTGCCCGGGCTTATCACGATGTGCCGAATCCAACGATCGGCGCACAACATAAGTATTGCATTGAGCGGGTATTTCCATCTGTCCCTTGTCATCTGGGTATGCCTCCCAATTTAACATAGTTTGTTCTCCTGTGTGTGTGCTGTGCCATATTATTTCAATAAACTTGTTTGTTTTTAGGTGTGCGAACTGCTACCAAGAGGCGCAGTTCTACTGCTGCTGGAATACTTCGTACTGCGACTACCCATGCCAGCGCGCGCACTGGGCGCAGCACTATGCCGTCTGCACGCAGCAAAGGGTACGTATCACACCCCTACCCTTCCCCACACACTTATTGTAACCTTCGTGACAGTTTTGACACGCGTATAGTTCCAAAATACTGAACTGTCCTATGCATGACATTGACAGTGGGGCGCCACCGTCAATACCGGATCGCTAGTTCCGATTTTTGCCATGTTGGAAACCATATAGTTGAACGATGGTAACGCCCCCCTGTCATTGAGTTTGGCGGGACAGTTCAGCGTGGGTCATCTATATTACATTACGCAGCACTTGACATTGGCGAAATTGTGGTTTCTAAGGGACGATACTCATTAACCGGCGCGCGTCGGAGCGCACTTACACGGCCCTAAAGAAAATAGTATTTTATTAACAGTTCTTAGAGTCGTAACTGCTTACAACTGGTTAACTGACATTTCAATCCGGACGGATGCGCGAGCATGCGTCGGAAGCCGATCGGCTTTGAGCGTATTCCAGCGAATACGCGCGCAGACGCGCTCAGTCCACCGCATTTTTGGCCGAACGGACTCGCGCCGGTCAATGTGAATCCTACCTTACGCTCTATTCATGGTTTCAATTTACGGACTTGGTTCTGAAGTTAAAATCTCACATTTGTATGTTGAACAACGTAATGGCTCCCAGATTGCTCAGAATGCTTACATCGACCTGATTTTGTGTTCCGAAGAGCACATTTAACCGGTGTTTTTGAATCATGGCCGATGCCTATAAAATACCTTATAAAGTCCTTCACCTAGGTTGTTGATAAAACAGTTTATATGAATTTTATGTGCCTATGTTACAGGACACTCCCAGTAATCCGAACGAAGCGCCTGGCAGTAGATTGCAACCGCAACCAGAAAATATACCCGTAAGTTTTAACCATAATTCGATGTCAGTTCCTGTGATATGTGTTCTCCCGTATTTTTTTTGTCACATTCACATCATAGCTTTATAACATTGCACGATGCGACAGCGAATTTAATAAGATGATTCTAAAAAATCTATACTATATTATAAATGCGAAAGTAACTCTGTCTGTCTGTCTCTCTTTCACGCCTAAACCACTGAACCGATTTTGATGAAATTTGGCATAGAGATAGTTTGAGTCCCGGGAAAGGACATAGGATAGTTTTTATCCCGGTTTTTTAAACACGGACGCGCGCGATTACGTTTTTCTGTGACAGACAAAATTCCACGCGGGCGAAGCCGCGGGCGGAAAGCTAGTAGTCAATAAAAACAATCCCAACTAATATTATAAATGCGAAAGTAACTCTGTCTGTCTGTCTGTCTGTTACGCTTTCCCGCTTAAACCTCGCAACCGATTTTGATGAAATTTGGCATAGAGATAGTTTGAGTCCCGGGAAAGAACATAGGATAGTTTTTATCCCAGTTTTTGAAACAGGGACGCGCGCGATAAAGTTTTTCTGTGACAGACAAAATTCCACGCGGGCGAAGCCGCGGGCGGAAAGCTAGTAGTCAATAAAAACAATATCCAATTGTTTTACTCTCTTGTATTTTTTGTAACATCAAGCATCACGTATTATACAGGGTGTTAGGTAAATGGGTATATGAGCCGACAATAGCCCATGTTAACATATGCATATAAATGGTATGGTGAAGTCAGATAATTGATATCATCATTTTAATTATTTTAATTTTCATACAAATCTGATTTTATAAATTTTATTTTGTATGAACATTTAAAAAATTAAAATGATGATATCAAATTTCTGACTTCACCATACCATTTATATGCGTATGTTAACATGGGCTAATGTCGGCTCATATACCTATTTACCTAACACCCTGTATATTATAAAAAAAAAGCGAAAATCCAATATTAAATTGAATTATTTTTGTCAGAAATGCACCACGGCGCCAAGCGCGACCCCCACGCTAACCGTTGGCGGTAAGATCGCGCAAGCGCGGGCTCCCACCAACCAAGACGCCCCGCCCACGTCTAAATCTTCTTCCATCATCAGTAAGTTTCGAAACTAACTATAGTTATCTAACTTTAATGACTAGCTATTGCCTGCGCTGCATTCTTGATAAAAGTTATTTATATTACTTTGATATTCTTTGTTCTGAGGCTGAAATGCTGACTCATCTCTTCCATTAAAATAATGTCACTGTTTTAAAATTATTAATTACTTCTTATAGTTGGACTCGAGATATGTTTTCGTCACGTTTTATAAAATATGATTGCCATCCGCGAATGTACAGACTAGATTACATTTCATTCATAAAATATAGCTATAAAAATCCTTTTTTGTTCGACTGTTCACATTTTATCATCACCTAATTCACTCGTATTTCTGTTTGTTCCAAAAAGAGTTTCATGAAATCGAGTTGACCTTTGAATCGTTTTGCAATAAAAAACAAATTCTAAACAATTCACAGTGAGCATGGTAGAAGACAAAAGTGGGAATCAGACGATGAAGTGCGTGGGCGTCTACAAGCCGTCCGCGCCTGCCGTCTCCAACCAGATCTCGCCGATCGTTCAGGTTTGTCACACACAGCCCATAAAACCAGGCCTGTTCATCTCCGCGAGTTTACATCGAAAACAAAACACGCACGATGGCCCACCTACAGAATACTATTCGACAAGGCCTCACATACGAGCGAACATTGACTCACGCACGCGTATTCTTGTGTATGATGGAATAAAATAAAGAAAATGGTGTACCTAATACTGTGCAGTATATTTAACTGCCTAAATAATAATAAAAACACATAATGTACTTTTTAAGTTGCCTCAAGACACTGAGAGGTAAGTAAGTAGTTAATATTATTCATGATAATTCAATGTATAGCCTGACCAGGAACATAAAAACCCTGGCATAGAGGCGCCTCAATTGCATTTGATAGTGCAACACTGAGTACAGTCGTACCTGTGTTAAATTAATAGGCTAACTTTATGTATCAGGATTCAGGATTACGGGCTAATTTGATATTTTCATAAATTAACGAAATAATATTATTATAGGTAACCTGATTTAAATAAATTAAATGAAACCATCAATCGAGCTAGTAGATTTATTTTATTATTCATCAATAATCAAATTCNTTTTCAAAGAAAATTGTATTTTAAAGTCATATTACTTGGATTAGTCCGTACTAGTCGCGTCAAGTATGCTAAATTACTACGTACTAGGTGGAACAGGTATTTGGATCGAGTATTAATAAATACTTGGAATAGGTGCACCTAGTATCAAATTTACCTAGTATAACCCATCTCTAGTGTGTACTGTATCTAGGGGCTTATTCCACTATTCCCCGTTGACATTTGTTCATTGTTGTGACTTTTTGTTCACTAATCCCCGTTAACGCCAATAGGAGCTTTATAATGGGGAATAATGAACTAAAAAGTTCATTAATCCCCGTTATATTAGGATTTTATTTTTAACGTAATGGGGATTAATGAACTTTTTAGTTCATTGTTCCCCATTATAACACAATTGGCGTTAACGGGGAATAGTGAACAAAAAGTTCAGTAATCCCCTTTGACGGGGATTGTCAACGGGGAATAGTGGAATAAGCCTATCTAGGGATAAGCTTTAGTTCGTCCGATGTTGATGCGGTGTCTATGAGTAGGACAAAAGGTACACGACAATCAAGATTTGGTATGTAAGTAAATAGGAGTCCTCATCGAGCAATGTGTTATACAGTGTTTAACTGGGAATATCAACAAATTCGTTGTTCCCGTTATTTTCCTAGGCACATCGTGATATCATGATATGGCCAGCTAAATCATGAAGTGGCCGGCGTACCAGACGTGCCCGGGCTTATCACGATGTGCCGAATCCAACGTTCAGCGCACAACAAAAGTATTGTAATTGAGCGGGTATTTCCATCTGTCCCTTGTCATCTGGGTATGCCCCCCAATTTAACATAGTTTGTTCTCCGTTGCTGTGCCATATTATTTCAATAAATTTTGTTTGTTTTTAGGTGTGCGAACTGCTACCAAGAGGCGCAGTTCTACTGCTGCTGGAATACTTCGTACTGCGACTATCCGTGCCAGCGCGCGCACTGGGCGCAGCACTATGCTGTCTGCACGCAGCAAAGGGTATGTATCACACCCCTACCCTTATTGTAACCTTCATTCGTGACAGTTGACACGCGTATTATAGATGACCCACGCTGAACTTTCCCACCAAACTCAATGACAGGGGGGCGCTACCATCGTTCAACTATATGGTTTCCAACATGGCAAAAATCGGAACTAGCGATCCGGTATTGACGGTGGCGCCCCACTGTCAATGTCATGCATAGGACAGTTCAGTATTTTGGAACTATACATTACGCTGCACTCGAGACATTGGCGAAATTGTAGTTCCTAACACAGAGCACGTTCCTAAGGGACGATACCCATTGACCGGCGCGCGTCGGAGCGCACTTACACGGCCGTAAAGAAAATAGCATTTTATTAACAGTTCTTGGAGTCGTACTTGCTTACAACTGATTAACTGACATTTCAATCCGGACGGATGCGCGAGCATGCGTCGGAAGCCGATCGGCTTTGAGCGTATTCCAGCGAATACGCGCGCAGACGCGCTCAGTCCACCGTATTTTTGGCCGAACGTACTCGCGCCGGTCAATGTGAATCCTACCTTACGCTCTATTCATGGTTTCAATAAAATGTACGGACTTGGTTCTGAAGTTAACATCTCACATTTGTGTGTTGAACAACGTAATGGCTCCCAGATTGCTCAGAATGCTTACATCGACCTGATTTTGTGTTCCGAAGAGCACATTTAACCGGTGTTTTTGAATCATGGCCGATGCCTATAAAATACCTTATAAAGTCCTTCACCTAGGTTGTTGATAAAACAGTTTATATGAATTTTATGTGCCTATGTTACAGGACACTCCCAGTAATCCGAACGAAGCGCCTGGCAGTAGATTGCAACCGCAACCAGAAAATATTCCCGTAAGTTTTAACCATAATTCGATGTCAGTTCCTGTGATATGTGTTCTCCCGTATTTTTTTTGTCACATTCACATCATAGCTTTATAACATTGCACGATGCGACAGCGAATTTAATAAGATGACTCTAAAAAATCTATACTATCTATACTATAATATTATAAATGCGAAAGTAACTCTGTCTGTCTGTCTGTCTCTCTTTCACGCTTAAACCACTGAACCGATTTTGATGAAATTTGGCAGGGAGATAGTTTGAGTCCCGGGAAAGGACATAGGATAGTTTTTATCCCGGTTTTTGAAACAGGGACACGCGCGATAACGTTTTTCTGTGACAGACAAAATTCCACGCGGGCGAAGCCGCTGGCGAAAAGCTAGTAGTCAATAAAAACAATATCCAATTGTTTTACTCTCTTGTATTTTTTGTAACATCAAGCATCACGTATTATACAGGGTGTTAGGTAAATGGGAATATGAGCCGACACTACCCCATGTTAACATATGCATATAAATGGTATGGTGAAGTCAGAAAATTGATATCATCATTTTAATTATTTTAATTTTCATACAAATCTGATTTTATAAATTTTATTTTGTATGAACATTTAAAAAATTAAAATGATGATATCAAATTTCTGACTTCACCATACCATTTATATGCGTATGTTAACATGGGCTAATGTCGGCTCATATACCTATTTACCTAACACCCTGTATATTATAAAAAAAAAGCGAAAATCCAATATTAAATTGAATTATTTTTGTCAGAAATGCACCACGGCGCCGAGCGCGACTCCCACGCTAACAGTTGGCGGTAAGATCGCACAAGCGCGGGCTCCCACCAACCAAGACGCCCCGCCCACGTCTAAATCTTCTTCCATCATCAGTAAGTTTCGAAACTAACTATAGTTATCCAACTTTAATGACTAGCTATTGCCTGCGCTGCATTCTTGATAAAAAGTTATTTGTATTACTTTGATATTCTTTGTTCTGAGGCTGAAATGCTGACTCATCTCTTCCATTAAAATAATGTCACTGTTTTAAAATTATTAATTACTTCTTATAGTTGGACTCGAGATATGTTTTCGTCACGTTTTATAAAATATGATTGCCATCCGCGAATGTACAGACTAGATTACATTTCATAAAAGAAAGTCGTGTTAGTTACTCCACTTATAACTCAAGAACGGCTGAACCGATTTAGCTGAAAATTGTCAGGGAGGTAATTTAGAGCCAGGAGAAGGACATAGGATACTTTTTATTCCGTTCGAAATTAAAAAAAAAGTCTGCTTATTTATTGCCATTAAGGCGGAACAAAGTTCGCCGGGTCAGCTAGTATAGCTATAAAAATCCTTTTTTGTTCGACTGTTCACATTTTATCATCACCTAATTCACTCGTATTTCTGTTTGTTCCAAAAAGAGTTTCATGAAATCGAGTTGACCTTTGAATCGTTTTGCAATGTTTTAAAATAAATTCTAAATACTTCACAGTGAGCATGGTAGAAGACAAAAGTGGGAATCAGACGATGAAGTGCGTGGGCGTCTACAAGCCGTCCGCGCCTGCCGTCTCCAACCAGATCTCGCCGATCCTTCAGGTTTGGCACAACCCATAAAACATTAAAACCCAGGGGGCAGGGGAGGGGCATTTGCTGAAATCTCGCCGAAAACGTATGAACTCGCCTAAAAGCGCTACAGTCGCTTTAAAAGAGCTAAGTCTAATGATCTGACCTAAAAATCGGGTTTGTCCCCTCTAAGCCAGTGACGGGGTACGCCCAGCATGGGCAAATGTAATTTATTTTTTTGTCTCCTCTAGGCCAGAAGTGGGCCGCAGCATGGGCAAATACTTGTAATTTATTTCTACTACTTTGCCCTCACTATGTTTAAAGTAGTCGTCCTTTAGTCCGCATACGAAACTGATTTTAGAATAATTTTTACTTATGTTCCTGTTTCCATCTTCATCATCCATCATGTCATTTAGTATCCACTGCATGAATACGACTTAATTTACCAGAGACAAATGAAAGATTTGGTCTACTATCCCCACGCCTGACCAAACTGGTTGGGGAGATAAAAATGTAATATTGAGGTCTATTACACTTTGATAACCTGAATTTGATCACCGAGGCGACACTTTTTGGTATCCTTTGATCACACATAGATAAAAATGTCCTCTTTGATCACCTACGGTGATTTTATCCAAGGGTGATCAAAGGACTCCAAAGTGACGCTGGGAGTCCACTTTGATCACTTTAGTGATCAAATTAAAATAGACCATTATTTAGTGGTAAAAAGAAAATGAAGTCGAGAATTAAGCTCGATATATTTGATTGGTTTAAAACTAATTTTGTGTTTCAGATGCCGAATAACGAAGAGAACGCCACCACAAACAAAATGATGACATCGGGCGGCTACCTCATAGTCGGCGGAAACACCACAAACCAGGTCACGACGCCGCCGCGCCGCGCTCACACCATCCAGTACCACTACACCTGAGGATTGCTGCACACAGCTCCACAGTGGTCTGGTGACGTCATTGTAATCGATTAGCAAACAATAGACTAAAGCCTGGTCCGTAAGCACGTAGAATTTTGTCCAATGACCCCAAGCTACCTATCCTTATNACTGCAATGTCTGCTCATGAACGCTTCAAACTCGGTACTTCTTTCCCAATCCCATAAAATTCAACACTTAGAAAGTGACAAAATTTTTAAAATATGTAGTTGAAACAAACCACAGCTAATTTTCATAGTGGACTGTACTATACGATAAACATGTCAGTCAATTTGACAACCTTTGTCGGAAACATTATTCAATGAAAATATTGTCCAAACCCTTAGTATTTCTCTTCGACAAATACTTTAACACATTGTGAACCACTTTTCTTTCACGACTATAAAAAAATTTTAGCAATTTAATTCATAAAACCAATTGCGCACATTTAAAATAAAGTTTGTTTACACTTTGACAGCAATAGACTGACATGCAAGGTGACATGTCAATGAAGTTTTCAGTTACTGTTGCCATTAAAAGAAATTAGTACCATTAGTTTTCCGCAACATGGCGAGGGTTTTTATGTTCCTGGTCAGGCTATAAATCATGTATTTCCTCCGCCATTTTCCGCAGTTTGGCACCTCATGTCACATCATTTTACCGAAGTCAGCCCTATAGCTTGGGCGCAGTGCCGATCACTGACGTTTGTCAACAAAATGGTGCTTGACTCTTGAGACAGGCTAAATTACACCATATTGTTAATGACATTGAGCATACATTTTTTTAAATACCTTCGCGAAGTGAAACTTCTGTACGTAGTACTTATTATTATTCTGTGATAAAACTGAAAAAGCTCAGAAGGATCGGTTCTTGACGAAAACAACGAACTTCGGAATAGTCTTTATTTTCACTTTCACCACTCTCGCTGCACAACAATACCCGACGGGTTTCGCAATTCGAATGGCGGACTGAGGCAGTGTTGCCAGTTTAATCGATTCATTTATAGACTCCAAATTATGATTATGATTAACTGAGAATATTACTATTTGATTAATTTAGTGATTAAAGTAAATTATATAATTAATTAATGGTGAATATATGTATAGTACGCAATAAAATATAAACGACTGTTACAAAACATTAAGGCTGAGTTTTACCACCTTACTTTAACCGTACCTATAACAATATTCGGTGTTTTTAGTATGAAGCTGGACAGACTTTTGACGTTTGTTAAAGTAAGATGGTGCAACTCTGCCTTAAATATTCAAATATTTGTAATTTCTACTACTTTTTTTTACATACGGTTCTGTTTAGTAATCTATCATCATCATCATCATCAGGTCACTTAAATGAAACTGAAGTCGAGAACTAGGCGTGGTTGTAGTTAGTTTTGCAGGGCAATCGAATCGCATTTAGCATCTTGATTGGACCATGCGCGATTTGTGATTTATCTTCCTAGAACCAACCCAGATCCCCCCAGAAAGCAAGCAGCCTATCTAGGCCGCTACAGGCCTCCTGCAGCGATGCTGATGATTAACTAGGCGTGTTAAATTTGATTGGTTTAAAACGAATTTTGTGTGTCAGATGCCGAATAACGAAGAGAACGCCACCACCAACAAAATGATGACATCGGGCGGCTACCTCATAGTCGGCGGAAACACCACAAACCAGGTCACGACGCCGCCTCGCCGCGCACACACCATCCAGTACCACTACACCTGAGGATTGCTGCACACAGCTCCACAGTGGTCTGGTGACGTCATTGTAATCGATTAGCAAACAATAGACTAAAGCCTGGTCCGTAAGCACGTAGAATTTTGTCCAATGACCCCAAGCTACCCATCCTTATCGCTCGCGCGTAATTATGTTGCTGTCGCGCTTGCACACTCACTGCGGGCGCCCGTCGCACAGTCGCGACAGCAATATAATTACGCGCGAGCGATAAGGATGGGTAGCTTGGGGTCATTGGACAAAATTCTACGTGCTCACGGACCAGGCTTTACACACTGATACTGCCTGCAGCTACAATGAGCCTGACTTAGTTTTTAAACGTTTTAACCAGTATAGAAACAATATTTTTCAAGTTTGAACCTTATGTTATCTGGATAATGTTCAAAATAGACAACTCTGTGACTACCAGGTGATTGGCTAAGTACGTTGGTTTACGTGTTTAGAATAAAATAATTAGAAAAAGTGGGGTTGTTTTAGAACATGACACCGTTTTGTTCACATCTCTGGCGATAATGTCACTGCAAAAGCGAGCATTTTTTACCTGTCTTTAAATTAGTACACAATCTTCCTTCTATGAGATGATTGTGAGTGATTAACTAGATCTCTACTCGATTGTGATCTCCGCAGTTGTCGAAACCGTACTGCTAACAATTTCTTTTCTTCTCAACTTTACATATTCGTATCTTCTTTGGTAGAGTTCGAACCTACGCTTGCGAATATTTATATTATTTTATGAAATAATTTCTAAGTGATTATAACCTATTTCTTCTACATGCAGCCCCACTTATAATATCCAGTGACATTGAAACCGTATGGGTTTTAACCCATCTATCTATTCTCTATCCCAGTTAAGATAATAATATGTGATGTGGCTTAAAACATCTGCTAATGTATGTAATACTAGCTTTTGCCGGTACTAGGTGAAGCCGCGGTCACCCGCGTGAAATTTAGTTTGTCACAGATCGTCATAAATTATAGCCTATTTCTGGGTTATAAAGAATAATACTGTAAAGTTTCACCAAAATCCGTTTAGTAGTTTTTGCGTGAAAGAGTAACAAACATCCATCCAGACATCCAAACTTTCGCATTTATAATATTAGTAGGATCTGGTTGTTAATTATTTGCGTGTTTGCTCACAAAAAACACTCATATTGAGCCATGTCACAGTAGGTTTTGGAAAATCTGTTCAATCAGCCATTGTTATTAGAATGGATACATTAGTCCTGTAAATAGTAGCATTTAGTCAGATGAGAAGTTAATGATTTACGACTAAGTAAATCTTTTTAAATTATACATAGGTGTCTTATAGTTTCCGCATTTAATGAGTGCTGTTAAAGCATTTTGAAGGATGATAATTTGATAAATCTACCGTAACTTTACAATTGTGCAANTGTATTGTGCAAAGTTATTATACTCATATTTCGAATATCTGTAAATATTTTGTAAATCGCATGAGTCATTGTATATTTTGATATGAACATTTACGACGGGAATTGTTTGTATACTAACTTGTAACTGTTATGTGGTATACTTGTCGTTGGAATACATCACTCACAGAATTCGTTTGGTGGCAACATAGTCTAGTAAAAATAAAAGTTTTTGGTTGCATTACAGTCATCTTTGTTTGTAAATTGGTTGTGAATTTGTGGTATTATTGAGCCTGACAGTCTGGAACCTGAAAATAAATACAATTATGTTTTCTAAGTTAATTAAACAAAAACTGTAATGTATATCATGTATCCTATTGCTAAGAGTATTAATATTTAATTAATATGCAATATTAAATGTGGCATACGAAATTGCACTTTTTCAGGATTTCGTTATGTTACAATAATTACGGATTATAATCGTCCAATGACAAACTGTCTCTCGAAATAGGCGATAATGTTTTCACTTTGTTCGATACTTTGTGGATTTATTAAATGAAGTAAGTTTTTAGGTATTTTTCGAGTACATAATTCCAAATGCAAAATCTTATGCACCTTACTCCATACAAATTTATTTTTACTAGACAATAGACAGAATATCTCATATCTGATAAGCTATTTGAATACCTGTTATAAGTATTATTTTAATAGCAGTTGTCTTGTTTACCGCAATTGTATTTTAATATTCTGGATTGTAAATACAATATTAATGACTATTGTAAGTTTAGAAATAGTGTTACAGATATGACATCAATACAAATAAACATAAAAATGTGACTCATAATAATTTTGTATCTTGAATGCTATCCAATATTTTAAGACTGCTCTTTAATTAGGTTTCTCAACATTTATTTTAGTTCTCGCAATGATTTAATACCGTCTTGTATTCATAATCTTAACCATTTAACTGGTTGAATATATTCTTTTCATATCATACACAATGATAAATGAACATTATTATTTTAATGAAATAATCGTGGTAGTATAATTTGTTTACCTTGTGTATCTATTTTTTTATACATGCACTTGCACATGCTGCAATACAGTTACTGAACTACATGCGCGAATTCGGTAATATTGGATGTACATTTTATAATTTTGGATGGTTTCTGTTTTGAAATTACTTTTCATCCAAATATCTCTGTCTAATGATCCAAGTAGTAGCATTTGTGTAAATAGTCTTATCATTACCATAAGGAGCTTCTAGCCATAAGGTCAGAAATGTTTTAGTTTCATTTCAATAAAGTTAATGTCAATATATTAAGATTTTTTTATTTATACCTACTGCTATGATAAGCAAAAACAAATTAGTACAGAATAATCAGCTTTATTTTTCAACAAACATTTATTTTTACAGTTTTTGTTTATCCTTTATCTATTAATTAGTTTACAAAAATAACTTTGCAAGAATAGGTACCATACAATCACAAAAATCCTTAGATGTTTTCTATCATTATTAATTTCTTCATGCCTGCATGGCTATGTTTGTTGGGGACTTCCGAATCACATTACATAGTATTACTACATATACTTATCATTCTTAAACAAAACTCTTCAAAAATTATCACAAGAGAACCTTATCAAAGGTTTAGATTACATGCTAACAAATGCTTCAGTCATTTATTTTGATTGATTCATAGCTGCTCCTGCTTTAGCTAGCTGATCAGCCATTTCATTGCCATGAATTCCTCGATGTGCCTCAACATAATTCCATTTTATATCAAGCTTATTCTGAACACTATCAAGGTCTTTAAAGTCTGTCTCATTTTTGACTGGCTCTCCTGATTGTAATTTCCATCCTTTTCTTTTCCAACCTGTGAAATACACAAACCATTAAAAATACATTTTAGGAGAAATAGTGATTAATTAAAAAACAAAATTGTTTTCAATAACAGAAAGCACTTTTCTAATTACCTGGCATCCATTTGGTCACTGAATTGATGAGAAATTTAGAATCAGTGTTGATAGACAGCTTTGTCACACCATTTTGCATAGCGAGTTTGATAGCTTTTGTTGCAGCTTGAATTTCTCCACAATTATTTGTAGCACGACCCGATACTGGTTCACTGGTGTTCAGAGGGTGTGCCTCACCCCAGTAGATTCCTAAACCAGCTCTCGCTCCGCTGCGACCATTGGCAGAGCACGCTCCATCTGTATATACTTGCACATAACCATCATTGTCCGTTTCAAAATCGGACCCTCCACTAGTTTTTCTTCTCTTTGGCTGTGGAGGCTCTATCATAATAGCTTTCCTTTCCCCACCTTTATAACTTTTAGTGTTTTTCTTTATGATTTTGTCAACATTTTTCTCAAAACCTTTCAGCCTCTTTTCTACATCATCCAACTGTTTAGTCAAAATTGTGTTCAAGTCATCAGACCCGTCTGAGAATCCGGCGTCTTCATCGCTGTTTTGATCTTTGCGCTTCTGATTTTTTAAGCTGCTACTGGTTGGTTGAAAACTGTTACTGTTTCCATAATTAGAAGAATTAGAATAGTTTCTTTTAAGGTTTTTATTGGACGAACTTGGCTGGTTTTTTGGTTTATTGAAAGAATTAGATGCTGGTAAAATATTATGACTAACCACATCAGTAATAAATTTTTGAGCTGCATCAGCTGTGTCAAACTTCTTGTATCTGGCACCAGAAAAGCCTTTGACCTGAGCTTCGCAGTCCGCCCAATTCATGAATATTCCGGGAGTCCGACCTTTCGCAACGGCGTAGAAAGGCATCTTAGAAGCTTTATACACGTTTTTATTAATTAAAAAACTAGCTAAAGTTTTCTGTACAACTGTTTTCAGCTTCAACATTTAAAACGTTGATTGAAGCAGTGTTGCCAACTCGGATTTTGAAAAAGTCGTAGGACAGATTAGAAAATTACGTAGAAATGGTACAATTTCCATATAGAAAATACGTAGATCTACGTAATTTTTTTTCTGAGTGAAATGAAGAGAGTAGGGGTAGGTAAAAGTAATAAAACGACAATTTATATTACCCTAAAAGTAGTAAAGTACACTTTTATTGTGTATCATTTTCAGACAAATTAAATTTATACATAATTATATTTGTTGAAAAGAAGGAAGGAAGTTGAAAAATATCGAAATACAACAACACCTTCGAAATCTTAGCACAATCTTAGTTCGAAATATTTTTATAGTGTCAGTGACATTTACAGGGGGGCGCTGTACAGCATTTTTTCTATGGGGAAATGTCAAAATAACATTAGTTCCGACTTTTGCCACATGCCAAATAACCGTGATTGGAACCATGATCGAACTTTTTCGCGAAAGTAAAGGAAACGATGCCCATTCAGCCTATTTTGCAAATTTGATAGAAAATACGTAGATTCTGGGACTAAAGTTCGTAGGTTTGCAAGGAAGGCTTAAAATACGTAGATCTACGTAAAAATACGTAGAGTTGGCAACCCTGGATTGAAGGTATATTTTGCTCTCTATCAGCTGCAGCTGCATGTCAGTATCATGTCATTAGTGTCATCTGTCAAATGGACATGTAATTTTTTAATGGATTTTTGATGCAAAGAACACGAAACTTATTTTATTTATAAAAAAAATATTTTTCATACAAATCGGATTTTATAAATTCTATTTTGTATGACAATTAAAAACAATAAAATTATGTTATCAAAGACAATGCCGGAAATGAGGGCTATCGTTTTAGCGCTCACCAGTTGGCGCCACTGTAGAGTAAGGTCCTGTCACTTGCTAGTAGCGAAGACAGTGGCGCTGACTGGTGAGCGCTAAAGTGGTAGGAGGACTATCGCATTTGCACTCATCAAGATGGCGCCACTGTAGAGTAAGGTCCTGTCAATCGCCAGGGGTGCCAACTGTTAAGTATAAAAACGATAGCCCTCATTGGCGTCTTTTTATTTTCGCGCAGCCGCCATCGACCAAACCTTGTTTTTTGATTATAGCCTGACCAGGAACATAAAAACCCTCGCCATGTTGCGGAAAACTAATGGTACTAATTTCTTTTAATGGCAACATTAACGTCGCCAAAATAAAAGAAGAAGAAGAAGAAGAACTGAAAACTTCATAGTCATGTCACCTTGCATGTCAGTCTATTGCTGTCAAAGTGTAAACAAACTTTATTTTAAATGTGCGCAATTGATTTTGTGAATTAAATTGCTAAAATCTTTTTATAGTCGTGAAAGAAAAGTGGTTTACAATATGTTAAAGTATTTGTCGAAGAGAAATACTAAGGGTTCGGACAATAATATTTTCATTGAATAATGTTTCCGACAAAGGTTGTCAAATTGACTGACATGTTTATCGCATAGTACAGTCCACTATGAAAATTAGCTGTGGTTTGTTTCAACTACTTACCTATTTTAAAATTTTTTGTCACTTTCTAAGTGTTGAATTTTATGGAATTGGGAAAGAAGTACCGAGTTTGAAGCGTTCATGAGCAAACATTGCAGTTGAGTATTCAAGTTCTGAATTTGATTATTGATGAATAATAAAATAAATCCTACTAGCTCGATTGATAGTTTCATTTAATTTATTTAAACCAGGTTATCTATAATAATATTTTTTCGTTAATTTATGAAAATATCAAATTAGCCCGTAATCCTGAATCCTGATACATAAAGTTAGCCTATAAATTTAACACAGGTACGACTGTACTCAGTGTTGCACTATCAAATGCAATTGACGCGCCTCTATGCCAGGGTTTTTATGTTCCTGAATTCCATACAAAAAAGGGACTTTTCGACCGCTTTTCGACTGGTTTGCGATTATAATTTGCACTTTGTCTAGACCCACTGGTCAGGCTATACAAAATAGTGTTAATAAACCAAACTTGCTATGACATGTATTCGCTGGGTGCGAAGTACTAGGTGGGGGTAACATAATCTATCGCAGCGCTCATGGTGGTCAAAAGTAGAAATAATGTGAGCTCTGTCATCAGATGTATCTGTCAATGGCAAAGCGATTCTACATAATACATTTTAATAACATTAATTAATCGCATGAAAAGGGTCATACTGGGAACTAAAATAAAACAGTGGACTGTATTTCGATAGGGCTGGTTTAATAGCCGTTTACAATTTGGAAATAACTAGACTATACAACGTGGTAGTACAAAAATGAGTCACAGTAGTTGTTGTGCACAGATGTTTGCCTTATGATGAGAGCGTGAAATTATTAACTCTGCCCTTGTTTTGTTCTTAATTCTTCTACATCTCGAACTTGTCCAGCCAATACCAACAACTTTCCTTTAAATACAGTTTGTGGTTGGAATTTGATATTGTAACACTCACAAACCGGGTCTTCAAAACAATACTCATTTCGATCTGAAAACGATATTTAATTTATCCCCACCTTCCAACCACCTGCCCCCCCCTAGCCTCCCCTCCTGAAACTTCTGGTATGAAGTCTCCTACGCCTCCCCAACTGAAAATCATCTAAATCTGCAACCCCACCTTCCAACCACCTGCCCCCCTAGCCCCCCTCCTGAAACTTCAGGTATGAAGTCTCCTACACCTCCCCAACTTGAAAAAACCCCTAAATTTGCAACCCCACCTTCTTCCTACCAGACCCCCCTAGCCTCCCCTCCTGAAACCTCTGGTATGAAGTCTCCTACACCTCCCCATCTTGAAAACTATCCTAAATTTGCAACCCCACACTTCAATGGCTAGCCCCCCCTTAGCCCCCCCCCCCTGAAACTTCTGGTACGAAGTATCTTTTACCTTCAAAACAAAACACGCACGACGTTCGAGCGTCGCGTCACGCCTGCATGCCCTGAGATTGACCGCTGGCTGATCTAGTTTGAAGCGGTTTCGGCTCATACGTGACAAGCGGCCAGTGGTCACGCACACACACGCGTTGCACTTGTAGTGATGTACCTATCACAGCGCATTCGTATAGTAGCTTTGTCTCTGTTCCTTTTCTTTACTCATGTGTCCCCAGTTGGTAGTAGTACTCTTGGCCGTGCTCTTGGGGAGTTTTGTCCCCAAGAGTCGTTCAGCTATTAGAATACAGATTGAAACTAAAAGACTTTCTGACTTCAATGAACGAAGACCTATGACTTATTTTCTGATACCTTACTTAAATGTATTTTTGATTTAAATAACCTCAGCCCAGCCCCCTAAGAAGAAATGAAACGAATTTATTTAAATACAATGATGTACTTTATTAGGATACTTAACAATAGGTCTGTCACCATGTTAACACACCATCACTATGTCACCACTATTTTGTAAAAAAATCCTTACATTAACAATGATTGGTAAGTAATCTCGTGTTCTTATTATTCAAAATTACTTATGTATTTTCTAGTAATGACAGTCTACAACTGGTCGTCTACTTCGTGTTATTATACATAAATACGTAAATAATAAGTCTTATTTTAAAATAAATATATTTTATGAATTTAGGGAAAATCAAAACATTTAAATGTTAAAAATTTCTTTTACATCGTAATATTATGTTTCGCGTTATTAAAATATAATTAATAATCGCATTTTTCTAAAATATATGTATAAGTAGTATAACTAATAATTAGATAATATATTCGACTAATGTGTTATCTAATTAAATAAGCTGGAAAAGATTAAATTCATACATAATTAGAAAAACGTCGTCTCCCTTAGAATTTCATTAAAAAAACATAAAAAGACAGCCTACGAGTATTTAATTTTATAGCTAGGCACAATCAGATCAAAAATTTCATGAAAATAACATTTCAAATTGCTGTAATCCGTGAAAATACCTATACTTACAACGCGCGGAAAACTTCTTCTAGCACCACGCGCTACGAAATCCGTAGTAATATCATATCTAAGTAACATAACTAGTTCATTACGAAGTTCTTTTTCTTTAGTTTCTGGCGTACACAATAAATAAATAAACGCCTACACTGGGGAAAAGTTTATTGTTATAAGATATTGTCAAGGAAATGCGATGGTTTTGTTTGCGGATTGTAGTGTATGATGCCCGACTTTTCAGCGTTATTTCATGAAAGAAAATGTCGCAAGCCACTATATGCCCGCCACATAACATGAAACCCTTAACATATCTAATGCATTTACGGTGATTGTATTAATTAATCTGTAATAATCTGACTGCACTAACTACTTACAAAATGTTCATGAAAGTTTCAGTAAGTATAACAATAATGGCACTATTTTAAAAAAATGGCTTGGGGTTTCAGAATGGAAGCAGTATTTTCAAATAGCCAACGTATTAATAAAATTACATAGAAAATGTTGTGTAAGTATGTATTAAAACAAGTCACAATGTCATAAATAAGCT
This sequence comes from Ostrinia furnacalis, assembly GCF_004193835.3. NCBI lineage: Eukaryota > Metazoa > Arthropoda > Insecta > Lepidoptera > Crambidae > Ostrinia > Ostrinia furnacalis. The sequence continues at coordinate 509,131 of NW_021132730.1, forward strand.
GCACAATACATACTTATTGACACAGTGCGTTTGGAAATACTTATAGCATTTTTATTCAATTGGTATACTTTTTATACTTTTCGCTAAAAAGCTGTATAAATGCAAATAAAATCTATTAATTTTTTTATCTTTACTTAATGCTATAGGCATTTTTACCTTTCCACCATTTTAGACCGCCGAGTTTATTTTTTATGAGACTTGTTTCAATACTACGCAAAATATACACTCAGCCCAAACAACATATTGAAATTCAATCGCAATAATTATACGGTAACTTAATTATAAACAGACCTAATTGCTCAATTAATTAACTAAATTACATTACCCTTACCTACATAAACAGCTAAGCTCAAACTGGTAGGTATTTAAAACATACCATAAATTTTAATAAAAATTATACTAATTAACAGTACACAACGTATTAATAAAATTTATTAAAATGTGAACAATTGATTTGGTTAATAAATTGGTAAAGTTAGTTCAGTTGAGGATTGTAAATAAAGAATTTTGAAATGACTAGTCGTAATATTAGTAAGTAAGAAGGTATAGAAATACATTTGAAATAATGGATAAATATTATAATAATTACGTATTAGAAGTGGGTTGAAATTAGGCTTAGGTACGTAAATTAGGCACGGGGTTGTTAGTTTTAAATGTATGGGTAAAATCATACATTTTGAGTTTTTAAAACTATAACCGACAATGTTCTTAGGTAACTCTAAATTACCTTAACAATTTTGAAACAATGGAGAACTTTTGTAAATTATAATAAGACGACGTTTGAACCACCCTCTCTTTGGTTGTGGTAGGTAATGTTTTATGAAGGACATTGCTATATTTTGTATGTTACCACGCCGATGTAGTAGACCGTCTTAGTTCGACGCCAGCACCCGCAGACTAGAGTTAATCTAAGATCTACCTAGCATTACCTAAGAAGCATTATGATACAGCTGCCTTCGCTAAATTGTCATTATTTTAACAGCTATTAGGTAGGTGCTAACTGCCACTTGGGCACAATACCACATAACACTCCAAAGAGTCCTTACTCGAGTTTCGTTTTTCACAAGGGCACAATTTTGAGGTTTTTTGTTGCGAAAAAGTTGACCTTTGGTCCCTATACTGTATTTTTTACCCAACAGGTATACAGTAGTTTAAAGAAACTAGAATGGAGGAAACTTAGAAAATTTCTAAACTCCGTAAGAATGGAAACTTTTAGAAACGGACTTTTCTTTATGATCCGTCTTAAGTAGACTTGCGAGTGTAAAATTACTCTTCGAAAAGATAAATCCTGTGATCTAGATACTTATTTAATTGTAATAACACCGATCAATTTGGCGTTTTGCTTCATAGTAAAGTTACATAGGCAGACACTATGACCTTTTTATGGTTCCGTAGTCCTGACAAGGAACCATTATCTTCTAACTACTTTAATAATGACGCCATACCATCAAATAACCCAGACTCTTTGGAGGTGCTATTCGATATGCTTTCAGAAAAGGTAAAATTATAGAGACTACAAAATAGTCTCGTCATAAGTATTAGGTCGACAATCACGGCCACTAGTAATTGTTTTAAATCTTTAATTTAACACCGCTCTTTCTCCTTTTCTCGTTACCAGTAAGATACAACGTACATAGACGAAATACGACGTCAACTGTACCTTATCAAAAATATTTATTACATGTCTAGTCACTATGCTAATTTATTAGTCTGTGCGTGTTTCTCATACTGATTTCTTTTCTTAAATAAAGTTTAATAAAGCGTTATGGACGATTTTTTTTATTATTTTGACTCTGAGATAATACTGAATAGTTCTGTGATGAGCTGCAAATGCTGCAATTGAGTGATAGATGAAATTTACTTACTGATAGGAGTCAACAGGCAACTGGTTGAATGAAAGACTTTTACAGGGAGTTCCAGAATAGAACCACATTCAAAGTCTCGAGAATGTTCAACTTAATATTGTCGATGCAAGATGACACAAAAGTGATAGTCGTCCAAAGCTACCTACTGTCTTCGATAAGATTTGATGATTAGAGAATAAACCGGGTAGCATAGACAAATAGGTAGAAATTAGTACGATGTTAAAGTTCTAAGTTGAATTAAAGTTTTCTTATTTTATTTTTAATTGAAAGTTGAAGATTTTTGATTACATAAACTTTATAAGATCCAGTACCAAGCATACCTAAATATAGTTTTAAACAATTTGACTTGGATGGAGCGACATGATATGAGTGATTTTTTGTTTGATGACGGAGTACCTAACGACGGTTAAAACGACTTAACAACTACTTAAGTGAAGGAGAAAACTAATCAGTGTATACAGATACAATTCACGCAAACAAAATTAAACATTTGATATGCTTAGATACTTTGAGACGTAAACAATCAAAACAAACACAAACCTCTGGATTATACGTTTAAATTATACACTAACGAAATGCTGTTACTTACTATTCTATGAGAAGTTCGGTTCGCACTGTCCTACCATCACTATTCGCGTCTACACTGTCACAAGGCACGTATCAACCACTAGGATACGCTGAAAAAATATTCCTCTGTCAAACACAACGGTAACGTTCAAAATTCTAAGTCTAAGGGTAGATTCGCCTGCCGGCACAACGAATTGCACGTTTCCGATCTTTGGTGTACACTGAACTAGGGTCTGGCACGTCCCTATATGGAGCACTCGTCACTGTCTCTTGCGTAGTCGTCGTACTCATCGTCGCGAGGTTTGGTCTTCTTCACCTTGTTGGCGACCACGCCCGTATTAACTTTGCTGAAGACACTGCTCCGGTTCAGCCTGGCCACCTCCCTCTGAGGAGACAGCCGCTCGGCCACCGCCTTCTCGTAGTTATCAGATATCTTATTGACCCCATTCACAGGACTCGTGACCGGGGATTTGGTCTTCACGGGCGACGTCGCCTTCTTGTCCTTGTCGAACAAAGCCCCGCTCGTCGCTGCTGTATACGAAGGCGGGTCCTTCGCTCGAGCCCCGCCCGCTAGAAGATGGGAGTATAAGAAACTGTTGTTCCCGAAACCGGAGTACCTGTTATCCATTTTGCCGTTGACCATCATGAGGCTGACTGGTTTTTCTGGTGGTATTGGTTTTTCCGGTAGCTTCTTATCGGGGAGGCCGTTTTTGGGAGCTGGTTGATTTTGGTTCCATCTGTCGTTGCTGCCGATGGAGTATATGGAGCTGAGGTTGACGTAGCCGGCGGCGTTGTTGGGCCCCGGGGGCTCCCGCAGGCGCCCCGCGGGCCCCGGCAGCCCCTCGCTAAGCGTCGACTCTTCCACGCTCGAGTCTTCGACCACTTCAGTGTTGGTTATCTCATCTAGGTTCGGCGATAGACAGTCCTCGTCTGTCTCATCGTATGAGCTGAAATTCACGAAAAATCTGTTAGCGGAATACCCATAATTCCTTACTGGAATATTAAAATATGTACTGAATGCAAGTGAAAGGTCATATCATGTTAGTGTTGCGGCATGCCTGAATGCGCCGTTCTTATTATTGACAAACAAAAGCACTGAATCGATGTGACGGGGCGGGACGATATTTACATGGATACATATTTTCATCAGTAAGGCAGACGATGACCTTCAAGCGAAATCGACAGCGTGGAACTCCAAGGTGCGAGAGTTTATGATTTAAATATCGGACGCGAAAAAGAACAACAGAATTGAGAATGTTCACACTTAAAAGCGGAAATATCCATGATTAGCGAATGCATGTCGACGTCCAACTGAAGAAATCATTCAAGCTCAATTTGTCAAGCATATTGGAGTCCAAGGACAGTTTTCAATTCAAAATTCACAATACAGACACTGCAATTCACGAACACATTCTTACCCTAGCATAGCCTGTTCTGTCTTCCTCCCTGATGAAAGAAATTAATATAAATTCTAATGAACATAAAGAAATTAAAAGACGAATACATAATATACATAGACATACACATATTAGAGATGAAACGGATAGTTGTTTGGCCGGATACCGGATACCGGATATCCGGCCAGCTGCTAGACCGGATAGCCGGATATCCGGCGGCCGGATAGTTGGCCCATTGTCTCGTTGCATGTCGTGACGAGTTTAGCGCCGCACAAGTGCTTCGAAGGCGATCAGTGGGTATTAGTAGACTAGACTAGTCACACTTTTCGAAAATCGAATCCGTCCGAATAGATTGTCAGATTTTGCCACTTGTCTAGGGGGCAGATCAACGGGCGATTTCGGTTGCTATCGTGAGTGTGTGATTGAATAGCGAAAATTAAATTAGTTTACTTGTTGCGTAANAGTAACGTTTGAGAATACCATTTAAAATTGAAGGATACTTAAATTTAGGAGCCCGTCAGCTGAGTGACAGATTTGAGTAGTGTTTCAGTATTCGGCCGTATGTGGAAAATATATTTGTCTAAAATGATTTGACATTTATACATGTTATGTTGTTTGGCATTGCAGAGTAACCAATAAAACTAAATAAAATAATATAGATAAAATAATATAAATAAATAAAATATAATAAATAAATTAAAATTTAAACAACATCTCATACATTACTCCAACCCAAAATAAGTAGCTAAGGCATTGTGTTATGGAAATCGGGAACGACGAACCACAACACACCCAAACCAGAGACAATGTGAAAAGATCGTTTTCTTTATTGTCCCGGCCGGGAATCGAACCCGGGACCTCAGGATTGGCCCGGCACACCTTGAAAACGGTTTTGTCTATCGATTTTAAACCGAAACCCAATCAAAGAGCAAACTCGATAATGTCCGTAATACAAAGCAATCAGTTGGTTCAGTAATAAGTTAAAAAACACGGGAGCGCACAGATCACAACGACAGATGTCATTTGGCGTATTTTTGTGATGATGTTATTAATATTTAGATGCAATAAAAAGTTTAAATGTAAAATAAAATAAAATATTAAAACTTCATTTTCTCAATATTCCCATATAAGAGAGAAAAAAAAATGCATGGAAATTCATTGGATATTAAGTATCATCTGTGATAGGTTTCGTTTGTGTCCGCTAATTTTCGAAAAGTGGGGCAAAAAGTTCCCAATGTCATTTGTGTTAAAATAAACAAAAGAGCATCACTTTTGGTGTGAAAAATATTTGAAAAACATTTGCCTCGTATTATATTGGAGAAATAGTATGTGTATAAAATGTAAAATGGCCATGAGGGCCTCTAGATTTCATCTGAATCCTCCAGTTCGCTATCAACAGACCGATCGGACGCCTTTTGCAAGGCCGAAAATTTATTATTCTATTAACGGAGAGATATTTGTTATATTGGTCACTGGCAGACGTAATTTCAGGGTAGGTCGTAGGTGTATACTGACAAATCCAATTTTATGAAACGCCCTAGATGCTTACCTACCTATTTGAAACCGATGGCTAGATCATAGCATTNCCTTAATATTGTTAATATGGCTTTTGTAACTTTTTGGACTTTAAACAAAAACCGTCATTATTATAAGCCATTTTATTGATATTTACCTCAAAGATTAATGTATTTCATTTTATTAATAGAAAATTGTCGTAGTTTTTTAATATCCGGTATCCGGCCGGATAGTGAGTTACTATCCGGTATCCGGCCGGATAGTAAATTTAGGCCGGATATCCGGCCTACCGGATAGTTACCGGATATCCGTTTCATCTCTAACACATATACAGAAATATAAATAAATACGTACAACGAAAATTAATGAAATATTCGAATAACTAGATGATAAAATTAATTAATAGAAATAAATGACTGATGATTGTATAAAATATTATGAAGATAGGAATAGGATTTTATAGATCATGTTGATTTGTTATTTTAACTCGTGATTGCATTCAGAACATATCGTACACGGTGTAGGTAATATTGTAAATCAATGCGTAGATACAATCGAAGTTATGTGCGAATCCTATGATAGTTCCTCTAAGGACATGAACAAAAGTGCATTCAAAATGCTCCAAAATGCTGATGTAGTCTACCGCAGTCACCTAGTGCGCATGGGTCTCAATATATTCGTTCGATAGTTACCAAAGTGAAATGATATATTTATTTGTACAATCTCAGTCCGTTGAGGCCGTTGCTTCTGCACATTTCATAGAATCGTTTCATACACTTTTTTCTTTCCGATTCTTTCATTATCCTATACAATTCCCTGTTTGCGAGAAATAATAGAGTTATCGAGTGCTATAAATAAATAGTTGAAGTAAATATTGATGGATTTCAACGGTTAGTTAGTGAGTTTGGATCTTACATTTGGTCCTGTGCGTCGCTGCCACCTTCTTCCGCTACTAGTAGTTCGTATTCTTCAGCTGCGAATCTATCCCATTCTGACATCTGGAAAACACAAATAAGAAATTGTCGTAAAAAATATTTAACATTACCTAATTAGCATGGGTTGAGAATGTCCTTCGATGATATTGTTAGTTGTTAGAACTCTAATAAAGGCTGACTTGTGCTATCATAACTTTTCCCGGAAGTAGGTATTTGATGATGACTAAGCTGGTAACCAGCTCATAGTGATTTCTTCGAGATCGAAATTCTTTAACAAGGACTTAGCCCAACACATAAAGGATGTGAGTTATAAGCAGTACCTTTGTTATGAATTCCATTTCGTCGAAGAAAGAACAAATTCTAATTTCATAATTTTCAGGGCTGGTTTAATACAGGGTGTTGATTTTAATCCTCGCCATATTTATTTAGGTGATCTATTATGACTTACATAAACTCATTATCCACAAAAAAAAATTACAAACGAAAATGGAATTTTTAGCGAAATAATTGCCGTGCGAAATCATCTGTACTGTGGCTCGCAGTACTGCAATAGTTTACACTGCGGCACTCATCGAGCTACGCGGATCGCTCGCTTATCATGTTGGATTACCTGAAGGAAGCCACTTAAAGTAGGTAGTGTAAAAGGTATTTTTTTCTTTGACTACGTAAAGTTAAAGTTCGTTTTAAATTGTTTTCGAACTCAATTTTTTTACTGATAAAATCAACTCTCTGAATATGGCGAGGATTGAAATCAACACCCTGTATATTCGTCGGGTATATTTCTGAGTACAGTATGCTGCTGATACTGCTGAATCCTGATGGATAGGATAGGAAATCTATATTTCAGATTTCCTCCACAAACACAATACATGTAGAGTTCTTCAATTTAATTATAATTTCTACACGCCGAATATCGGTAAGACATGTTGATACTAACAAAACCTACTTACTAACACCAAAAATATATTTATTTTCTGTGTTGCAATATTGTCGCACATGTTCTGATAAATAAAAATATCTTTATCTTTATCTTCAATGCTTATAATTTTGCACTTACCTCGCAATCCGAGTCGCGCTGTGTCGCGAACGGGTCGCGCTGCTCGTGGTCGAGGTACTTCTCCAAGTTAAAGAACGTGTCGAAGAAGATCGGCGTCAGCTTGCAGCGCTTCAGGTCCGACAGCGTGATCTTGCCGTCAATAGCTGGGTGCACCATGTCTAGCATCTGTAGAAGGCAATTAAAGGGTATGGTTTGGTCAGGTTTCATTGGGTTTCGGTTTTAGAGGCTCCAACTTTCTGCTGGGGAGAGTCCTACATAGCCCATGCGAAAAACATGCTCCTTTGCCTTCCTGTCACATAAAAAAGCATTTCCCAACGTGAAAAAGTCCTAGGTTTCTCCTTAAATCCTCATAGTTGCTTCTACTTAACGCGACTGATGGATCTTAGCGGCAGCTTATCTTAGCGTGTAGGTAGGTATGTCTCGTTATTCTAAAGAGGAGAGCCCCACATATTTTTTATCCATTGAAAAATAGTTTTCTTTTAGAGTGGAGCAGTGGCCAGGAAAAAACACTGCTCTGGCAGGCAGGCAGTGAAAAGCTTCGCAGAACTTAAGGATCTTCAAACATTAGATTCGGAGGTGTCTGGACGTTCCTTTTACTATCAGATCACCATAAGATGGAAAAGCCTAACCAGTAGAGTATTTATTATGACTTAAAAAATGTCAATGAATCAATTGAGTTACTTACCTGGCACAAACAGTCGTTGAATGGCAAGGTCTCGATGCCAATCGCCTCCATCCGCTGCATCTGCTCCTCGTAGAAGTACTCCAGCTCGTACATCGAGATGAATCCATCTCCATCCACGTCCATACATCTGAAAATAAAACAAGTTATGAAAGATAAATATTTTGCTAAGAGCCACCAGATATTGCAAGTCACACCGCCCGTATTCCTAAATGATGACTTGGATAGATTTTCCCAAACATTTTTTGCTGTTGTCTGTTGGGTGACTTTGCAGAGCTGACGAAAATAATATTTTGAGGGACGTGTAATTAAGCGCTTTTTTATAAGCCTTATTGCAAAACATTAATGGCTTTATGATTTTTAATATAGGTATTTCAACACCACTTTTAGTGGTAGAACTATAATTTAATTAAGTTGGATTATCTTTCGGTGTAAAAGATTAAATTACGGTACTTATTTCAATGCAATAAGGTATACCATAATAAGTTGTGTAGCTTCTAATCAATTTAAATCAAATACAGCGCGTCGTTAGAGCAAAGAACTCGTTTAAGGTATTTACTCTAACGTGTAGCTACACGAACCTAGCTGAGTAGTACTAGTACTATGTATGTTTAAAGGTAGCATACTACATAAACATGCCGTGTGCAAACTGCAACGACAGCTTCGATAAACATTTGCACTCGCAATTTATTACTGAAACAACTTGTTTATGATAGCGCTAGCAAGCTTTGGGGTCGATTCTTGAACGCTGTACTTTTTAAAACTTCATGAAGATTGGTGTTATAATACTAGCCTTTATTATGAAGTAGATCGAAGCTTCCGCTTCTTCGAGAGTAAAAAGACGTAAAATTGTTATTTATTAAAAAAAAATAGTAATTTGATTTAAACATTACTAAAAGCCCTGTTAATCCCTCGTGATAAGCTAGGTATGCTTGTATTACGAGTGGGTTTGAATTCGATATCATTAATATCATGAGACATTCATCATTGAATTATCACTTGAAGCCTCAAATCTCAAGATTTGAAGCACTACGCGTTGGTTGTTTGTTTCGTAGCATTTAACCAAGAATCACCCCTCTAGCTTAGCTCGCCCGCCTTTCAGGGTTCGCGGCACGCAACGATGGCACCGAACTTTGGCATCAGTAGTGTGACTATCGTCCGTAAGTTGTACAAACTTTGGGCATTTAATCTTGATACATTCAGCGTGTTAGTTAAACGTTTCAAGTTAATCGAAGATGAGTCACAGTTTTTAAATTGTTAACTGACGAAACTAAAGTCAACAGCTTTAGAAAGTTCATGAAAATTTCCAGCGGTCTCAGCAGTTGAAAAATTGCATGATGTTCACGTATTTCCCCTTCGAACATGAGACTTGTCAGCACCCCTGCAGTTCTACTTGTTCTAGGTAGCGCAGCCTTTCCATTCATCATCATCATTTCAGCCATAGGACGTCCACTGCTGAACAATGCCCCAATGATTTTCATGTTGACCGTTTGGTAGCGGCCTGCGTCCAGCGCTTTCCTTTCCTTTCCTTTCCTTTCCTTTATGATGTCGTCGGTACACCTTGTGGGCCTTTCCATTAACGTCAAAATAAACAGTGTACTTCTGGCGCTGGACGCAGGCCGCTACCAATAGATCAACATGGAAATCATTGGGGGAGGCCTATGGCTGAAATGATGATGATGATGATGAAACAATTTACTATGTAGAAGGATTCTTATACCTAAACCAATANCTTCGATAAACATTTGCACTCGCAATTTATTACTGAAACAACTTGTTTATGATAGCGCTAGCAAGCTTTGGTGTCGATTCTTGAACGCTGTACTTTTTAAAACTTCATGAAGATTGGTGTTATGAGACTAGCCTTTATTATGAAGTAAATCGAGGCTTCCGCTTCTTCGAGAGTAAAAAGACGTAAAATTGTTATTTAATAAAAAAATATTAGTAATTTGATTTAAACATTACTAATAGTGTGCTAATAGCCCTGTTAATCCCTCGTGATAAGCCCTATGCTTTTATTACGAGTGGGTTTGAATTCGATATCATTAATAATATCATGAGACATTCATCATTGAATTATCACTTGAAGCTCAAATCTCAAGATTTGAAGCAGTAGGCGTTGGTTGTTTGTTCCGTAGCATTTAGCCAAGAATCACCCCTCTAGCTTTGCTCGCATTTCAAGGTTCGCGGCACGCTACGATGGCACCGAACTTTGGCATCTAGTATGACTATCGTTCGTAAGTTTGTACAAACTTTGGACTAAATCTTGATACATTCAGCGTGTTAGTTAAACGTTTCGAGTTAATCGAAGATGAGTCACAGTTTTTAGATTAACAAACTGATGAAACTGAAAACACGGAAAAATCAACAGCTTTAGAAACTTCATGAAAATTTTCAGCGGTCTCAGCAGTTGAAAAATTGCATGATGTTCACGTATCTCCCCTTCAAACATGAGGCTTGTCAGCACCCCAGCAGTTCTAATTGCTCTAGGTAGCGCAGCCTTTTCATTCATCATCATCATCATTTCCGTTGACGGGTTGGTAGCGGGCTAGCGGCCTGCGTCCAGCTCCTTCCTACTACCTTTATGATGTCGTCGGTCCACCTTGTGGGCCTTTCCACTAACGTCAAAATAAACAGTGTACTTCTGGCGCTGGACGCAGACCACTACCAATAGATCAACATGGAAATCATTGGGGGAGGCTTATGTTCAGCAGTGGACGTCCTATGGCTGAAATGATGATGATGATGAAACCATGTACTAGAAGTATTCTTATACCTGAACCAATACTCGATGGCTGTGGGGTGAGTCTTGTCCTCTTCAGCGAGCAGGAACCACACGAACTCTGTGTAGGACATCCGAGGCTCCCCGTCTGGTGTGAGGCGGTTCTGGTTGCCCCAGATGATACAGCTATTTTATGCATTATCGATGCAAAGAGTGCCCTTACGAAAGAGACAAATATAAGAATGTCATCTACCTGAACCAATACTCGATGGCTGTGGGGTGAGTCTTGTCTTCTTCAGCGAGCAGGAACCACACAAACTCTGTGTAGGACATCCGGGGCTCCCCGTCTGGTGTGAGGCGATTCTGGTTGCCTCGGGTGACGCAGCCTGACAGCACCCTTTCGATCATGCGGCTGGATAGCGCTGGAATTGGAGATTAAATCAGCGTTAGAAAATTTATTCTCAATACCTATCATAATCTCTGCATGAATATAGAGCCAATGAAAAAACTCTAGCAATCGTAGTTACGATTAAAATGATGATATTATTAGAAATAGTAGTGTTTTTTCTTTGGCTTTCGCGGTTTCGTTTAGCCACAACGGTGTGGGATAAAAGGTTACGAAACGTTTAGGTCAAAAAACAAAAATTGAGTATTTATTTCATAGTAGGCATGCTTGAATTTAAGTTGGTCTTTTTCGTCAAGAAAAACAAGAAATGTTGTCTTTAAATATGTATATGTTACGGTTAATGTGATAAATTGAAAATTATTAATAANGAGGCTCCCCGTCTGGTGTGAGGCGATTCTGGTTGCCCCGGGTGACGCAGCCTGACAGCACCCTTTCGATCATGCGGCTGGATAGTGCTGGAATTGGACATTAAAATGGATGTTTAGTAGATACTATAATTACTAAGAAATTGCCTGAATGTAAGCAGCGCAAGACTGGTCGTTGGGGAATCGTGGGAGAGGCATTTAATTTTGTCAATACAAAGCATAAAGACTGTTTGTGAATTATAACAAAGAAACGATAAAGAGTAAGTTGGTACCTAATAGAGGTTTGCTTGTATAGACGTTATCCTTTTTCATAAAGAAAATTAAGAAATATTATCCTTCAGTTTTGAAATTAAAACTTATTCAGTCGAATTTTACTTTTTTATAATTCATGTTTTCACTGTTTTTATTAGTAACCAAGAAAAATCTTTAGGCAAGCCCCTTAGTCTATTTTAATAAAATAAAGGTCACGCTTTTCCCAGGCCGCCTAAAATAATGATATCATACATACTGCCTTTTCTTTGTAGGCAAAAAGCTTTTAAAAGAGCAATACTCTATTCAAGTTCGATGGTCCGTAGCGATAGCCCGGTTTGTTTTAACGACGAGCCAATTTATGGGGAGGGACCTACCTCAGGGACTATTAGGTCAAGGAATGTTATACTCGTAAATGGGAAGGATACAACGTTCTCATGCGTTCGAACTATTTTTATTGTTGAGATTCTTCATAACTTTTTCATAGGGTAAAAACAGATTTTCTGGTTAATTTGCAGTTAAACCCGATTTTCCTGAAATTCCGAACCAGATTGTAGAGTCTGGTTCGTGGTAAATTGATATAATTGTTATGGAAGCGTAACTTTGGGAACTTTACTATGAGAAAATGCCCCACGGCGGACAAAGATGAAACGTATTTTATTTCAAAGCTTTATACTTGTAGGTATATTCACTTAAAGCGCTATGTTGTGACATAAGGGAATTCTGAGATATGACGAGTCTAACGGCCGAATACTGAAACGCCATTTAAATATTTGACGGCTTCTCAAATAGTTAAGCAGCTCCTAAACTTACATTTCGCATACNCACTGGCAGACGTAATTTCAGGGTAGGTCGTAGGTGTATACTGACAAATCCAATTTTATGAAACGCCCTAGATGCTTACCTACCTATTTGAAACCGATGGCTAGATCTGCCTATCGTATTTAAATAATGGAACTCTTGCCTTAAAGTCTACAATATTTTTTAGCATTTACATTGAAAAATCGATAAAAATCTATTCTCATTTTTTTTGTCGTTTAAGAATATTTTCTCAGTAGGTATCAAAGTCTAAGGCTGGGTTGCACCATCTTACTATGACTTTAACAAACGTCAGAAATCTGTCAAATTTCATACAAAACACAGCGGTTATCGTTATAGTTACTGTTAAAATTAGGTGGTGCAACTTAGCCTTAAGTTAAGTCTAATGTGGCGCTCCAAAAAAAGGCTAATCAAAGTAAAGTTGACCTAATTCAAAAGTAAGATTTTCATAAAACTTAAATAAATAGAGATTACACCAGTACATTACATACTCGTAAGTAGGTAGGTAATTATTTTGATCATGCTGCTACAGCGTATTTAAAAATAACACAAACAACGCTGGATGGGAATTATACATTTGTAGTACTTTTGATCAATTAAACTGCAGTATCAATTTAACAACGCGTGGAACTTGATAGCCAGTCTGATAAAATAATTGACTGTTTACTCGTAAAGTGGGGATTTTAATTAGGCTCTCAATTTGTTTTATTTTGTTTTCGTTCTACAAAAAATCATGAGGCAATTATATTCGAGAATGGAAAAGATTCATTTATCGAAAACATTTTTATTATGTGAAATAATATTATGGGATGGAAAGTTGACGAGTCTATGGATTAACGTTTAAAGGGAGATATTACTCCCACTCAAGTCATAAATACCACTAACAACATTTTCATGTAAAATGTTGAGACCGTATGGCTCGCACTGTCAAAGGTTATCAAATCTCATTTTGAGCCAAGTTTCTAACTCCTAACTGCAAATTCTAACTTCACAAATTAAGCCACCTTAGTCAAAATATGTGGCGAGCCGTTTCTGTACACTAAAACTCGTAGTTTACNAAATAGTAAACTATCAACAACAGCGGATTTATAATGATTTTCTGATGGTCTAACTTTAATATAGAGTTAGCAAACAGTAATCAAACAAATAAATACACCATAAACTTACCATGATCATTATGCCTGGCTAGGTCGTGTTTGTCAATGAACAAGTCATGGTCTCTGTCCAATTCCCAGAACTTGCAGTAAATTACGTAGAAATGCTCATAACTGAAACAAATTGTATTATTTAGAAGTAAATATTAAAACAGTATTGGGAGTATAATGAGACAGGAAAAGTTTAGTCTTCTTCCTTTATTTTATTTTAAGGTAAGTAATTTAAATTTAGTTTTCATTTGAGTAGAAGAAGTTTTTCAGTCACTTTCAGTCTTCGACTATTCAATTATTTCATGTAGGGTATAATTTACTATTGACTGTTTCATGAAGGCAGAGAGAGTGAGAGATAGTTTAGGATATTACTTAAATACATTTATTATTTAAATTCGGGTATCGTAAGGTCCATTTCATTCACGATGAATTATTTGGTACATTATACCTTACCTAAAGTATTGTGTAACTTGATTAATATCTTCTTCGTCTTCTAGCAATTGTATGACTTGAAGGAGGTTGGATCTTCTCAGTTCTGGGATTAGTATCCTGCCCGACCAAGACCGGTTTACACAGTAAAATATCCTAGCGATCACCTGGAATCAAACAATATTACTAATTAATACAAAATTTAAAATCTCATTAATGGGTACTTTTAAAATCTATAATGGACTCTACGATGTGGAATTAAACCTACGTAAAACCTGAAATTATTTTGATTAACATCGTGAACGGAATATGATAAAAAGCTCTAGAAATTCTAGAATGTATTACGCAGAGTAAGGTATTATAACAATTTATTTTCATTAATATTTTGTAATAAAATACTCCAATAAACTCGGCTAAAACAATACGTAGAGTTTCATTATGTAGAGTTTGCAATGCTATTAATTTTATCTGAATTCCCCGATAATATTTTATATTGAATTCCCCACTTCAGTTACGTAAATAATTTCCCAGTTATTCTGGGCTTTTCTACGTAATACGTATTAATATCAGATCGTTCCTATTAGTCGTCGTAACTCATGCAGACTGTACCACTTAGCAAGATCCCGGGGATTTCCCAGGAGGCCGCGTATTTGGCTCGGCCTACCCGCCAGCAAGTTAGCAATTTAATTTGTTACGGAGATGATTCTGTTAGTATTTATTTAGCTACATTCCAAATTATGTCTAATATCCATTTAATAAAATATTAAATTAGCTTATTTATTTGGCTTCGCTCAAACAACATTTAAGCAATCAAAGCGAATTTCAAATTAGACGATTGCTACAAAAATACTCCATGGTCTAATTTAGGGGGAAAAGTCTAGAAGAATTGATGATAATGATGATGTTCACATATATTGTTCCTTAGGCCCTTCTGAATTAAGGTTTTTAGCTTGAGCGTGCTTATTATTTTTTTTTTTTTTTTTATCCACAACGAGGAAGCTCTTGACCTGTATCTCACCTGATGGTAAGTGACGATCAGGCCGAAGGTGGAAGCGAGCTTCACCCGGAATCCTCAACCACGGAGGAACTGGCTATCTTACCTCTAACTGTCGGAACACAATAATGCTGTTAACATTGTTGTTATGGCGACAGACTCAGGTAAGATGGTGGTAGCTAGCCAGGCGGACTTAGAACAAGCCCTACCACCAACCAAACCGAACAGAAAAATCTGCCCCCACTGGGAATCGAACCCGGGACCTCTGCGTCTGAAGCAGGTGGTCTAACCACTAGACCACAGAGGCGGTTAACCTCTACTTAACTATGAACTTTGCATGAAATAGGTAGGAAATAATAGCAACTAACATGAAAACGGGCCTTAACCGTACCTATTTAGCGACATCCTCGTGAAGAGTGGAAATGGTATCTATAACTTCTACTCTGCCGAAATTAAATTCATCATTTACCCGCGATAACATTAAGACTCAATACTCACAGTATGCACATATCTGGAGTGGAACTCCGTGGCTTCCTTGAGGAAGGAGAGCCCAGGGTGGGTGTCCACGACGTCCTGGACCAGAGGGACAAAGTCTTCTGGGGCCAGCGAGTTGCTTTTCCCTCGGGTGAGGATGTATACGAAGCGGGAGGCCTGGTCGTGGCACTGGGCAGTCATCCTGAGAAAAAATAACTTTATCATGAAGGTTTCAAAGCTGGCTAAAGAGTACTCTAGCCTTACATAGTACTACCACTGGATTCTCACTGGGTCCGTTAGTTATTATGACAGTTTAACTTTCCCCCGGGACAAATTTGACCTTCACTGGTTGGGTTTTTATTGGCGGTCAAGCTGTAGATCCTGGCTACACAGGAGTTGCAGTGGTGGGAAAGAGAGGTGGGTATAGTCCCGCAGCCTTACATAGTTTTTGATACGATACGATAGTGCAGTCCCCGGCCAAGATGAGGTCTATTCCGATACCGGCATACTAGGTGGCACAATTTTAAGAAAATACACGCTGGGATGGTAGATGATGGCCGACTAACCTAACCTTAAATAGTTTTCTGTTAAAATTGACAAGAGCCTAACTATTTTTTTTTTTAATTTATACACAGCATAATATCAATTTAGGTTACAATATGTTTTAATAATTAGCTAGTATTCTCTGATTTTGTTTAATAAAATTATTTACGAGATTGGTAGGATCGTTGTAAATCTTTTCTCATCCTGTTTTTAGTAAATTCAATTACTCTCAATTCATTTGAAATAATCAGTTACGTCATGGATAGAGAACATAGTAATCTCAGTGAACGAAACAGTCTTAATTTGATTATGGGATAAGTCAAGTATATTTTAGAACCAAAGACTAGCACATCAACAAAATTACGTCGTTGCTATGTTAGGTAATTTATTATAAATTGGCATTTGTTTATGTGTCCAAGTTTCTCGCTAATTTCATTATAAGTAAAACCAATGCATTCTCAGTTTTCGTCTTTCAGGAAAAGTTTCAATATACTTAGCCCATTTTACTTGTAGATTCACATCTAGACATTTATCTTTGTTCTAAATCACGAGAGCAGGTGTGCCAAGCTTTGTGTTCATAAAACTTGGCTTTTTTCCATATAATTTCAGTCCATTTTTCTCTCAAAATAGTGAAGTGTGTATCTAAGCCATTTTAGTAATAGTAGAGTTTTTATTTAGGCCTGAATATTCTACTTACGAAATGAACTTGTGTTAGTAGCGTAGATGTTTTGGAAGGCTAGAGAAAATGTGCACATATGTAGCCAAAGTTACGGTAGAACAATTTCGCTAAACTATTCAGGGTCCAGAGCGGTGCTGCCGACTTCTGGAATTCGCTCAGAGGTCGTTACAATGATTAAAATTATTCTAGGCTGTAGGTAGAACATTTCAGACTTACTTTGAGACCTTTATTTCAAACGAATTGCGCTTTAACAGACTATTATTTAACTACGTCCTAAACCTTGATTAGAACGTAAATAAATACATATTTCAATACAGAAAAAGTAAATAGTTTTATTAAAGGTCACATAAAGAAGGTCTAATCTTGGCTTAGACCTGGCTTACAGAATTCATTATTGTTCAATTCAGAATAAAATAGAAAATTGTATTTTGGAAGGTGACCTCAGGTAATACCTAATAGAATTTCAGGTAGGTACGTTTGTGTAATCAACATCTGAAATATCTTGTGTATTGTATCTTTAAAATGTTTAAAAATATCTCAAATAAAGCTATTATTCACGGTACAAAATGTAAACATGTATTTTCGAGCAGATTCACTAATGAGACCATAATCAAGATGTTTTTGATGTCAACAACGAGTTGCATAACGAAGGTATTATGGTAAGGTAATATGATGAGGTTAAAATAGTGTCAATGTTAGAGTCACCGTAGACTACAGTCTTTTTATCGGCCGATAGTTTGGTCGACATCTAATTTGTATGAGAAATCGGTAATACCTGTTCATACTGATTGACAGCCCAATCAAACTATATGACAACCAAAAGTCTGCAGCTATCTCTTCGACTTTCTGCCTCTCATATTCTCTATCAAAGAAGGTGACCATTAAATGATTGGAACTCACTCTCTCCAAAAGTCAATGAACTTGTGTCCGTCAACTGACGCGTGCAGGCTCTGCTGGGTGGCCAGGAAGAGGGGCATCTTCCAGTACAGGGGACACTCGCACGCCTTAACGATGTGCTTGAAACTCTCTCGGGGAACCTGCAACAAGAGAATGTTTGAGGTTAAGAAGACATTAAAGAAAAACAAGTTCGCGGGAGGTGCCTGGATGCGGGTAGCGCAAGGACCGGTCGTGGTGGAAATCCTTGAGGGAGGCTTTTGTTCAGCAGTGGACGTCATGTGGCTGAAACGAAAGAAAAACATTCAAGGAAAGGAAACCTATAATTGTTAACTTTTGATCAATCAGCCAGCTAGAAGTTCGCAATTGACCTTAATCTCATCAGTCAAGAAAAGGTGAAAACTCAACTTGAGTGCTTGGGAGACCATGACCTGAAAGAGGGTCGCAGATCAAAGGATGAAAAGACGACGGTCGCCCATCAAATGATGGAAAGACGACTTTTGCGAGAAGTTGCTGGAAGAAGCTAGAGCGCGCCATTTTATTAAATAATCAAAATGGCGCGTACTGATAGGGTTCTGCCCAACCGTGGACTCGTTTAGGCTGATGATGATGATAATGAGGATGTGAGCGACAGATGGCTGTCGAAACTTTGATATTTATCTAAATGCCACTTCCCTTTCCCGCATAATAAAATATCGTTTCAAATATTTCGGATTAGGCACACTACAACTGCTTCTTTGATGTCAATGTGGGTCATGTGTAGATATAATCGTTTTGTGTGGATGATTATGCAAGGCACAGTTCTGCTGCATCAAACGAGCTATTGTTGGGTATAATAGCCGCAAATTATTACATTAGTTAATCATCTTTAAAGAGATCCGTTTATGTTAGATGGAGTTTTGTAGTGACTTCAAATTCCTAGTTGAATATCATGATGTGATGATGACACATTACTATGGAATGTAGCTAAGTAAATAGAAATAGAGGCTGATTATTTGCTTTCAATTTTGCTGACGTTCAGATCTAAAAATATTTTTCTACTCTACAATAAATTTGTATTTGAATTTTCAGTGAGTTTGAATTTTCAGTATTGTCCCTTGCAAATATAATTTAAAGCTAAGAAAATAGTACTGCGCTACACATTGACATGGGTATCGACAGTGTCCATTTTTGTTTTTGGGCTAAGTATACGTGTGGGTAGAAAATTATGACAGTAAGTGCAGTTATCCAAGACGGAGTACCCACGCTAAGTCAGCTAATTTGAACCTTATTGACTCGACTTGAAGTTCAACTTTTGTTCAAATGTGTAATCATTCCTATGCAGCTGGACTACAATATGTCCAATATAAAGCATCCTTCCTTCAAGTAAGGCATGATATGCAAGATCCTAATTTCCGGGCTGTCGTGTGACTGTGTGTGGTCACCGGTCACGTCCTACGATTGTAGGCTTCCGCTATTAGGGATGTAGGTCGGAGGCCTTACGCGTGTCGAGCAGTAATCTGTATTGCATGCGGTAGGTGTGGACAATTTGTGGACACACTTTTGTTCGAGTTCTATTTTTCTACACTAATTATAGAGGAAAGATATGATTGGTTGTATTGTATAGGCTTCGAAACTACTGAAACTAAACCGATTTGAAAAAATATTTTACTTATTAGAATCCTACATTATTTCCGATGAAAATGGGCGGTACGAAGTTCGCAGGGTTAGCTAGTTCAATATTTCACTTATATCTTTAATAACTGAGACCAGTAAGTAGGTATTTCTATGAACATTATTTTATCGTGCCATGCAAGTTCACGGTATTCACGGCCACAAACACTTTAAGTTGCCAAACTTCCAAACTTTGATTTTATCTTGATAGATTTGGCTACCCATGCAAGTCATAAGGGGTAAAACTTTATCCATTATGTTAGGTAAGTACTAAGTGCCTAATATTGATTTGATTTTTGGTTTTAGGATTATGACAAATAATGCTACAAGAGCGCGGTTATGTCTCACGCAGCAGCTTTTTTGTTTTTTTGACATATTTTAGTTGGGTGTGGCCGCAGCCTTACACTTAAGATGCGTTTCGTTAAGTGTGGCCGCACCTTTACACTCGTACCACAAATCAAGGCGCACCGGAAAATCAAATTACATTTTGATTTATTTGCGGCACGTATTACCCGAATTCATTTGTGACAAGGGTTTGACACATTTAATGCTGCTTTGGGCTAACTTGACAAGTTTGCAAGTATTTTCACGAAGGCGTTAATTTTCAAAATATTCATGAATTTCATTTGTTATTATTTCACATAACACTACGAGTATATCTAAATGATTATGATAGGTATTTATGTTGTGCCGTAGTCCTTAAAAATATCAGCAGAATTTCAAAATGTACTACAAGTTGTTCGCCTTCAAATATAGAGTCGATACTGTTCGTATGTTTTATTAGAAATATAAATTAACATTCTGTCTAGTTGTTACTTAGGTAACCTAGAGGTAACAAAATACATGTTTTGAGAGATGTACTGGTAAATAAGACCTTGACATCTTGAATCGCATTCTTTACTACCTACTAAATGACAACACAGTTATTTCAATTGTCAGATATTTCCCATTTTGCGACTTCACACACAATCCTACCAAACCAGGCAGCCATTCGGCATGGCTCCCGCATTATCGACTTTCCTATCCCATCGTATCCCATAGCGTCCCGTGAGGTCATCGACCGCGGGAAGTAGGTCACGGCGGTGGGTGTATTTATATCGGTCGGCAGACGTTTTGACAGCGCGTCCTAGACTGGCGGATGGAATGTGCATTGACGTTGGTGAATTTGGGTGTTTTCTGATTTTGACAGAAATAAATTGTCATAAATACCTTTTAAGGTGGTATAAATGCAATGTGTGTATAAGGTAGAGTCGTGTACGTACTTACGTCTCAACTTGAAAAAACCTTTTTAAAATAATAGTAGAGCGTATTAAACCATTTTTTTACGCTCTACTATTACATGACTAGTCTGATCATAAATAGTAGATAGAACCAAAATCCTTACACAATAAGTACGCATACTTATTGTGACAACAAACTGAAAGACATCTATTTCTGTTCATCGTACCTAGTAAATAAGAGAACTCTATCTACTTTTCTATAGTAAAGTCCACTACGAGCCCTTTAATGCAATATTTAGTCAAGACAAAAGTGTCTTATTATATTCAAATAATGTAAACATAGAGGCAGTCTTTCAGGAGTCCTTCCATATGCGACAATGCGAGGTATCAGTCAATATAGGGTGTATAAAATCTTATAATAAACCAATAACAATACAAACAAATAGTTGCGATATCAAAACAAAAGTGCCCTCCATGGTTGTAATAGAATAGGTAGTAGTAGTCTTCTATAGACCTTTTCAATATGGATGCAGTTCGAGAGGACACCTGACCTGGAGGTCGCACGTGTTTGTTGCTGACCCGCTCCAGCGGAGCGTGGCTGGCTTAGGCACTAGAGTCACCAACTTTTAGGGTTCCAAATATCTTAGGAATTATTTAGGAAAACATTAGGAATATATGAATTATTTCATGAGAGCGTAAGACTTTTCCTTGGAAAGTTCTAAGCAAAGTGGCTATTGGCAACAACTGTAACTACTGAATTTATAACATTGTTTATTCACTTTACCCTTCCAAATTACGACATTTTCCTAGTTTAATCCTTACCAAGTCACCATCGACTAGTTTAAAAAAAATACTTTACGAACTTTTTATTTACTTTGACCTTTTTAAATAGTCCGGAGTTAGTTTAAGTCGTTACAGAAGTTCTTTTGAGTTTAGGTTTCGTGACCAAAAATTAAATAAAACTTAACTAGGTTTTCTCGTAATCAGCAGTAATTTTAGGCTAAATTACCACTTTGTTTTGAGTTGGCAAGCCTCATCAAAATACAATAATTACGGTTTTCACTGAAAACTTCAGAAGTTTTAGGAGAATTCTAAAAATAGTGGACATACTACGCCAAACCATGCGACGTGTTTTATTGTTGTTCTTTGAGGTGCCGACGTGTCTGCTCTGTTTTCTAAAATGGCACTGTTTTTAAATAAAGCTATTTGATGTGCTAGCAATTAGCATGTCTTTCCTTACAAATATGGATAGCTTATAAAGAATTTGTCTTTTGTTTTTTCTAAACGATCCACACGATAATAGTAACAATCGCATAACAACCTACATGTAATTCAGGTAGATTATGATCATTATTTATAAAAAAGTGGCATTCAAATCATATTTAAAGTTTATCTTACGATGCTATTATTATAAGTAATCTCAGACCAATTTTTATCAGGCAATTAATTAGTTAATTACTGCATATAACTAGAGAAGTCAATCAACAAATCAACATTCAACTCGTGGGAAAATTCGTTAAGAAATTGAACAGTTTCGGAGCTTTTTCTTATATTACTTCGAACCTAGTCATCCTACAACGTGAGCAATTTAAATTTTTCTAGGTCAGTTCCTACTTAAGGCCAAGTGCCTATTCCACTCTACGGAATAATCTCTAAACTTATCTGCTTGATTAGGTTAGCGATATCCAACTTTGAGCTAAGCACGTGGCCGTGGCCCGAAAGCGCTTTGGCTAAATTGGATTGGCTTCATTATTAGTTTTTTAGAAAGAAACTAAGGATAGATTTTAACGAATCTGATTAAAAGATAAGCCCACGTACCTATATTTACCACGTACCTGTGTATGTATAGATGAGACGTTTCCCTAGATTTTCTGTAAATATGTCTTGTGGCGTTTTACTGAAACCAGAAGCGGACTTCTTGAGACGACTTGAAAAGTGATGTTGCACTGTTTATTTAATTTCCCAACACTCATTTTATGAACAATTTTAGAAAATAAAACAAAATTCCTACACTTTCCCGCCAAGAAGTCGCTTTTAGCTTGTTCCAAAAGAAATACAATTCAATTTTCTTTTTTTCTGCCAGAGCTAACTTTTCCAAAATAATTTCTTTGTGGCCAGTGTTAAATTTCGAATGAAATTGAAATCGAAGAACACAAAAACATGATTGAACCGAAGATCATAATACAAAGTAGGTAGGTAGGTACTACTACTCCTTAATTTTGCCTGCATCGGGCCGATTGACCTAAATGCCTATAAAGAGGTCGCGAGCCGCAATATGGACTCTTGAATAACCGACTCTTTGACGGGCCCGTGTGACGTCACTTCCGCGGATTGTAGGGCAATGGCCAGTGTCATAACACCACGCAGCGACACGAATATAGATAATGAATGGAAAAAAGAAAGCAGGTGGACGAACCCGCTACGTAGAGCTGGAAAAATAGTATCTGTCTGTACCTACCAATTTTGCAGTAGGTACTTGCAATTGCCTATACTCAGCCGACCTACAATATCAATTACAGCACTAAGAGTAAGAGAGCGTTTATTAAGTTGCACTATCAGACTATTTCCTTCTGCGTCAAGTTTTTCTAAAAAAAAGACTGGGAGTGATGCTCCAAATAGGGCCTTCAAATCAATCCTTTAGGGCCTCAGCCGTTTTCGAAGGTTTTCATCTTAGCTTTTTGCCCTTCTAATAATGGTAACGTGAAGGGGTGTTGTGACGTCAGCTCTAAAAACAAAGCTAGGGCAAAGGCTAGTAGATCGTCTAATTAAGGCAAAAAGAAGTTTTCTTTCATCAGCTTTGATGGGAAACAGCTCTTTGCTATCGTATAAAGCTCCTGTTTATTAAAGTAATTAAATAAGTTGATCAAGTTACATTACTAACTCATTGTTCAATAAGTCAATTTTCTAACAGCCCTTCACAATGCGGGGAAATTATGTAAATTATGAAAGTGTTTAAGTTACCACAAACTTTATTATGATGTATCTGCAGCATCGTTTCCACGGAGTATTTACGGCACAATAAAATTATAATTGCGAGAGCTTCCTGGCTGTGACGGAACTGTATGTACAATGGTTAGAGTCATTTGCATTATTTACCAACATATTGTAATATCCGTGGGAATGTCCCACGTCCTCGCGACAAAGTGCACTACAGACAGCAGCCAGCATTTTTGAAGCAATAGTATTCAAATTCCATTTGAGCATTGGGCAAAATTCTCAAAAATTCTATGCGAATCTCTACATGTTCTGTTCTAGACGGGCATGGTTTTCCTATAGGTATCAAAAATCAAAAATACAGTTGTTGCAGATGTTTATGCAATATTTCAATAATAATCATAAATGAGAAAACAGGTACTACATCATACCTAGTAATTTGACAAAAAGTAATTTGTATCTCATTTCCGTTACAACGTCCATAACAAAAGATTAAAATAAAAAGACACAATATTAAAAATCATCAGCCATTCATGGTCACAAACAAACGTGTAGGTAATATACCCTAATTAGGCACTTTGCGCACGCGCCCTTGGAAGCGAATTCAAGATAGGCGTTTTTCATGAATGACATTAAACTTTCGGTGAACAAGGAACCAGCAATCATGCATCATTTCTTATGATGTGTCGCCGAATATGGTATTTTAATATCATTACCGTATGCTCTTCCTTTGTGGTAAGGAACCGATGAGAGAGACAGCTCGTTGACAAAGTGATGCTGTAATTGAAAACTCATAAATTACTCGTAATAAATGGCTTTAAGGTTTTCGAAAAGATATTATTTTATTGAAAACGTGTTGTAATTACGAGTTGCTATCTTGTTGTTTATTTTATGGAATTGTCGAGTTAAAAAAATCCTGATGGACGAATGCATTAAATATTTTACAGTTTCGTAACCTTTACGAAAAATCTTTGAAGGTAGACTGGTGAAATCAGTCAACCAGAAGAATATTGCTCTATAGAACAGAAAAAGAAGCTTTATTCTAGGATATGAAACATACATTGAAACCTCTACATTATTTCACTTTGCAATCAAAGATTAACACAAAATATGCCATAGAAAGTTCAGTGGCAGTGTTAGTTGACCCATATCTGTTAGACTGATACATTGCAATATCTTTACAGCTGAAATACAGCAGTACACTAGTAACAGGGGCGTCTTAAATTTACCTACTGAAGTGTGCACTCTAGTTATTATTACTTCAGAGCAGGCGGGTCAAATGGCTGGTCCATCTCGGATTACTGCCACTCTGGGATCCTACAGTCTTGTAGCCAACGTTAGAAGTATTCTACATCTTAGATTTTATGAAGTCTGGCTTTGGTCTTTATGGCACTGCTTGGGTAAAATGTTTAACTGAAAATAAGAGGACAAAATACTGGAAAAAGTGAGTTGCGTTGCAATTTTCTCGCCTTTCAAGTAATTTTAAAAACTGTTCATAGGGTGTTATCGTCAATTACCCAAACTGGTACGAACATGAATAGGTGAGGTGGTTTACACGATAATAAGTCCCGTAGAACTAAACTGAAGCTTACAATGAGACACTAAACTATATTTAACCAATTCGTATTTCACGGCGAAATTGCCCACGGTTTGCTGTAGTTAAGATTTATCTACCTCATATGGGTTATTCGGGTCCGAGTATAGCCCCTTGCAGATCTATTTTGGGCCGCGGAGTCGCGTCGTCCACTTTAGTCTGCGATCTCCACATCAGTTTCAATTCACCGCGATGGTTCTAGTTTATTGGCTCTGGGAACCAATATATTGTACTGATAGAAGTACTTGTAGGGTCTTACATTGGGAAGTCTTGTGTGAATTAATAGAGTCTTCGAATTACTGAAGACTGAAGAAGGTTTCAGAGTATTACCTGCTTTTACTGAAAAGATGGTACCTACACAAATGAAGCGAATGGTTTTAAATTAGATAATTTTATCTGAAATAGAGTGAAGTTGACCCTTGAATTATAGAGTGAAGTTTATTAGAATATAATTATAGAGATGGCAAATTGTGACTGCTTTTGAAAAAGCTCTGAAAAGATCGATTGGTAAAGGGACCTCAGTTATTGAAAACTATGGATACAAGAAAACATGAAAGGATTACAACTCTGTATGAAAAGGTCCTTAATTCACTTTTCAGACTAAAGATTTAATTGTGCTCGTAGCTACGTGTATTAAATGAAAATTATCCCCCATTCGATCATTTTATTAACCAGCATTAATTTTTATTTTCACTGGACGATGCCAATTACTTCCAAGCCACGACAAAATTAAATCCAAAAGGCTAATAGAAACTGAGTGTGTCTGAAAAGTTCCAAAATGGCGCTTAAGGCGATTAGAGTCCTCAATCCGCGCCAAATGGGCATTTTGTAAAGCCTACTCCTCTTTTACTGCTGGACAGAAATAGTTGAAAAAAATATATGTTATACAACAGTTCAAGGACTACATTTGTGACGTTTGAATTTTCGCTACGTCTCTTTGTTTTGGATTAAAAAAATAAATACGGGACATCGATTTTTTACTTAAATTCCCTACTCCTCCAAAACGGCTATGTTAATTTGAAAGATTTTTGCACGAATAGATTAGGAATTCTTTAATCTTTAAATGACACGTTGCGTTTTTCAATCGAACATTACTTTCATTCATAAATTTTACTTTTGATAAATTCCGAACGTTTTGCTGTTGAGGGGGCCTTCGCGGGGTGCGGGCGGCAGTCGGCCGCTGGCCTTCAGACGGGGAGGTNTACCTCATATGGGTTATTCGGGTCCGAGTATAACCCCTTGCAGATCTATTTTGGGCCGCGGAGTCGCGTCGTCCACTTTAGTCTGCAATCTCCACATCAGTTTCAATTCACCGCGATGGTTCTAGTTTATTGGCTCTGGGAACCAATATATTGTACTGATAGAAGTACTTGTAGGTGTAGGGTCTTACGATGGGAAGTCTTGTGTGAATTAATCTTGGAATTATTGAAGCTTTATAGGTCATACGAGTATATCTACACTACAATGAGGTAAGTATACAAACGAAGCGAATGGTAAAATTTGAATTTAGATAATCGATATTACTAAAATATACAGAGTGAATTTGATCGGATCGGATCCAGACGAGGAAAAATTGTGACTGCTTTTGAAAAAGATCGATTGATAGAGGGAACTCAGTTATTGAAAACTATGAATACAAAAAAACATGAAAGGACTAGGATTCTAAGTATGAAAAGGTCTTATAGATTTAATAAGACTTTATAGATTTAATTGTGCTCGTAGCTACGAATCCTAATTGAAAACCATACCCCATTCGATCATTTTATTAACCAGCATTAATTTTTATTTTCACTGGACGATGCCAATTACTTCCAAGCCACGACAAAATTAAATCCAAAAGGCTAATAGAAACTGAGTGTGTCTGAAAAGTTCCAAAATGGCGCTTAATTAATCCACCAAACAAGCCAAAGTGTCTCGGAGTGGATTCATATCTTTAAAAACAAATTGCCTGCAATTTAAACAATGGTACACTCTCATTATCTTTTGTTCTGTTGCCAATGTTTTTTTCCACGGCATTTGAGTTGGTACCATTGTCAAATTGTTTAGGCATGTCTATGATGAGAAAACCTCTGACACATTGGTATTTGTACACACATAATGTATGTTACAAAGATGTAGTGACGATTAACAGGTATGGTAACTTGAATC
This sequence comes from Ostrinia furnacalis, assembly GCF_004193835.3. Lineage (NCBI taxonomy): Eukaryota > Metazoa > Arthropoda > Insecta > Lepidoptera > Crambidae > Ostrinia > Ostrinia furnacalis. The sequence continues at coordinate 536,417 of NW_021132730.1, forward strand.
TTAGCCAAAAGGAGAGATGAACTTGTCAAATAGATCCTCGATCTGATCATAGACTCCCAAGGACTTCTAGTTGGAGGCACCAAGACGTTTTAGATATTCCCGATATAACTTCGACCCATTTACCGTTAACTTTGATAGAACATGTCATATTGTTTTTAGCAATACGGACAGTGCAGTGTCTCAGTAATGCAGCTAACTAACTGTAGCACGAATTTCCCTAGACTGTCACTAGACCTGATTGGGTTTGTTCAGAAATTCGAATGTTTGTTCAAATAATCGGGATTCGAGTTGTGAGAAACTGTAACACCCATGCATTTACCGTTCTACCAGATCGAATCTTACGTGGGTGTTCAGTAATAAGTTAAGATGATCAACTTAGTGCTAATAAAANGAACAAAATTAGACTGAAATAATGATGAGTGGATATAAAATTAACACAATATACGGAGCAAGCGCCAATAGCGTTCATTAGAAGGATCCGATAATAGGATCAAAATATCTTGGAGAGCCTGCTCCAGCAGCGAATCAGACTGCGGAGCTTTGTATCGGGGCGGTATACAGCGACAACGTCATTTGTAGGGTTGTCGATTTGGTTTCCAAAAATAGAATAAACAGTCGATTGTTTTTTATTAATAACTAAATCGCCCATAAAAATTGCTGATTCACGTAGGATACCTATAAATTAAGTTTATGATTGCGAAACTGAGATAAATTCCACGAATTTCATGCACGATTTTCAATTTGGAATGTCGAAGCATGTAAATACAGCTACGGTAGTTTACGTTGACGTAATTGTGCTAATTCGCAACAAAAATATTGTCTCACGTGCAAGGCATAATCTCATTATGTCATTTTGATCACAGGCCACAGCAAGAGTACTGATACTCTAATTTACCAGAGGCAAGGCAAGAAGATTTTACCTGTTCTCCCTCTGCTGCATACTGCAGCAAGACACCCTTCTGGCTGCAGAGGGAGAATAGGTAAAACCTTCTTGCCTTGCCTCTAGTAAATTAGAGTATCAGCACAGAATAATAATAAAGTACTACGTACAGAAGTTTTACTTCGCGAAGGTATTTAAAAAAAATTATGCTTAATGTCATTAACAATATGGTGTAATTTAGCCTGTCTCAAGTGTCAAGCACCATTTTGTTGACAAACGTCAGTGATCGGCACTGTGCCGAAGCTATAGGGCTGACTTCGGTAAAATGATGTGACGTGAAGTGCCAAACTGCGGAAAATGGCGGAGGAAATACATGATTTAGCATGAATTATCATGAATAATATTAACTACTTATTTACCTCTCAGTGTCTTGAGGCAACTTAAAAAATACATTCTGTGTTTTTATTATTATTTACGCAGTTAAATACTGCATTTTCTTTATTTTCTTCCATCATACACAAGAATACGCGTGCGTGAGTCAATGTTCGCTCGTATGTGAGGCCTTGTCGAATAGTATCCTGTAGGTGGGCCATCGTGCGTGTTTTGTTTTCGATGTAAACTCGCGGAGATGAACAGGCCTGGTATCAGTGACACACACTCACCGATCCCGAGCTGGGACAAGCGTTGCGTTGCTGGATTCCAAGTTCTACTGGCACTAATAATTTATGGTTCCAATATTATGTACAGTCAGGGTCAAATATTTATGTAGTTCATGACACCCAAAGTAAGCAAAAAGTTGACAACACAACTTTATTTCCATCGTAACAAAAACGTATCGCGCACTTTTTGGCTACTTTGGTTGTCACGAACTATTTGACGTGACTGTGTCAGTAGAAACTGCTTCTAGCTGCAGCCCTACAAGCTCTTAGCAACCCTGCGAGCCACACCGCTGGCGCGGTGCCAACCGCTGCACTCCTGTCGCTGTGCACTCAATACGCCGTTTTGCTCAATAGATGACTTTGGATATGCAAACCGAAATACGATAATTCTGGTACAAATAGTTTGCGAGATCAATTAAAGTCTTTAAAGTAACACTATACTGTTCAAAAATCTTGTTAAGGATGCAGGAAGGCGCTGGATTACCATTTCTTCACAAAAAGCGCCATTAATTATATCCTCGGGGAAATTACACACAACACACAGTTTTCTTACTTCTTAATTTCTGTGCGTTTATTCCGAAGGCTGTAACATTTATTTTAATTTTGCGGAAGAATTGCTGTAATTTAAGAATTTCTGCTGTGAGAAGAAAGAAACTTACATATTCTATGAACATTTTAATAAGATACGAGCAGGTGTTATGAAAAGACACGAAAACATAATGTTACATACCAAAAATAATGTATAATAATACGCAAATATTTTTTTCTGGGTCAAAATCTTGAAAATGACGAGCAATTTCTGTTAAACCTCGATATTATCCCGCAGATTGCCAGCCAGCCAATATCAATCCCAATTTCGCCATCAATTTATTTTACAATAATGAATGTAAGAGGATTTTTGAAGATTAGATTGCTTTGAAACTTTGAACTACTTTTTTACAAAACAGATTAAAACTTTTTAAAAAAAATTTTAACAAGCATTTCTGCTTGTTAAAAAAATTTACGCTTATAAATTTTGAAAAGCACAACTTAGGGCTGATTTTTCAACCTTCTCAACTTTTAACTGAAAAATAAGTTTGGCACATTGATTGTTGAAAATGACAAGTTTTAAATTCTTTAGTAGTTCGGCGATTGAAAAACCAGCCCTTAGTAGTCCCAAATTACCTACGACATATGAAATCACGACAAAATACTCGTACATTACAGATAGGAAAATATCGACAAACGAATGGCAATAACATACTTAAGTCGAAAAAAATGAGCGAAAGCAAAGAATACCGATAAAGACTTGGCAAAACTTGCGAAACAACAATAACTAAAGAATGGAGTGGAAGCATTCGGGAAATGAATAACCGCAAAAAGGCAACTTCAGTTTCAATAAAGGAGAATAACAAAAGGCCTTCCAATAATATCGGACGGTGACAAATATGAGCGATTTCTCTGAAGCATGGGGTCCAGCAGATTTCTAATAAGTCCGTTGTAAAAACAAGGATTTTGGGCGACTTCCAATTTCAGTCATAGTGCTGAAGGGTAGCGAGGAAGGTCGGCGAGACGTCCTTAAGAATAAACTACGAGTATAGTAGTGTGCCTAACCGAAAATGTTTTAAGAAGATGACCTTTCCATCGAAAAATCTATACTAATAAGATTCTTCTATTCTTTTTGTGTTGGATAGCCCATTTATCAGAAGGCTTTAGGCTATATAACATTACGGCCAAAAGGGACAGAGCAATAAAGAAAAATGTTGCAAAAACGAGATATATCAATCTATTTTCGAGCGTACGAAGTCGCGGGCACAGCTAGTGTAATTATAACTTTAATAAAGTTAGTGGACGATACGAGCTCACAACTTAATGAAAGCGCTGCTAAGTAATTTGGTTTGAATCTTGGATTTGATGTTAGTGGTAAATAAATCACTGGTTTCACGATTTAGTTATCTAGACTTCAATAGTACCATATGATGTAAATTGTTGTTTTGTTTGTGTCTTGAAGAAACTATTGATGCTACTAACTGCCAAACGAAAGATTTATTTTATAGAATACTGACATGAGAAGATTCCTTTTCGTTTTTTTGTGTATTGCTTGGAAATTAGAATCTAAGATTGTGGCAATAAAATGTTACAAAATGGTTGTATTAAAGTGTATTCGAATAAACTTCAACGTTTTTAACGTGGTTTTTATCCTGTCATTTATATTGAACTCCACAAAAGAAGTTACATTGCAAAAGGTGCTGAGCTTTAAAGCTTTTCTTTATCCAGCAAATCTCGTTTATCTCGCTACGTATACTGAACAATAAAATAGGTGTACCTTATGTTATCTTCAGAGAAATCACCCCTGAGATAAATATCGCGAGAGAAAACTACGAGTACGTGCCTAATAAATCTTGCTTTCAAATTCGGCTTGAGTAAGACCGTAAATTGAAAACGAAACCTCATTCTGCAGATAAACTTTTTAAACGAAAATATGCTCTGTATTTCATTTTTGGTATTTTAATATTAAACTAACTCAAACGTGGTTATTTGCAAAGTTAGTTTAAAATACAATTCAGTGTACTCGTAAGCCCCTGAACTTTAAAGTCTTGAAGAGCGTTTGCTGTATTTTTTTTTCAGTTTTGGGTAGACCCCTTATCATACCCACGTTTTTGAGAACCATTATTTGCATCTCTTGGGCCCCAAAGACCCTTAGCTGATCACATTTGACCCTTAAGGGTCGATATGAACAACTTTAGATATGACTATTCAAAAGGAAATTAAAAATCCACAGACAATTGATTCTGTACATGGGTCATAGAGCAGGCACATACAGAATAACAAAATCTATTCCGCCGTGCCTTACAATGCCGCCTACTTTCCACTAGAGCGAATTGTGAATCTTTAAAGAAGTTTCTTTGTCGCCTATTTCCTTTGTAACATTGTACAAGTTCTATTTGAGATTACTGGAATGTGTATTTACGAGCTGCAACTTTGTAATCCAAATAAATACTATATCACACAAGACTGCGTACAGCGAAATGCTAGTAAAAGAAAGAATATTTTGAAAGAATATCCAAAGAAGCATAATTATCTCCAAGGGTCCAGGGGTCATACAAGGTACTTTTTGCGCACCAAAAATAAATCTGAGATATGAAATAGGAGGATCAAAATGGGACCATCATTTCTCATGTTAACGATAAGCTTTTGGTATAAAATAAAGTGTTATGAAAGACGTGCGCTCATTAGTGACATGCTGCGATAGACCGAAATAGAAGCCGACGAAACCGTAGGCAGAAGGGATAACTACATAAAAAAAAAGAAATATGATATAACAAGATTACATATCTTGGAGAAATGAATATTTTCAGCATCCGACCAATCTTAGAACATTCCTGAAACGCGGACAACAAGCTGTAAATCTGTCTGGTCGGACGGGCTCATATTCGTTCAAATAAATGTGGAGTGGATTGGACGGAACATTGCTCATTTTATTGCCAAGATAGAATACGATTGTTCGTTTAAAATTCGCTACACGATATTTCCAGATGGCTCAATCAACTAAACCTTTTGCTAATGGAATCTTTTTTCCTTCTATCCTAAACATTACTTTCTGATACGACAAACTAGTTACCCAATCTTTCTTTCATTTTCACGTAAGAAAAGTAGATTAATTAAGCGATTTTTATGCAGTTGAATAACCTGTAAGGAACCTCGATTTACAATGGTCTTTCCATATACATAGTACCTATTTGTATTGTTTCCCGAAAGTACATTCGCACAATTTGATAACGGCTTGGGCGGCGCTGACTTTGTGTAAATATCATCTAACATACCTGACTATTAGGGAACGTGGCAAACGCGGACTGCACTTTGTGCAGCGCGTGGTCCTGTTGATGCGCGGGCGGCGGCCGGCCCTTGGGGAAGTGGAAGCGCGGGATGACGCGCGCCGGCGCCCCGCTGCTGGCCGCCCCGCGCACTGTGCGTTGGAGGGTCGTGTGGGGCGGCGCTGACGACGGCTTGGGCGGCGCTGACGCTGCGTAGCTCTGAAAAGAAAGACGGATTGGTTTATTCATTTGTCGCAGGATACTATGGCCCATACAATAGAGCCTCAAGGACAAAATACTTGGAAATTGTTTTAAATAATTTCGGGCACATGTGATGCAAGTTTAAGGTCTCTGCTGTAAACTAAAACCGTATGTTATTTGCACGCTGTAGTGATGTAATGATTTTTTCGCGTTTTGCATTAAACTTACATAAATGCTTCGTTTTCGAGATTTAGTCACAAGATTGTATAAAGGCCTTAAGTGACCTATCTCCCATCGATCTCTGATCACATGTGAGAGGATGAAAAGAATTAGGGCTGACAAAAGCAAGTAGGTCCTGAATTTCCCAAAACACGCCCGAAGGGTCGGTATACATGAATCGCCCATTTTGCAGACCCGAATCTTTCAGGACATCATTCTTATCGACTATCATTTGTTTTCCTCCGAGGTCTTGAGCCAAGTTTTTTAATTTCGAAAGTAATTTTAGGTCAAGTCCTAATTCTACGATAATCTCGCATTTTTTTTAATAAAAAACCTTAATCCGAAATTATTTAGTACAAAAGTTAGTAAGTCTGAGATGTCGTTATCTTAAGGGCTAGGCATTTTCTCCGACTGAAGAGATTGGGTTTTTAATTCACACTAAATAAACCTTTTTACTTAGGCACGTTCTTGTAACGTAGGTCAGGTATAAGGTATTCCACTTCTCGGCCTTTATTATTGGCCCTAATGACAAAGAGCCGAGGGTCGAAGATTGAACCCAATAATCTTGACAATTTCAATGTACTAGTGTTTATAGCGACTGACCTTTCTATTTTAGGGAACTTAACGGTATTTCTTTTTCTTCTTAATAATATGTGATTCAATTTCGAACCGACATGCAAGAGTTAACTATGTTATCAAAATCTGTTAAATAATATTCTAACCAATACTGAGACCTTTTCTTGGAGTTCAGCAAAGTCAAAGTTCAATGATTTCGTTACTTGTTGGTATTAACATAGTCGGTTCAATGTCACATAAATGTTTTGAAAGAAGCAATAACTCATTTTTATTGAAATGTTGAACCTTATGCCCTTGAAAGACACTTTCATAAGAAAGAACGCAGACTTATTTTCAGAGAAACTCTTTGCTTCATAAAACTTAAGTAATGATTAACTTTCCTTGAAAATTATTTTCAAATCTTTTGAATCTCTTTGTCACCGTAAAATTTCATTATAATATTGTTACTTTTATACCTTTGGGTTTATTGGTGTCAATTGGAAAATTGATCTAATAGCAGGTGTTTTGGTTCTTTGTTTTCTGTGATTGTTGGATTCCGTGAAAACAGTATTCCCGTAAGCAGATTTCACCGGAAAATACCCCCAAAGGGATCCCCTATTGTTACACAGAAATAAGGAAAGAAAAAGCGATTGACAGGTTATTTATTTACGTCAAAACATCATGAAACAATAGGGACAGAAATAAAATACTTTATGGCGCATAAACGAAGTTAACGATGAGGCGCAGTAAACAAACTGACACGTGGTTCCTAAACAGGTGAAGTTAAAAGTAAAAGGAGAAACTTGTAAACATTGTATACAGCGTGTAGCTTTAATACGATTTTGTGTTACATTAGCACGAACAAACATCTAAAAGGTCTTTTCTTCTCAGTATTAACATTGCAAAAAAAGTATTAACATCTAAGGCTGGATTACACCATCATACTTAAACTTTAACAAATGTCAAAAGTCTGTCAAACTCCATACACAAAACGCCGGTAATGGTTAAAGTTACTCATAAAGTAAGATGGTGCAACACAGCCTAAGTAAAGTTGAAATTTTGTACGACTAATAGATCTGATGGTGGTTAAACCTTCAAAGCAGATACTCATCTTTATAACAGAAAGTAATAAAAGAGGGTTATAGAAGACAACACAAATCCTAGTGACGCAAACACTATCCACAACAGTTTATCTTACCCGACTGTCATAAAAAATGTGTGCTCCAGCACCTAGACAATATTCCAGGCCCGTGGAAGGTGAAGAGCAATTCCCAGGATTTATTACACGTGCGATTGTGGGTGTGGATTCGGATTTCGTGTAGGGTGACCGTTTACCCTGCATTAAGGGAGATATAATAACTTCAACCCAGTAAAAGGACAGTAAAAGTTTTTATGCGGGATGTTTTTCCGCAGTAATTCTTTCTGATCTACTCGTACACAGTCTTTATCCCAGACACTGTTTTTATTATGTTCCGGTCTGTCTTTATAATATACTTAACTTTTGCGCTACCATGTAACAGCTGAGGATAAAATTATTATTGAAAATAGTAATTTAGTTTAGGTGTTAAGATATTGTTAATTAATACACATTAGTTACTTTGCCTTTTAAAAGTAACGTCACACCTCTATTTCCAATTCTATAACAAACAATTGAGAATCATCGTTTTGACAGATCGTAAAAAGTAAGTCGGATCGTAAAAAGTAGCAGGATCGGTCTTCGTGGAAATCCTTGGGGGAGGCCTTTGTCCAGCAGTGGACAAAGGCTGAAACGAACGAACGAACGAACGAACAAACGAACGAAAAAGTAAGTCAATCGATTGTGTTGACACAAATCCCGATGCTTGTTCCTGAAGAAAGTGGTTCACTTGGGCACCTCACTCCAGCCTGAGGGCAACTATTTCGTGTTGTCGTACCTGAGAAAATGTAATCGATAAGTGCGTTTAGATTCTCGCGATGATCGGGTAATCTCGGAGGTCGACGTCAGCTACTTGGGATCGAGTGAGATTGATTCGATTTCCGTGGAATGCCAAATTGGATTTGGAAAAGGCCTAAAATGCATGGAACGCAAATATTAAGATACTTATTCTGATACTGGATTTGGAGGGACAAAGTTAAGCTTCAATGTAGAGGCATGTTTCCAGTATTTGGGTGAAACTCTCGATTCTTTTTAGTTCTGTTTATAATTTAGTGACTAGTAGCGCATATATACCTAATGATTACATAGTCATACATCGACGAAAATTGGAAAAGACTACTTGTTAGCGCTTTCAAATTAATTAGAACGTCTTGTTAATTAAACATTTTTGCCAATAAATATGCTTCATTAATTCATTAGGATACTATGCGGAAGAATATACATACTTAGTTGTGCTCTTTAATGTTTTTAGTAAAGACTAAAATTGTTTTCCTAATTAAAAATATTTATAAAAAGTGATAATAACGTGAGATAAGTCCCTCTGTTAGAAGCTCAGATCATAGAAAGAGAATAGATATGAAGTCGCGCGTAACTACAACGAGAACCAGTGTCCCCACATTTCCCCCACCACAGCTCCCACACACACATTCAACTGTGTAAAAACAAAGCGACTGAGAGTTTACGACAACATGTGCAACCGGCTTAAAAGTGCTGTGATTGGCCAGATGGCGTGCCTTATGGCCAATCAATGGCCGCGTGACGTGACGCACACTTTGAAAATTCACTTTTTTAAACTTATGAAAATTTAAAGAGATGAAGCGCACCAAAGTTCAGAAGATGAGACACATGACGTCAAGGCATGCTTAAAAATGTGGCGATTTGTGTCGTCACGCGGAATTTCATCGCATCATATCTTTGTAATTACTTGTTTAATCCCAACTAATATTATAAATGCGAAAGTAACTCTGTCTGTCTGTCTGTCTGTCTGTCTGTCTGTCTGTCTGTCTGTCTGTCTGTCTGTTACGCTTTCCCGCTTAAACCTCGCAACCGATATTGATGAAATTTGGCATAGAGATAGTTTGAGTCCCGGGAAAGAACATAGGATAGTTTTTATCCCGGTTTTTGAAACAGGGACGCGCGCGATAANATATGCCTTTTATAGTGACGTAATACCTCTATTTCCAATTCTATAACAAACAATTGAGAATCATCGTTTTGACAGATCGTAAAATTTATGCACGAATTCACGATGCTTGTTCCTGAATAAAGTGGTTAACTTGGCCACCTCACTCCAGCCTGAGGGCAACTATTTCGTGTTGTCGTACCTGAGAAAATGTTATCGATAAGTGCGTTTAGATTCTCGCGATGATCGGGTAATCTCGGAGGTCGACGTCTGCTACTTTGGATCGAGTGAGATTGATTCGATTTCCGTGGAATGCCAAATTGGATTTGGAAAAGGCCTAAAATGCGTGGAACGCAAATATTAAGATACTTATTCTAATACTGGATTTGGAGGGACAAAGTTAAGCTTCAATGTAGAGGCATGTTTCCAGTATTTGGGTGAAACTCTCGATTCTTTAGTGACTAGTAGCGTATATATATCTAATGATTACATAGTCATACATCGACGAAAATTGGAAAAGACTACTTGTTAGCGCTTTCAAATTAATTAGAACAAGACCCAACAATGTTAATTAAACATTTTCGCCAATAAATATGCTTCATTAGTTCATTAGGATACTATGCGGAAGAATATACATACTTAGTTGTGCTCTTTAATGTTTTTAGTAAAGACTGAAATTATTTTCTTAATTAAAAATATTTATAAAAAGTGATAATAACGTGAGATAAGTCCCTCTGTTAGAAGGTACCTCTATATCAGAAAACAGTTATTTTTACGATGAAGGCATTTTACCGCGCAGTGCGCCATTCCGTCTGTTTTGTCTGGTTGACTCATTATTTGCAACTATACACGGAGTTAGCGATTTTATCGCAAAATGCGCATCTGCCATCTAGCCAGTTATGGTAGAATTAAACATACCAATGATGTGTCGCTGGTACCCATCCTGGAAAATACGTATGTAGGTATGTGCCAAGTGCATGTATGGTGGATTTAGATTTATTGCCGTTATGAGTCTTGAGTTTCCGTGATCTAGTTGAAAAATGTTTATTTCACATGCCACGTAGTATTCCTACATTATGTAGCAATCTTAAGTTACGATAGAGTCGTATCGGTAGCTGATGACTGTGACAAAGTAGAGTTAAGATACCTAAACAATAAAACTTCATAGATCTCGATTCAATAAAACCGTTTTGTATGTCACTTGGGGATGCAGCGAAGCGAAACGATATTCAATCGATTATTACATTGTCTTAACTCATATCGAATTAGATTTGAGTGTAATGCCCAGACTTCAAATGCGTAAAGCACAAAAGAGCTGCGACAGTGCGACACTCACTCGATTGTCTCTAATCGCATTCCGATCAGCGTTGGCAAACCTAATACTCTGTTTCGGACTCTCCTTGGCCTATAATTTCGCGTACGTCACGTCATACGCACAACATTGACGGGGTTACCAATGTTCGGGAAAACAGGGGACATTTTTTGTTTAATCGCAAATGGATAAAACGGATGGATAAAGTTATTGAAAATATAATGCATTCTGAAGAGAAAAATGGAAAAATCGAGGAAACTCCCAATTTTTCTATATTGAAATGTTTATGAAATAAGTCAGTTTGTATGATAGGATGATAAACATAATATAATTATGTTGTCCCAAGACACTAATTAATTTTGCGAATGATATTATTGGCGGTTAAATTGTAGATTAAGGCTAAGCGGAAAATTAGAGACGAGTATGAGGAAAAAGTAATTAATAGCATTTTATGTAGAACCTTGTCAACTAAATAAGACACTAAGATACATAAACATAAAATGTGATCAGTCAGCTACTATTATATTATGATTTAAAGTTAGATAAGATAAATTAAAACCTCCTTTTTAACCGGCTTTAAAAAAGGAGGTGCCGCTTATTTTTCTACTTTTTGTGCACATTTTTGGAGTCGGTTTTATTTAGCAAATACATTACAACAGAAACAGATCTGGGACAGTCCTATAAAAACCAATCGTCTGGTCCCCCGACTAGACACGCGATATTTTTAAAGCGTGCATCATTACAGTTTATTCTGAACTAGGTACACTGGTCCGGCCAAATCTGTGGAAAACGAGACTTAACTGGCGCTGAGGTGCGAATTTTGGCAGCGCCATTTGGAAGCCATGCCAGCGACACAGTTAAGGGGCCTGTGACCGTTGATTATATCAGAGGTACGTAAACTGCGGTCAACATGCTTGACCTAATCATTTGCGGAAAATATTATTGGCAAGTATCTAATAGTTCACATGATAAGTCCTCAGAGTTAATGCTTTGGCTGGGTTGCACTATCTTACTTTAACTTTAACAAACGTTAAAAATCTGTCAGTCTCCATACAAAAAGCACCGGTTATCGTTATAGTTAGGTGGTGCAACTCAGCCTTACTGTCCATGGTGTGTATATTTCCTTAAAGGTTCTTAAACCTTTATACCTTTCATCCGCTTTGTACTGGAGGGAAATCGATCCGTCATTAGAACTCTACCTAGGTATGTTCTTCTGATTAATTTCTTTGCGGGTCCAATGACAGTTTAACTTCACTCGGGACAAACTTCGCCTTCAGTGATTGGGTTTTTATTGGCGATCAAGCTATAGATCCTGGCTACACAGAAAAGTAGGTTTTAAATTAGGAATAGTCCCTTTTAGCTATACTCGTATCATAAACACTTCAATGAAGAAGCATTTCTATGAAGAGTATTTGTGCCGTGATGAGGCAAAAGTAGTAACGCGGCGTGGAACACTATTATTAGTATTATAAATTTCTGGTAACTAGGTTCTGCCTCGAGTCCTAATCCTTTTCTTAATTACGCTTACGGAGGATTACTTAAATAAAGCAAAAAATTCAAGTAGGTTTAAGAAGCTGACGAATAGCGAAGAGGGGTGTTTTTTCTAGTACCTACCTTCCGTTGATTCAAAATAAGTACTTGCCAGTCCAACTTCTCATTATAATATCGCCTAGTAACCTACCTAAGCATAAATCCAAGGGTAACCTTAACAATAAAATATCATGAGTTCAAACGAATCTTCAAAAACATTTGCAAAGTTGGCACGGCCGTAATGACCCAGGTCATTATGTACTTAGGCCTGTTCCAAAAAAGATTGCGTAGGTACAGGCAAATCAGACTATAAATTTTTATTGCAAATTCACTCTTATTCCAACTAAATAAGACCCCACAGTGTTTAGCTTGACCTGCTGTACTTGATTATTAAAGTCGACGCCGAATGGAGAATTACGTTGCGATTATGGGGAACGACGGGACGGAAAAATTATGGCGGCCAGCCTGGGCAAACACTGTGAGAAATATATTGTATTGACGGCAGTAATGTGGCATACTTACTATGTTGTGACAGGCGCTATATTGCGACAAAAATGTATAGTCCCGTGGTGTCTATTGTTATATCTTGTGATCAGGCGCCATGTAGATAAATAGGAACAGATCTGTCTGGTCGAAATATTCCCATAACTTTAAGTAAAGTCGTGAAGAATTCCAGCTACCAAAAATAAAAGTTTGGATATATTATTTCAAACACTAACACGAATATAATAAAGATTTTTTACTTAAATCTTGTAATAAATTAATTTGTTTATCCTTATCACCAAGCATCCCTGGATCTTTTTAGTAAAAAAATATCCAATTTACTGAACTTTCATGTAAACTAAACGTCGCACAGTCTACTGCGTAGCTATTGATCTTTATGTTTTAAAATAAGTTAGTACAAAACATATTTTTTTCTAAATAAAGCGTAATAACAAAATACCCTAATGCAAAACTGGCAAAAACCAGCGGTGGCAGCACAAAGCATTCCGCAGGCGTGGGAGGGACAGCTCAATCACAGAGTGTGTAACCACAAGCTGCTTCATTTTTCACGCTTTGTCTCGTTTGTCTTTGGAACCAGTTGTTGCTATGTTTAAGCCTAGATATACTGTATTTTAGTGATTACTTCTTTTTGTTTTATATGTTAAAACGCAAGGTAATCTTACCAATCTTGATTCGATAGAGTCATAATATTCTACTGTTTCATGCCTAATTTTGACGAAGAGAAGAGATTACGATATGGAAATTCGCAATTTTTAAAAAAGAACCACTAAACCACCTTATTTCACTTGGGTCTAACTAAGACCCAGAGAGTAGCTTAAGACTTTTACGACTTACGTAGCTCTACATGTTTTTCATAAAGTCCAAAGGTAAAAATGTTTGAAATAAAGTTATGTATTCATATCCTTATTTATGGAATATACAGTAACAAAGGCACTATCCTCTTTGTGTAAATTGTAAATATTTCAGTTTGAATTTATTTTAGTTTTAGTTGTTACATACCAACCTAACAATTAGTGGTTATTTTATGATACAAAATAGTACTCCAACGTCAACTACAGTGTAAGCTAAACTTTATGATTTAAAAGGACGATGGCATATTATAACAAATGACCAAATCCCACGCGTACACAAAATAATGACTAAATTACCGCGAGCCGTTGTCCAAAGTACAGTCAACCCCAAACAAAAACTAACCAAAAACCTTACTAACTCCACAAAGAGTTGAAATTGATTTAGGTGTACTGTATTCAATTAAAGCTCTTGTACGGTTCATTCCAACATTGTTAGAGCTTATTGATTTGACGCGCTGTACACTAATTGATTACAAATCGAGTCGGATAATCGTCTGAAAGTAGTTGTCTACTTTAATTTAATGAACGATGTTGGTATTCTTTATTCATTCGTACAGTCTAGACTGGATTCGATGTTACATGCATGCATAAAATATTACTGCCATCGCTCTATTTTATCGTTGTGAGTTTTTACATAAAAAGAGAGATGGTAAGCTCTGTGTGTTTATGATTTCATCGTCTGGTAATGTAAATAGAATACTCATATACCTACAAGAAAATAAGCTTGTATCATCTTATGCATGGATATGGTCAGTGGTCACCGGAGTATTACTTATGCAGCCAGCATACAACACCTCGACACTCACGTAGTTACGATAGAGTGCTTACAGATTAATTCGTCCAAAATATAATTAATTTAAAAAAATCTTTTCTTCAAATCAGCGCATTTTACATGTAATACAATACATCATCTATTTTGTTTAATATTAAGAAAAAAATATCGGCGCCATAATACTTAGTCCATGTGTCTTCTTCAATGGTCCACTGTGGATTTAGTCCACTTAACTGTACTAGTACTGTGTAAGTATACGATGTTTTCAAGGGTGTTTATTCTGTCAACAAAATGGTGAAGAGCGTGATTCTCGCCCGTAAGGCCGTTAGCACATTTTAAATACAAATTTTCTCTTCAACGACAAATTGCTACGGGGATTTTCAGTGCAGTTTCGTAGCCGCTTTTAGAATTCACAAAATGTCGTAATTTAACCTGGAATTTCCCTCCGTTGCTGTATTAATACGACATTGTAGTATCTACCAGCAATGTTTATTCTGTGCAACCAATTAATTACATACATAGAGTGATTCTACTAAACGTAAAATTAATATATTAATATTGAAATCAAGTCAAAATAAATTGTATGTTCAATACGGAGATTTTTTGAAATAAATAAATTCTTTCACATTTTTCAAAGCTAGATTCAATTAGATTTTAAAACATACATGTGATTCAAACGAATCTCAGCCTTGCCGAATGCAGGAGTGTTTATCAAATAGTTTCAGCAGGTCAAGGCTGGGATGTCAATAGTGGAACTAGGTCAATGCCTTTGCCCTTGTGAACTTGCACATGAGGAAGTTCTTGCATATGAGGATTTACTTAAGTTAATGATATTATTGCAGCAAATGAACGAATTGGAAGCTTTATTTAGTAAGGAAGTAACTTCCTTACTGAAATTCACGACTACAGAACAGCCAGACTGAAGTTTATAATCTCTACAAATAGTTCGAAACACCCAAAGTAGCCAAAAAGTTCGCAACACGTCTTTGTTACAATCATAATACCTAGGGTTGTGTTATCACTTTTAACCACTTTGGGTCACGAACGATTTGACGCTGGCTGTACATTCCTACATTATATCAATGTAATCATTGATACAATGTAGATATTCACTGCCTCTACGTCTATACTGCAGCAATTTTAATACTTCTAAGTGAAAACTTCCATTTTACTACTACGTCTAGACTGAAAACTTGTTTAGATATGCCGCTGGCCAGCAACACGGTTTATTATTGCAGCGGCTACTCAGCGTGGATTATACCAGGGTTACTGTAAATAAACTATTCACATATTATTAGAACTGTTATACAATTAGTTTACCCAAATATATTATAAATAACTGTGCAACTTTTTTCTTTTGCTCATAGTCTTTGATCTGCAAACAATAATTCATCATCATCATCATCATCATCTCAGCCATAGGACGTCCACTGCTGAACATAGGCTGGACGCGGGCCGCTACCAACCGGGCAATATGGAAAGCATTGGGGGAGGCCTATGTTCAACAATAATTACTCTATCACAAAACGGCTTGACATTCCAAGTCGATCTGTTATGGTTCGAGCACATAGATTTATGCAATTTTGTACAAATATAATACACACCCGACTGAAACAGAGCCTAATCAGTCTCAGTTATTTCAACATTAAATATTCACTCAAAATCATAAGAACTAGATATAGAAAGATCGGGAAATGTGTGCTGTTAAGATTGTCAAAGTTAATTGGTGGGGACTATGAGATGAGTTATGGCCTTGATTTTTTTGGCTTTGAGCTCTAGAAGTGTTTTAGAAGGTTCAATAGCAGCATATACCTAGTAATCCAAATCAAGCTCTGAAATCTTCATGAAAATAAAGAATGAAAAGTCTAGCTAGAACTTAGTTAACTTAAAATCGAACCCACAAATTTTCTTTTTGAGTTAAAAGATTCAAACCACTAGACTCGGAGGTGTTAAACAAAATTATGTCAAGACTATTTTTATCTTGGATGAATATTATCATAGAATTAGGTGTTGCCAAAACAAGGGAAGCAATGGAGGAAACTATTAAACGTGAATTGTTTATTTAGGTTGCCTCGAGAGCTAGCAACAAGCCTAAATGAGAATGTACGAACAAATATTATCGTTCGCGATTGCTTGCCGAAGTAAATGGCTTTAATTATGTTTACACTTCGAAATCTGCGAAATAATTAACGTTCGAGAATCCCGAAGTTTTTGTTCGACAGTGTTTTCTAGAAGTTTCTCGTGTTAGCGCTAACTTAATGTTATATTTGTCGGAGNATATTAATTTGGATGGAAAATTTTCATGACAGCAATAAGTCCTAAATTAAGCAAAGCTTATACCAGACAACATTTGTATTGGGAGGAGATCGAACCTGCACCTTCTGGAAGATTTACCACTACGTCACATCGATCTTCGAAAATATATGTATTTTAAACGTTTGTTTATGTATCATGTGATCGTAGAGAGAGACAACCACCAGACTCGCATTTTCGTCAACAACAAACCAGTTAATATAATAAACTTCATTTGATTAGCGAATTTCATGAGACACATTTTCAGCCTCTGAAACTATAACACGTTAGATTTATTAACGTTTATCGACTGAGTCATACAATCATCAATCGATGATTTATGATTGTACAGCGTACGATCGCAATGGATTCCCTCGCTCTATATTTATAAAGACGGGGTGAGGAGCGCGGGGGGCGGCCACGTGGTATTTATAGTCGCGTGCGCATGTCCGCGCTCACGCGTACTCCAAGCCAAATCGGGAAATGGGAATGGCCGCCGCTTTTCTATAGGCAAGCAGGAAACATACAGGCTGTCAATGGTAATCTCCGAGTTGATGTCTTGGAAATACGGAAGAAAACAGCATTTGCATACAATCGCTGGCTCTGGGATCGTTTGCGTTGACAAATGACTGTTTATTCTGTCTCTACATTTTGCGATAAAATTGAATGTGTAGCATTTTGAGAAAAGCGATAACAAAATGTCTAGTAATTAGTTACCTATGACTCTACACTTAAAATTCAAAACTGATTGGACTAATTACTGAGATTTAACTATCAGAATCTGAGATTTAACAACACGTGAACCGAGTTTCAAGAACTTTCTTGGTATAAATCCCAAGTCAACGAAGTAAATACATGCGTAATGTGCCACATCACTCTGTTTTCATTAAGATTTTGAGAAATTCTAATTAGAAATGCTCTCTTTATTTTTCCAACGAAAGGTGTTCAACAAACATTTGTTCAACAAGCCGCTGTAATGAATCTTATGCAGGTAGCGTTAATACCTAGTTGGTTTGTATTTATCTTCGCCGCCACAAAAAGAGAGCTAACAAGGGATTAGTGGAACAAAAAGTTCGTTACGCCACGTTACATCCTCTCACAAAAGTCACGTACCCTGCATTCAATTTCGTTTTCAGGCTTATTCCCTTTTGTAAGCGGCACGGTTATTGAGGTGGGCATTGTAACCCAATACCCTATACTGTTGTGTTTTATTTTGGTAGAATTTCAGTTATGATTTGATAGACTTTGCTAAAAAAAAATACGTATGGTGCCATATTATGTTATTGTGACGTAGGTACTATGTGTTGATATGTCTATGAGCACTTTCAGTTTCAAATCTAATCACTTTAAAGGTTGTCATCTTGTTGGATAAAATTCTTACATTACTTAATATTATTTTGAAATGGCTCTTTTTTCGACTTGGAACAAATTTTAATAGTCAATTATTTGAAATTATCTGAAGATTGCATTTTAAAGCATTCGAAGTCAAAACGAAATCCCAAAGCGTATATGAATCTACGCTCGTTGAAGATTCGTATGCGAAATTCCTCACGTACTAGCTTCAAGTGCAGGCCAACTTATTCTAACAAAGCCAAGCCAAGCCAAGATGTCCTGAAGCCAAGGGACCCATTCCGTAACAATGAAACAAAACTTACTTATCTCTTCATGACAACTACGTAACTGCTTCTCTTAATTTCCTAGCACTAAAACACAGGCGTAAATCTTGCCCGTTTATTGCACGTTTATGCCTTTTTACAACTTACTTTGTCCTAGTTTGCAAAAGAAAAGTTTTAATTTTCAGTAGGTATCACAATGTAAGGACAACTTCATCATCTAAAAGATGTTGTATGCAAAGTGTTTTAATTTATATTTTCAAGCTCTTAATATATAAAATAAGTAATATTGATTTATTTAAAAGAGTCTACATCTACTCTCTCTCTCTCTCTCTCTGTCTTTGTCTTATACTAGAGTTTGTTTAAAAAATCTGTTTTTGACAAGATAGCCATTTCCAACACTCCACAGTTTCCAACACTCCATCCCGATGACCCCAGTTACCCATAAACCCCTGTAGCCCATGTTAATATGTAAATAAGGTGGTAAACTCTGCTGAAATACAATTTACGGCTATAAACCCATCTACGAGGCATAATGAGCCTCTCAGAGGCCGCGCGCACGACAGTTTGACAGCCAAGCTCCGCAACTCAAAAAAGTAAAATTGGTGTTGGTTCAATTTAACGAGTACTACCTATTTACTTTTTTTTTTACTTTCCATCAGTAATATTTAAAATTACCAAATCTCTTATTATACAAGAAATAATAACGATCTAAACTCAATATTTTATCGTTGTCGATATTAAAAGTGCAGTCAGTTTTTATAAAAAGGGGCGATGCTTCATAACTGTAAGTCCACAGTAAATTATATAAATAAATAAATAAATACATATATAAATAATAAATTTGCATTTTGCATTTTTTCTAAAAAGCAACGCGGTTTAGTAATTTCAGTCCTGTCTTAATGACAGCAAAATTGTTTTTAGGGTTCCGTAGTCCTGACAAGGAACCCTCATTTATAATATCTCACCATAAACAAAACTACAAATATCGGATATCACTCTTTTAATCGGCTATACCAGCTTCACCAAACGTCGCTTGTACAGAACTTGGCGTCTTTTTCACATTTGTAAATTATACGACGAGGATGCCAGAGCGTTAACGTCGAGAGGTCTTCAGGTAAACTACTAAGCCTTATGAGATTTTCTTTGGCAAACGTACGTACACATTTTAGGTGCAATAACAATTAAAAGTCATGATAATCTTAAATGTGGTGAATATTTCTCGAGAATTTAGTAAGAATATCTGTAGACAATACAATTTGTAGGCACGATTAGATCGATAATATGTATCTAATAGTAAAATTAAATAATTTTACTCAATGACTAACGATCCTCGAGAATTAGCAATTAGTAAACTTTAACATACCTACTTATACTCTTCGCACATCGTTACCGAGTTGTGCCAATCCAAATGAAAAGTTTATGTACTTAATTTAAGTCACGGTTAAATAAACTGTTTCGCTGAAGTATATTTCTTCTGAAGTATATTTTTTCATGGTCGACTCGGTCTTGGAAGTTTATAATATAAGTAAGCAACTTCTAAGAAAGATTTGAGCCCTTATAAAGTGTCGATGTTTTCCAAGACCAAACAAAGTGTATAAAAGAGGTCTTATCAGTTGTTTTCATTGTTTATTATTGTTGTTTATCGCCTACTATCCAGAGGCTTTTAGCTAGTCAATTTATCTTACACAGAACCTTCTTCTGACAATAACGAATACAATAAAAAAGGAATTAGAGAAATCGGTCGAGCCGTTCACGCGTGAAGCTGTGACCAAGGAAAATAGGGATTAATTTTAATATAATAGAGATTTATTATATCATTCAGGACTCGGGGTGATTGTACCTATACTGTATAGTGACTGATAACTAAATTGTATTTAGGTTGTAACAATGTCGTAAATTGATGATTACTTTTGTAAATAAAGAAAAATCTGTAAATTGCTGCTGCATTACAGACTCCTGGTAGCATAAGTAATTTCTTCTAAAGAGCGCAGAAATCAAAGGCTCCTGCCAAATGTTTAATTTTTTTACGATTTTCATGTTCATTTTAAATTGTCCAACGTATTTAAAGTATTTATATTAATAAAACTAACATAAATGTTTTAAAATAAACTGCCCGTTCTTCGAATTAAAGTCGTGTTAAGCCATGAATTAATTTTAGTGACACGTTACGACGTACTTTCTTAGTCGTCGCTTTAATAAAGTTAAAAATAACCAACTGACGAATGTGTTGCAACAATATTAATAATATACACACAAAATAATCCGTATTGCGAAGTGATCTCAATACCCACGCCCCATATGGGCTTGCCGTAAGGAAAATGCGCGTGCGGCTATGTGAATAACGAACGGTCAGCAACAAAATGAACCAATTTATTGTATCCCTTACTCCTATTATTATAAACGCGAAAGTTTAACGCTATCTGTCTGTTACTTTTTCAGTCTTAAACCACCGAACCGATAGTTTTCATATTTTTTTAACGTTTTTTTTTTTCAAGGAATGCGCGCCATTTTTGTTACAGACGCGGATAAAAGTTAATAAAAGGGCTTACTTTTATTAACTCTGTTCTATACTTACCCATATTTTTAATTAGTCCAGTCAATGAATGCTTTAACGACGGTGTAGAGAGAAATCCCTGGAACACAATTTCTGACCTCGGGACTTTATTTAGACTAGTTAGGAGGTGAACATAGTAAAAGTCCCCGCCCTTAGCCCTTGAGCCGGCGGGGAGAGGGGGGTTTAAAGGTACCACTTTTCGGTTTTTCGCTTAATCCTCGGAAACTATGCGTCCTAGTGACATGGCTACTATGAACCAAAAAAAGCTTATTCAATTTGCTACAGGTGAGACAGTCAAGTTTTTCTATATCTTGTATAGTTTTCGCGGCATCTGCTCTAGAAGGTCTGTAATATTGTAAATTTTAATTTTGTCTTACATGTTCCCATCAGGAGAAAATCGACGAAATCAACATTAAGCAAACATTATAGACATGCGGGAGTATGTTAAGCCTAGTTCCAGGGAGGGGACTGCANTGGCTAGAAAAAAATATTTTCTATCCACGCAGTACGCCGGCAGCGTTCGGATCGGATATAGTGACGTCATCGGTCCCGCGCCGGGCGGTCAGTGAACTTTTTTAGTAATTTGGCCATAACTTCGTCAATTTTTGTCGTAGAACAAAAATTTTTGGACTGTATATTAAGGATTTCTTAGACCTATAAATCTGCATTCACAGCTAAAAATCGAAATGATCCTCATTAAATACTTTTTTTTGTATATACATACTTATTATACATAGAAAACACCCAGTCCAATACAAACAAATATGTTCATGCACACAAATGTTTGTCAAGTACTGTGCGGGAATCGAACCCGCTACCACTTCGAACCACTACACCAAACGGCCGACAATACAAACCTAGCATTTAAAGTCTCGCATATTATTGTATTTAATGCGCGATGAACTTTCTTCTCTCACTCTCTCTCATTTAATTAAATTGTTATTTAATTTGAAATCTACCTAATCAATTTAATTTCAAAAACCACTTACAATAGTTTTAAAAATCTAGATTTATTATAGATTCAGTTAAATAATAATATTTTATGTAATAATATCAAATAAATGTAATTTTAAATATAGTTCCATATTTTACTGAATTTTACTAAATCAATATCAACTAAACACACTCTAGTCAAGTGTAAGTGGTGTAGTAGAAACTAATCGAGTATAGTTTGGAGATGACTTTTTTTACTAAGCTCCTCCAAACTATACACGATCAGTACGCAAAATTCGTGTAAGTATAGTTTGGAGTCACAGATTTACAAACAGGCACTCCGAAATATACACGAGCAGTTTCCTATGGGTGCGTTCTGGCCATGTATGTATAGAACGGAAAGATGCGACATGTATACCTCTAAACTCAGTCCACGACTGAGTTACGAGCATTAGAAGTTTGATGATTTTACATAGGTACTAGATTTGCTTTTTGCGCGCATAGTTTTGTAAGAAATTGCAACAAAATAGTGACATTGTAATGTGTAAACAAACAATATCATCCATTAAAGGCTCCAGACATCACTATGGAGCAGAATCAGCGCAATAAAAAAATAGCGCAAATTCTATGACAGGGCATACCTACCTAGATAAATATAAGGTAACCTAGACTGCCCCCCGCCCCCCTTCCCTTGCTGAAACTTTCCTCCTTCAACCTTCAAACCACCTGCCACCCCCCCCTGGCCCCCTCTCCTGAAACTTCTGGTATGAAGTCTCCTACACCTCCCCAACTTGAAAAACCCCCTAAATCTGCAACCCTACCTTCTTCCCACCTGCCGCCCCCCACCTTGCCCCCCCTTCTGAAACCTCTGGTATGAAGTCTCATACACCTCCCCATCTTGAAAAATATCCTAAATTTGCAACCCCACACTTCAATGGCTAGCTAGTAGTCAGGGCCGCCGCAAGCGGGCGTGCAAGGCGTGCATCGCACGCGGGCGGCACGCCCAGGGGGGCGGCAAATTGGGCGCTCAGAGCTTCCGAGAAGAGAAGCTCAGGGCGCTCAGAACAGCTGGGATCACGCAGCTGTTCCCGTCTGACGGAGGAGATGGAGTGTGCAATGCAGGCGGGGGCACCCCCCACACTATCAGTCGCTGACCATCACCGTGGAGGGAAATCAGGAAGCGATCATATTGTCCCCTCCTCTGACTCCTCCGCCGCCGACGGAGTGAGGGCGCGTTTGGTTCGTCCTCGTGCTCTCGCTCCGAGGACTCATTTTGCAACATGACGTTTTCGTAGAAGGAGGCTATGGCCGCCCAGGCCTCATTACTGTCCACTTGTCCAGCATTGCTTTGACTATGCTAGCCAGCACGAGGTTCCGGCCCAGCGCCTCGAGCCCACGCCGCACACACTGCGAGGGTATCGTGCGCCTCGTCCTCCGAGCGACGCGGCGGACCACCTCTCTTCTCGAGCGGGCCTCTCGACTTCTGTCGAGGATGTCAACCCATATGGGAGCCCCGTAAAGCGCAATGCTTTTCAAAATGCTGGCGTAAAGGAGCCGCCATTTGGCTCTCGAACCTCTCCACGATAAAGCATCCGCGGCCTTAAGCAGGCGCTATGACAGTATGGCAAAATGAGGGTCAAACTGACACCGGCTATCCACTATCAGGCCCAGACAATTGCTCTGAACCTTAACTTCTATCCTGACTCCATCCACGGTAAAAGAATATGGGCGTTAGGAGAAACACTCCAGTCTTCAGATGCGCTTGGCAATTTAAGTGCTGGCAGTGGTCGCCAAATTTCCGCGTCCATACAATCCCTCCCTCAGGCTGTGACGAGTGTCACCTGCATAGCTGATAACATCTACGCCCGGGAGGAGGGCGCCGCTTTGTACCCAGTCAAATCCGATGTTGAGTTAGCTGGACGGCCTTCCTTGCGCAGCAGGCATAGTTGTCCGGCCTAGGCAGGCAAAGAGGGGCCCCCTCATGTGCATGTGGATTGAGTGATCCTTGCTTCAATCTTAACAAAAATCGAGGAAGTTTTACTTAAAATATGTTAAAACATTGCGATGAAGTTTAAAAATTTGTTAAACCTAAGATAAAAATGTTATGGCCAATAAATAGGAGCACTCATACCGCACGCTTTAAGAAAACGTCAACATGTTTATTTCAGAAAATAAAGCCTTTCCACTTCTTTTTATAGTATAGAAAAATTGTTAAGAATATGTTAAAACTATTAACAAATTCAGAAATTCCTTGCACGTCCCGTTCCAAAGTTATGACGATTATTTAGGATCACTCACANCCCCCTCCACAGCTGAGTTGACACTGCGGGAATCTATCATGTCTAGTAGAGCCTGCTCTTTAGTCAGTGGAGGACCAATAGGCTGTAGTTGGTTTCTAGCATAAAATCTCCCACAGTTAGTATCGTCGTCCAAACTTGCGAGCTGCCCTCGCTCGGTCTTTGGCGGCTCCGATTTCATAAAGGCAAGCCATATGACGGGTCTCGTGAACGTCTACGCCAGCTTCGAAAGAACGCAGCTCAGCTAGTTCAACCGACCACCAGTAGACAGCACGACAAGGTGTGCGGTAGCGTGATCGAGGCATGTTAACATCACACTCCTCAATTAACGATTGAATGTAGCCTCCTTGGCCATCTCCCGATCAAAGCGGGTAAGCGCCTATCTGGGTAAGGGAGAGGAAATTGAGCGGGTCGCTCCCGCACAATTCATTGCTCCAGTGCGGTTAGAGCGGGAGTAGCACACGAAACGTCCGCCACTAACCCTCCCTGCTATCGCCTTAGATTAATAAAATCTTTTTATTAATCTAAGGCTATCGCACACTCGTGTGCACCGTCCCTTTACCCAAGAGGGATGGGGAGGCAGGCTACTACAATGATTTTTGTGCAA
The DNA here is from genome assembly GCF_004193835.3 of Ostrinia furnacalis. Classification (NCBI taxonomy): domain Eukaryota; kingdom Metazoa; phylum Arthropoda; class Insecta; order Lepidoptera; family Crambidae; genus Ostrinia; species Ostrinia furnacalis. The sequence goes on from NW_021132730.1 coordinate 561,031, forward strand.
ATGAAAATTTTCTCCCTTGTATAACTTTTTATCTACGCGACGTAGAGAANAGGAACATTTAAATATATTTACTGTTATACAGGGTGTTAGGTAAATGGGTATATGAGCCGACACTAGCCCATGTTAACATGGTCATATAAATGGTATGGTGAAGTCAGAAAATTGATATCTTCATTTTAACTATTTTAATTTTCATACAAATCGGATTTTGTAAAATTTATTTTGTATGAAAATTAAAAAAATTAAAATCATGATATCAAATTTCTGACTTCACCATACCATTTATATGCCTATGTTAACATGGGCTAGTGTCGGCTCATATACCCATTTACCTAACACCCTGTATAATGAAACCGTTAAAGTAGCTTTTTCTTTTTGTTTTACTGTAAAACTACAACTATAAATGAAGTAAACAAACCCTGACACAATCAAAATTAAACACACTTTTTGGACTTACCTCATTTGATTTGAATGACCAAAATGATTTCAAAACCTTTTTTCCACCCAAATCGTGGTAGGTATCACAACAATTTATTAGTCGAAAATATTTGTTATTTTTTCATTTCGATATTTTTTCACAATTAAACGACCTAAATGTCAATGTGACAGAGCCCACAAAGTTGTGGACGCTAGTTGGCTCTGTAATCGTGCACAGAGCCTATACCTCTAAACTCAGTCTGAACTGAGTTACGAGCATTAGAAGCATAGAGAAAAGTAATACATAATAGATTAGAAGTTTGATGATTTTACATACTAGATTTGCTTTTTGCGCGCATAGTTTTGTAAGAAATTGCAACAAAATAGTGACATTGTATGTGTAAACAAACAATATCATCCATTATAGGCTCCAGACATCACAATGGAGCAGAATCAGCGCAATAAAAAAATAGCGCAAATTCTATGACAGACAGGGCCCAGGTCCTAGATAAATATAAGGTAACCTAGACTGCCCCCCGCCCCCCTTCCCTTGCTGAAACTTCTGGTACAAAGTCTTCCGACCTCCCGTAGGAGGTTATCAGTCCACTTCCCCTACCGTTCCAGCGCTACCAACCAGCACCATCCAAAATCTCTCANCGGCGAAAGCTCCACACAGGCAATACAGAAGACCCTGAGCTCGTGCACCTCCTACTGACCGAAGGTGTATGGCAAACGCGGAAGGTACCAAAACGCACGGGGAGAAGCGACAAAAAGGCGGGGAGATAAATCAAAAAAACGAAACGCGGTGTCTGAGAGACGGGCAGGTCACCAGTTAAAGGTTAAGCGAAAAACCGAAAAGTGGTACCTTTAAACCCCCCTCTCTCCGCCGGCTCAAGGGCTAAGGGCGGGGACTTTTGCTACGTTCACCTCCTAACTAGTCTAAATAAAGTCCCGAAGTCAAAAATTGTGTTCCATGGATTTCCATCTATAATGCTTTATTGACTGGACTAAATGTCTAACATTGTGGTACGCAGATTGCTTCATAAATTGTCCTCAGATCAAGAGTGGTAGAGACCGGTAATAAATTCGCCATAATTTATTCGCGTACACCATCAACCGGAAAGAATTGATTATTATGTCTGTGATTTAAGTATGTAGGTAAGTACCTACATTGTATAGATTTAATACCACTACTTATAACTCTACAGTCGACAGCACGTCAGAAACCTTTTACTGCAAAATCGTACCTATTTTTACAGTGTCTAGCTTGATGTGCGTTAATTAAAGTTAATACGTTCAATGATAGTGTTTCGAGCTCAGACTTTCGAATATATGTAGGAATAAGGGTCTCTTCAATGACTAATTATAATTATTGAAATTACGGTTTTAACGTTTATTTAAAGTGATAGGTTTACAGACTGTATGCAACGAGATCAAATTGTCGAGTGTTAGAAACAGATTTTTTTTTAACTCGAAATTACCAAGGCCATAGATAGGTACGATGTCAAATTCAATATAAACAAGCTTTTCTGATTACCTAAGTCAATGGCGCGCAAAATAAGGCTGGGTTGCACCATCTTACTTTAACTTTGATAAACGTCAAAAATCTGTCAAACTCCATACAAAATACACCAGTTATCGTTATAGTTACTCTCAAAGTTAGGTAGTGCAACTCAGCCTAAATGACGAAAACGTAGTTTCTTCTAGGTTAATGCTGACTCTACTCCTATCGAGGACAGCTAACCTAAGAGTTCGTTGATCAGCGCCCGTTAATCAAACAATATTCGATCTTATTGACACTCGCGAGCATTGTGCGACCACATAAATCTCACTTGGACTTCACTTCCAGCTCAAGTCAATAAATTACAGCCTTATTAACTGAGACCTAAGTTTTCTCCTTGAATCGACACCGCCATCTGTCTTCGGTAGTAACTCTTTGGTCAGTTACAAATTGAAAGATCGAGTTAAAATGAAGAGAATATTTTTGCCAAAAGCAGCTATAAGACTAGATTGCATTTGTTTTTTTCATTTAAAAAAAAGAACACGGTGCATAAAAGAACCAGCCAGCATGAAGGTCGCAGAAAAACATTTAAAAAATAAAAAAAAATAGATTTTTAGCGGGAATAATTTAGGTACTTGGTGTAGGTATGTTTTCATGTTATGAACCTATCAAAAGTTCCCGGAGTTGCTTTGAATTCAGTTTTCTGAAAACTTTGTTTTGATGCAAAAGTAGGTGACACAATTTTTTATTTTGGGTACTTGCTCATTGTCTACATCTACACTAAATTATAAAGAGGAAAACTTTGTTTGTTTGTTTGGTTGTAATGAATAGGCTCAAAAACTACTGGACTGTTTTTAAAAATTCTTTCGCCATTCGAAAGCTACTTTATCCATGAGTAACATAGGCTAAATTTTATTTTGGAAAAAATAGGGTTCCGTAAAATATGTAGATAATGTAGTCCACGCGCGCGAAGCCGCGAGCGGAAAGCTAGTAATGTATAAAACCAATGTTTTAAGTTGAATAATCTGATTTTGTGGTATAATAACATATGTGAAATAGGTATATTGTAGGAAGTAGAGTTAGCTTAGTTAGATTAAAGACGATTAATACAAAAACAAAGAATCCGTAACTGAAAATGCCCCACGTGGTTTTCTGTACGAAATCGTGCTTCCTGAGTCATAATACGAATTTGTAAATGCTTCCTATTTTCCTAGGTATGACTGTGGTTTGACATGTAAATACTTAGCTTTATAGCATGCCCTTGCTTTGCCTTGACCTCACTCGTTGAACTCGAAAAATAAATAAAACGATTTACAAGTTGAAGTAATTAACACGCGACTAGAGAACGCGGAAACGTGTAAATAGAAGATGGCACATTAAGCTAAGCACAGATACACCTCATGTAGTTGGAAAAGGAGCGATTTTGCAGCAAAAATTTAGAACCTGAAGTGCTGTCTACTGTAGATATTAGAAATTTAAATTGTAGCTTGTTCATAGTAGATTAAGTTGAAATTAAATCCATATTAATATGTTTAAAACCTTCAGTGGATGTCATTCAGAGTCGTTGTAACAAAACATGGATATTATAATTCGGTAGCTGAATGCTATAGTCATAANATAGGTACTATGTGTTGATATGTCTATGAGCACTTTCAGTATCATTTCTAAGCACTTTCACTTTAAAGGTTGTCATCTTGTTGGATAAAGTTCTTACATGACTTATTTTTTGAAATGACTCTTTTTTCGACTTGGAACCAATAGTCAATTATTTGAAATTATCTGGAGATTACATTTTAAAGCATCCGAAGTCTAAGCATCTGAATCTACGCTCGGTGAAGATTCGTATGCGAAATTCCTCACTTACTAGCTTCAAGTGCAGACCAACTTATTCTAACAAAGCCAAGCCAAGCCAAGATGTCCTGAAGCCAAGGGACCCATTCCGTAGCAATGAAACAAAACTTACTTATCTCTTCATGACAACTACGTAACTGCTTCTCTTAATTTCCTAGCACTAAAACACTGGCGTAAATCTTGCCCGTTTATTGGACGTTTATGCCTTTTTACAACTTACTTTGTCCTAGTTTGCAATAGAAAAGTTTTAATTTTCAGTAGGTATCACAATGTAAGGACAACTTCATCATCTAAAAGATGTTGTATGCAAAGTGTTTTAATTTATATTTTCAAGCTCTTAATAGATAAAATAAGTAATATTGATTTATTTAAAAGAGTCTACATCTACTCTCTCTCTCTCTGTCTTTGTCTTATACTAGAGTTTGTTTAAAAAATCTGTTTTTGACAAGATAGCCATTTCCAACACTCCACAGTTTCCAACACTCCATCCCGATGACCCCAGTTACCCATAAACCCCTGTAGCCCATGTTAATATGTAAATAAGGTGGTAAACTCTGCTGAAATACAATTTACGGCTATAAACCCATCCACGAGGCATAATGAGCCTCTCAGAGGCCGCGCGCACGACAGTTTGACAGCCAAGCTCCGCAACTCAAAAAAGTAAAAATGGTGTTGGTTCAATTTAACGAGTACTATTTACTTATTTTTATTTTCCACTAGTAATATTTTAAATTAAAAAATCTCTATGATTGAAATAATAACGACCGAAAATCAATAGGTATTTTATCGTTGTTAATTAAAAGCGCAGTCAGTTTTTATAATAACGGCGATGCTTCATAAATTTGCATTTTGCATTTTTTCCATGAAAGCAACGGTTTAGTAATTCAGTCCTGTCTCAATGAACGCAAAATTGTTTTTAGGATTCCGTAGTCCTGACAAGGAACCCTCATTTATAATAAACAAAACCACAAATATCGGATAACACTCTTTTAATCGGCTACACCAGCTTCACCGAACGTCGCTTGTACAGAACTTGGCGACTTTTTCACATTTGTAAATTATACGACGAGGAGCGTTAACGTCGAGAGGTCGTCAGGTAAACTAAGCCTTATGAGATTTTCTTTGGCAAACGTACGTATCTACACATTTTAGGTGCAATAACAATTAAAAGTCATGATAATCTTAATGTGGAGAATATTTCTTGATAATTTAGTAAGAAAATCTGTAGAAGGCATGTTAATAGGTAAGCAGTAGAGAATTATTATTACTGCAAATCACAATAGCTCAACTTTTCATTCCCAATACAATTTGTAGGCACGATTAGATCCATATTTAATTCTACTCAATGACTAACAACCCTCGAGAATTAGCAATTAGTAAACTTTAACATATCCTCTGCGCACTTCGTTACTGAGTTGTGCCAATCCAAATGAAAAGTTTATGTAGGTACTTAATTTAAGTCACGGTTAAATAAACTTTTTCGCTGAAGTATTTTCTTCTGAAGTATATTTTTTCATGGTCGATTCGGTCTTGGAAGTTTATAAGTAAGCAACTTCTAAGAAAGATTTGAGCCCTTACAAAGTGTCGATGTTTTCCAAGACCAGATAAAATGTAAAACTGTTCTTAACAATTGTTTTCATTGTTTATTAATTTAACTTACTTATCGCCTACTTTCCACAGGCTGTTTAGTTCGTAATATTCGTAAATTCGTTCTTTTTATAATTGTCCTGGTTTAATGTGGCCATTAATTTTACTTCATTTCTTTAATTTTCCGCGCATTTTTCTTACACAGAACCTTCTCCTGACAATAAAAAATCCAACAAAAAAAGAATTAGTTCACGCGTGAAGCTGTGACCAAGGAAAATAGGGATTCATTTAATATAGGTACCTAATAGAGATTTATATTACTCAGGACTCGGGGTGAGTGTATACTATAACTAAATTGTATTTAGATTGTAACAATGTCGTGAAATTGATGATTACTTTTGTAAATATTGAGAAATCTGTAAATTGCTGCTGCACTGCAGTCTCCTGGTAGCATAAGTAATTTCTTCTAAAGAGCGCAGAAATCAAAGGCTCCTGCCAAATGTTGAAATTTTTTACGATTTTCATTTTCATTTTAAATTGTCCTACGTATTTAAAGTAAGGTTAATAAAACTAACTTTTAAATGTTTTAAAATAAACGTCCCGTTCTTCGAATTAAAGTCGTGTTAAAGCCATGAATTCATTTTAGTGACACGTTACGACGTACTTTCTTAGTCGTCGCTTTAATAAAGTTAAAAATAACTAACTGACGAATGTGTTGCAACATACATTAATAATATAGTACATACATACAAAATAATCCGTATTGCGAGTTGATCTCAATACCCATGCCCCATATGGGCTTGCCGTAAGGAAAATGCGCGTGCGGCCATGTGAATAACGAACGGTCAGCAACAAAATGAACCAATTTGTTGTATTCCTTACTCCTAATATTATAAACGCGAAAGTTTAACGCTCTCTGTCTGTTACTTTTTCAGTCCTATATCACCGAACTTATTTACATGAATTTGATCTAAATTTTTGTTACAGCCGCGGATAATAGCTAGTAAAAAGGCTTACTTTTATTAACTCAATTCTATACTTACCCATATTTTTAATGTCTAACATTGTGGTACGCAGATTGCTTCATAAATTGTCCTCAGATCAACAGTGGCAGAGATCGGTAATAAATTCGCCATAATTTATTCGCGTACACCATCAACCGGAAAGAATTGATTATTGTGTCTGGGATTTAAGTATGTAGGACAATGTAGGTATATACCTACCTACATTGTATAGCTTTAATACCACTACTTATACTTAATTCTACAGTGGACAGCACGTCAGAAACATTTTACTGCAAAATCGCACCTATTTTTACAGTGTTTCGATGTGCTTGAGTTAAAAAAAATACGGTCAATAGGTTTTTTTAACTCAAAATTAATACAAATACAAATAACTTCAAATAAGCTTTTCTGGTTGCCAAAGTCAATGGCGCGCAAAATAAATGTCGAAAACGTAGAGTTTCTTCTAGGTTAAAGCTGACCCTACCCCTATCGAGGACAGCTAAGCGTCCAAGAGTTCGTTGATCAGCGCCCGTTAATCAAACAATATTCGATCTTATTGACACTCGCGAGCATTGTGCGACCACATAAATCTCACTTGGACTTCACTTCCAGCTCGAGTCAATAAATTACAGCCTATTAACTGAGACCTAAGTTTTCTCCTTGAATCGACACCGCCATCTGTCTTCGGTAGTAACTCTTTGGTAAGTTACAAATTGAAAGATCGAGATAAAATGAAGACATTATTTTTTCCACAAGCAGCTTTATAAATAGATTGCATTTGTTTTTTTTTTTATTTAAAAAAAGAACACGGTGCATAAAAGAACCAGCCAGCATGAAGGTCACAGAAAAACTTTTTGAAATAAAAGAAAATATATTTTTAGCGGGAAAAATTTGTAGGTATGTATTCATGCTAAGAACCTACTATTAAAGTTCCCGGAGTTGCTTTGAATTCAGTTTTCTGAAAACTTTGTTTTGATGCAAAAGTAGGTGACACAATTTTTTATTTTGGGTACTTGTTCATTGTAATGTATAAAACCAATGTTTTACGTGGAATGATTTAAAAAAATCTACGGTAAGAGTAAAATACAACGTAAATAAACAAAAATTACGAGTGAATGATTACGTTTCGATTAAAGACGAGTAATACAAAAATAAAGAATGCGTAGGTAACTGAAAAATATCCCCCGTTGTTTTCCAGTACGAAATTGTGCTTCATACGAGTCGGTGAATGCTTCCTATTTTTCTAGGTATGACTGTGGTTTGAAAAGGAAAATACTTACTTAGCTTTATAGCATGCTTTGCCTTGACCTCACTCATTGAACTCAAAAAATTAAATAAAACGATTTACAAGTTGAAGTAATTAACACGCGACTGAACGCGGCAACGTGTAAATATAGACGATGGCACATCAATCTAAGCACATGTATACCTTATGTAGTTGGAAAAGGAGCGATTTTGCAGCAAAAATTTAGAACCTGAAGTGCTGTCGACTGTAGATATTAGAAATTTAAATTTTAGCTTGTTCATAGTAGATTAAGTTGAAATTAAATCCATATTAATATGTTTAAAACCTTCAGTGGATGTCATTCAGAGTCGTTGTAACAAAACATAGATATTATAATTCGGTAGCTGAATGCTATAGTCATAAATCATTGCCAAAAGAAAATTATTTGCATTACAGTGTTTTTGTTTTTAACTTTGAGTGACAGTTAAAGGTTGCTACTTGAGAACTGACGCGGTAAATACCTACATCACTTCCTTGAATGTAGGTACTTTATTTTTGGGTAAAGTTACTTTAAATTCAAGATAATAATGATTCTTTAATGACAGTCTTTCCTATCATTGTATGTAATGTTGCTGGTATGCCTTAATAAATAAATCATATTCCCAACGTAGTTTATAAGTATGTAGCCAACTTAACATTTACTTACATTCACAACTTACACCATTTTTTTTCTTTTTTATTTAATTGTGTTATAACAAATGAATACTAAACCAAAGTTTTTGAATTTTCAATTAGAGAGAGAAATTAGTTTAATATTATGTTGAGCATCTTAAACGAAAGTGAATAACTTTATACTAACTTACTTTAGATCTTATTAGTTTTCGTCTGAACTCAGACCTTAATACATAAACAGTTCCCCACAATATCAATTTCAAGTAGGTACCTAACTTTCCTGAATATAATGATCAGGCGTCTCACGTCTGAAACTTGCGTCGACGATTAAATTATCCTTATTGCATCCTTTTCACACCTATCAACGAGTTTTCGCAATATCTCCCGTCCTTCTCTATCCACACAGGGATGCCATAAGTGTATCTCTTTCGTATTTTTGTCCCAACGTGGTGTAGGTAAACTGGCAACCAGCTGGCAGACGCGTTGCCATGGCAACCATTGATCGTCCGCCATGTTCGATGCAGCCGTCTGCAAAGGTCTATTGATAATAAAATTAAGGCTCTATCAGACTGTGATGAAAATAGTTACATGAATTCGATTTCGAAGAGTATTGAAATGCTAGTGCAAAATTTTATGAACCTCATGTAGCATTTTGTGTAGGGGCGCCTTAATTTTTTCCCCTTTAAAGAAATGAATTAGTTACGAAGAATTTGACGATTTGTAACTGCCAATAAATAAATGTACCTATGATTCAGATTCATTTAATATTGAACTAGTTATTCCCGAAAATAGAAAGCTCTCAAACTAATCTGAATCGGTAGTCATTAAAATTTCCGTTTCCAGGAACTTTGCTCAGACATTATCAATGTATGGTTCAATGAACTGAAACAAGGAGTAATCTTAAGTTGAAATATTCAAACAGGTAGGTAGTCGTTAAGATTCTGAATAAATTATCCAGATACCTATTTGGTATTTTGCGTATTTACGTATCTTTAAACTTTGCTTAGCTAAAAGGTTACCAATTTAGGCACTAAGAAAATTTCTGCCTTTATTATAAGAAATAATAAATATTGTTTGCTCCGAATAAGAAATATTAAAACGCCTCTATCATATTTCTTACTATCTGATATTCTAGGCTTTTTCCTCGCGGCACGTAAAATTTTCTTGCCAAATTAGCATTGACTCAAACTCCAATTTATGCGGTAGGCTGTATAATTAATGATCTTTGCCTCCTTACGTATGAAAAAAAAATATAGCCAGAGCCAAGAAAACGCCATCTTGTACTTTTTAAATTTGAAAATAGAACGAATCATTTTAGAGGTTTCCATTGAGACACAAGAGGTAGAGAGGCCTACAGAACCTGAGATCAAATCAATACACTCTAATCTGTTGGTAGAGTCTCGACTCGCGACGGTGTAGTTTCGAAGTGGCCATCGTACAAACTTACAAGATAAGGATTTGCGTTTACAAGACTTTAATTTAAACAAGAAACGATGTGACCAGTTTTGATTACTGAAAGAAAATTGGACTTTTGCATGTAAAAGGGAATATTTATAATTTCTCAAGGAAAGTATACAAAAGGGAATTTAAAATAGAGGGAAAACGCCTTAGATTAATAAAACCTAGATGGATAGTCTTCATNAATCGCCTTAAGTTGAAATATTCAAACAGGTAGGTAGTCGTTAAGATTCTGAATAAATTATCCAGATACCTATTTGGTATTTTGCGTATTTACGTATCTTTAAACTTTGCTTAGCTAAAAGGTTACCAATTTAGGCACTAAGAAAATTTCTGCCTTTATTATAAGAAATAATAAATATTGTTTGCTCCGAATAAGAAATATTAAAACGCCTCTATCATATTTCTTACTATCTCATATTCTAGGCTTTTTCCTCGCGGCACGTAAAATTTTCTTGCCAAATTAGCATTGACTCAAACTCCAATTTATGCGGTAGGCTGTATAATTTATGATCTTTGCCTCCTTACGTATGAAAAAAAAATATAGCCAGAGCCAAGAAAACGCCATCTTGTACTTTTTAAATTTGAAAATAGAACGAATCATTTTAGCGGTTTCCATCCATTGAGACACAAGAGGTATAGAGGCCTAAAGAACTTGAGATCAAATCAATACACTCTAATCTGTGGATAGAGTCTCGACTCGCGATGGTGTAGTTTCGAACTGGCCATCGTACAAAGTTACAAGATAAGGGTTTGCGTTTACAAGACTTTAATTTAAACAAGAAACGTGACTAGTTTTGGTTACTGAAAAAAATTGCGCTTTTTTACATGTCAAACGGAATATTTATAATCTCTTGAGAGATTATCCCTATCTTGAGGAAACTATACAAAAGGAGGATTTAAAATAGATAAATACGTAAATAAAATGATTGACCATCAAACATAGGTAAAAATTAAATAATGTTGGCCATTTATAAAAAAGCATGTCATAGAGTTTCATAATATCGTTCATGACAATGTGCTAGCAATTCTCTACATTTTTAAAAAAGAAATGAAAAATAAACAAATGCTACTTACACACACTTGACAAACGACGATAAAAAAGAAAAAACAAAAGAATGAAGACTAACTCAAGAATCGTTACAAAAATATGGAACTTTCTCACGTTTACTTGGCTCGAAAGGGAATAACAATTGAGGGGGTCACGTGACCGAGACGAAAAGGTTAAAACCTGTAAATAAGAGAGCTCGCACGTGCATGCGTAAGCTGTAAGCAATTAGGTACTGCAGGCGACACAACAAAACAATGGCGTCACCTGCAGTCTGCACTAGACTGCACTGCCGGTTAGCCAGTCTATTAAAAGTTATCGTTGGCTAACTTATTGTACATACAACGGCACGTTCAGCCAAACATGGTGCGATCTATGTAGGTAGATGTTATAGAGGCGATTTTGGAATAAAAATGTATAGTCTGTTTTGCTTTCGAATACAGAACTAAATGGAATGGAATTAGTAATTAAACTGTTTCTATACAAAAATTTTGCCGCAACATTTTTATCAATATCTGTAGTTTAGTTGCAAATTAAATTGTGAACTTTTGCTTACTTCAAACTTTTCAGACTGAAGTCAGAAAGTATACTTAAACAACGTTGTTTAAGAATAAAAAGCTCGTATAGAATCTTTGTTCCCTTTATTGTAAGTCAGTTTTCAGGAAACATCAAAATGAACAAAACAATTTCCGCACAACTTAAATACCTACAGTTTAATCACTGGGATTAAGGAGAAGGCCACTCGTATGCGAGTGGCGTCCACAATTTACCCACAAAGTTGCCGTCAAAACTTGAAATGCAATTTTTCTCGTAAAACTACTGAAAGTTCTGAAATACCACCTCTAGGCTGTTAATAAGGTTCAAAATGCAGCTGCAGCGTTGCGCCCTTGACCAATGCCTCAAAGGCTGGAATTAAATATTAAATTTCATTAGTGCCAGTCACCAGATTTTAAATAGGTCGGAATATTTTGCAAACGCGTGCTGGCCACACATAATATGGCTTCGGCGCAATTTTAAACCTTGTCACCGCATACTGGCACGCTAGAAAGTAGGGTAAACATCGTACTATCTGATGAAAACGAAGCCGTTGTTGACGTAGAACTGTAAAATACATCTTTCGTTCACGGTTGAGTGACTTTGGATGTGTGTTTATTCTAAAGAGCATCTTTGTAACGAAATTCAGATATTTTTCCGCGTAGAATCCGCTAGTTTTGAAAGATGTTTAACTTTACCACGAGACGACGAACTATGCTTTTTACAATTTTCCATTTTGACTTTTAGAAACTTGTAGAGACACACTTACATAAACATAACAATTAATTAAGTTTGGAAAATATTAATCAATAGTACGTCTACCTACCAACTTATCAATTTGTTGGAATTTCAATGACAAAATTCATTCTTAAAATTGAATATTCGCTTATACAGAAATCATACTTATAAAGAACGTGTGACCCAAATGCAACAATACTCTACATTAATATTCCCTAATTCGGAACAAAATTTGGTAATACATTTCTGGATTTCCCGAAATCCTGAAGTGGCACACAAATGGGGCTGCTTAGTATTCCCACGGATTGTCAGTTTCCTCTGTATCGGAGGAAACGTACTCCAGAGTAAGATTGTCACAAGTATATTATGTTAAAACGCCTATTTACGTCCTTTATTCATTTTCCTATATGTAGCTTGTTACTATGTATAAAATATTAAATACCTTTTTTAAGCGGTAATAATAACATACTCGTGTTCTACGGTAAAAATGGATATCTAATATGCGCTACTACGAAAACTACCGAATCGTTTAATGTAGAGGTATTAGTAATATTACATAGGTATAATATTACCAATATTCACTCGGTTCATTGCCTTGTACAAAGTTATTTTTAAACATAGTTCTAATCCCTACTTTTTATTTATTTTTATAGTCGTTTTGCAGCAGCAATCTGCAATTTTGATTTTGTAATCACTGAAACATTTTCTATCCAGAGCTCTTTAAAGTAAATAGCTTTTTAAATTGCAGAACTGAAAACGCGGTGGGTTTTAATAAAAAAATACATTTGCAATTCGAGTAGGTATGTACTACATATTTTCCAAATATTAATAAAAGTGTATTAGTTTGTAATTTTTACGTAAGATTTAACTATGCATATTCAAAGCCAATAGAATTAAACAATCTTGTAAATAAAAACAAAGATTGTACTCGAATATTCATATATTTTTAAGAGGCTTAACTGTTGTTTTATCATGAAATAGTAAGTAAGAAGTACCCAAGTAATAAAATTATGCTAATATTTAGAAACATACAATAGGCACTGAATAATATGAGTCTGGCTGAAGTTATTATGCTGAGGGTTTAAATAAAAATATAAAAATAGTATCATAACATATTCAGAGATTTGTATACAGCCTCATTGTTATTTTCATATTTCATCTCTATAATGTTTCTTTTGTCTCTTTAATACCTCTTACTTTTTTGTTTTCAATGTTATATGAATGTCGTAGACAACCCTACGTAGGTGTCCCTTAAATTAAGCTCAATGCTAATGGACAAGCCTTCATTGTTACTAAGCAACCGGTCCATACCGTAACATACAGACAAACGTATTCAGCTTATTATTATTGGGGTCACGTATGGAATTTAATTAAATAATTTCCGATGCCGAGCAACCCTGTGAATGGTTGAATACTTGTAATTACGACGTGAGAATGCAATATTCAATTTCAGTACAGAATATACATATTAAAAATATCGATTATGATGTTATTTAAAATGACAGGCATTTTCTTTTAAATTTCCTATCCTCGTTCTATTGTAGAGACAGCGGTATATCAAACTCTTGCCTAATGTTAGATTTTCAAAATTAAAAGATTGAGAATTTCGTGTCTAAACTTGAGTAGGTACAAAAACTTTAATAAATCAAACAATACGATAAGTTAGGTTCAGTAGTCTGTACAAGTGTCCTTTTAAATAAATTTTAAACGATATTAACAATTTAAATAATGTTATTGTTATTAATCCACAAATGTAAATCCTCGCAATAGATTTGTTTACTAGTGTCACAATATTTCGGAAGCGATATTATCACGGTTACGCCACTCGGCCTTGCGCACACGGCGATAAGCCACGCAGCCGATACTGCAGGCGCATACGCAGGGTGACGCTATATTGCCGCGGATTTCAACATTCGCATTTTTGTGACAATATTGCACGTGTGTCAACGGGACATGTCTTATCATAATGTAACAAGTGAAATTAATAATTTACTAGACCGTTCGGCCTTTATTCGCTACAAAAAGCTTCACAAATTTTTCATGGCCCAAACAATAACGAGTTTTTTTTTTTATTATAAACTGTACTTTTCATTCCTGTTTTCACTGTCAGTAAATAAATTTCTTTCATGTCAAAAGGTACCTGCCAGTTAGGCGAACTACGTGTGCGTCTAGCAAACAAACACTTATTTGTTCAGAACATTAGTATAGCCGACAATTTGCTAGTAGTTTGAACATTGAAAATTAATTAAATCCTTTTTTAAGTCAATTCGTACGAATATTGTTTTATAATGCCAATATTGTTTAGTAGGCAATATGCCTGGCCTGTATGGCTCCAAAGAAAACTTGCCGTCAACTTTTTGTATTGCTTTTTCAATCTATCTCCTCATCGCCACCCCTAGTGTAATGCGTTTCTAGCCGCAACTCCCGCGCCGGTTCAACGTCCGCGCGTGTTATCAGCACGCTGTCAGCGATAGGCAGATTACGACTGTTGACTAGATGCGTTCAGTGCACTTACGCCACTTGTAGCTTGCTCTTATTTGCTCTTATATTTAACCTTTCTTGAGTTATAAAGAGAACCAAAGTAAATGGCAGCAACCAGAAAATTTCCAAACTTATGTGCTGACCGGTCGTAGAGCTGACCTTTAGGGCAGAATAGTTCTTGAGTGGCGACCAAGGACTAGAAGACGTAGTGGTAATTTGAAAGGCATCGTAGGTCTTATTATTACGTAATTTAGCTAGAAAAGTCATCGAAGCCTCCAAGGACTTCCTCAGCAGCCGGTACTCCGCTACCAGCATCCATCTAAAGCTCTATCAATTTTACGTAGAATTAAAAGTAATTCATTTAAACTAAAGAGCAATATCATCAATCAAAAGTCCACGTGCAAGCTAAAAAGACTTAACCGTAACAGATATTTACACATAGATAATTCGTGTGACATTTACAATCATAACAAGCTGTGAACAAATCGGTGCAATTAAAAAACGCTATTATGTCCCAGCTGGTACACATGTACAGTCATTTACAGAAATGTCTGCACGATATGACACAATATTCACCCAAAAGTAACGTAATAAATCGTCCTCTTTTTTCGGGCATGACAGTCAGAATGAATCTCTTGAATGGTGATGCCATTGCATAGAAATCAACAATTTTTTTCTATGCAATATCACCGTCAACCATCAAGTAAATTATCCTAAATTATTGATAATGTACTTAGGTTTTTAACTAGTAGAGATAGAGAGAGATATGAAGAATATTCTTGGAGAAGGTGCACCACGAAGTCTACCAAAATATTTCTGCACTTTCCTTTCTTACATTTGACGCTGTTAAACGCGTGCGCAGCTCAATACTTAGTGGTTACATATTTTCAATCTCGATTGTACTCCGCTGAGCGTTACGCAACGTCATTCAGTTCGCACTCAATTCATTAAGGCTCATTACCACATGGCCCAGAATCCGTAGAGCAGCTGTTCGTGGCGTAAAAGTCACCAAACATTCCTTGATACGAGAGATAAATTACTTTTTAATAGGGCCTTTTTTACATGCTTAGTTTACTGTAGATATGTCACCACGCTCCAATGAGTTATCATTTCAGTAACTGAAGCTAGAACTTACTTGCCAAGTGATTAATGCCATACGTGGCTTATGAAATTGATCTGACTATATCCAGACTTAGTTTAGTATTGTTGTTAAAAATAGTATTATAATAAAATTAACATTGTACCTATGTAACAGCAAGTTACAATAAGTATCTACAAGACCTACATACTCAAATAAACATTCCAAAGCAAACAAAGTCCATTTTAAAATTGTCTCTCATTTCGACATATCCGACATGGCAACACCAGCCCACAGATTAAATAATGGGCAGCGACCGGCGCCCGCGCAACTAGGTCACAAATTCAAAGGTCGCCAATTAGCTGGAAGGCCCTTTGATCTCGCCGCCCACACTGCCACTTGGTAAAATAAAAGGCTGAAAAATCCGAAGCAAGCTCGAGCATCCATTGTTCCGTTCGACGACTTTTACTTTTTGGATCTTCCTACAAGTTAGGTACAATGTGGGGACACGTCGCGGCACTTTTTACGTTCTGCGCAGAAATTGATTTTTCTGCTTGTAGAATGCAACCGGATTTAGCATCGAATGTCTTAAATAAATAACTAATTCATTGTTTAAAAAACACCCAGAGGTATGGGGTATCTTCCTCGAAAAAAAAATGCCAGCCAGTCTAACTATGATGGAAAATATTTCCTAAGTATCATTTTTATTAGTTTCGCTAGTTTATGAGTTCTTCACTTGTGAAAATGTCTTCATAAATATTTTATGCAGTAACTGTATACGACTCCAACACAAGTATTACATATACACATAGGAATGCAAACAAAAATAAAAATGCAATAATAGTCTCCCCCGCGGAAATACATTTCCGTTACGTCCGTGATGACTCTCAAAATACTCCCCAAAGTCAAGCTCCAGTGGGCAATAACTATAAATCGATGGTCGCAACATAACATTAATCGCTTCAGAAACTTTTACCACCTCTGATTGATGCTTTCCTCAGACCTATTACTATAAATATCCACTTAGCTGCTCAATTTTTTCAACTCTACTTACAGAATGGGTTGCTCAAGTAAAAATGGACTATTGTGTGCAAAATACAACATTGTGATTGCCTTCGCTGAACACATTTTTGGCAAGAAGAATATAAATAATTGTTAAATTACCAGTTTTACGTGAAAAATGCTTTACAAAAGAAGACGACGGCAATACGAATCGTCTCATTGAGAATTTTGGAACCACCTACGACGATTGTTCTTTGGGCTATAAAGTACATTTATGGCGAAACCTCATTGTCAAGTCGGTTATAGTCTCTGGTTATGGAGAGCAAGGGAGTTTCTCGTCAATAAATCACGATGTAACTTCCAAGTTTATATAAAATAAAATTTACAATAGCAGGTGGGATTCCAGTCTGCAACGGATATGATAAAGTTGTAATAGGTAAAGTTCTACCTACTTACGTCCAAATTGATTTAGTTCTTATGCTAATCCACCTTTTATTAATATGGTACCATAGCTGGCAGACATACCAAAACTCTTCTTGGAAATGCTTATCTCGTCTCACCTGCAACAATAAAAACATGAATAAATTAAACAATTCATAGCCAACAATAACTCAACTTAATCTACCATTGTATTTTAACGACCGCAAACATCTGAACAAAATAATTGTTGTTGCAATTAATGTTATTAATTAGACTTTTAACTACCAAGCAATTTGCTGTGTTTTAGAAACTTCTGGGTATCTTATCATAATAAACACACATTTCGTAAAAGTAAAGTATGTTACGGTGACATGAGATCGCAATCTGTTGAGAAAGTGTTTTCTTCATTTTGATATAACGAAATATTTCAGTATATTAAGTAAATAGTGCAATCGTTTAACTAATTATACAAAATGAGGCAGTCAACGCGCCAGTTACTTTATCGTGCTGTTCTGATTTTAGTCATAAGTGTAAGAGTTATTTTTTTCTTTCAAATGTTAATTACATAGTTAATAGATTTACGATTAGAAACATAAGTAGACCATTTTGGAGTCATATGTATTTTTATTAACTGTAATGGATACTCAGTGAACAATATAAAATGATAATTGTTTTGTTTTGTTCTAGATAGAAAATTATATACTATGCGACTCATCATCAGAAGAAGACAGTGGCGAGCTTTTGGAACCGGCTTACAACGTATTCCTGAGAAATGATTCACCCCACGACAAGTTGATGAACACTTTGCGAACTGTCGCAGCAGCTAAGGGACTCCTACCAGAAACCAGACCAATGTGGCCGCAGAGGCTAACGTATACGCAAATTGAAGACCCAAAAGCATTAGTGTCGAGCAAACCACAAACCCAGTTCACCCCTAAAATAACTTCAGTCTTCCAAAATCCTTATACGACGACGTCACCAAAATCTCCAGTGCTTCCTGAAGTCTGCCAATGTGATCCACGTCCCAGTTTTATATCATCTTCAGAATTTAATCCCATGCTTCAATCTAACAGCATAGACAGGTTTCTGCCAATTACTCATACTGTAATTGATAACAATAACTTGAAAATTATATCTCATAGAGAACCATCCTCGCAAAACAACATTTTTGTCCCAGTTGATATGAACAACTTTCCATCAAATCCTAACATGATTCCAATCCCTCCTGAATATTTAAATACTGTTCAACTATCAGGTTTTCCCACCTACCAGGCACTACCAGGCTTAAATGTACTAAGTCCTGAATCCAATCCTAGCTTCATACCGATTACTGAAAATAATATCCCAGGGCCTGCCTTCTACTCCAAACCCATCGCGTTTGCCCCTATCACATATCCCTCCTATGTAGCACCTTCTTCACCATCACCTTCTGATGTAATGCCAAACATTATCATAATTAATCCATCACTAAGTGATTGCAAATGCGATGAACAACCAGCCGTCAATCCAGTCCAAACATCCGAAATAATTTCAGAAACGCCAAGTGTAGAAAATTCGGAAGGTCTTGCTCAAAGTGATACTGAAATTCAACATGTGCCATATAATTTAGAACTTAATGTTCCAGTTTTAACGAGACTAGTTCCTACTACTGATTCGGGAATGTCCTTGTCAGATTATCCTGTGGTTCCTTTAAGTCCTGCTTTTCCACCAATTATGGAATATCCCCCTTTCCCATTTCCACCTCCACCAATGCCTTTCTTACCACCCATAATTATACAAGCACCAAAATCTAAATCGAATAACTTAATTAATATCTTGCTGCTATCCCAGCTTTTGCCTCTCGGGTTTGGAGGCTCTCAGAAAGGGAACAACAACAACTGTTGTCAGTACATTCCCATCCCTTGCCCAATACCTTTTCCAACTATCGAAGCAGTATAGTAAGAAAACTAAAGTTAATTACACTTAAATACATTTAAATGCTAAGCTAAGTTCTTATGTAATGTTAAATTATTAAGCCCATAAACATTTATTTATACTATATCCGTTGTTTGATTCATTCATACTTTGTAAATTATTTTCTATTTAGATGCAAATTTTCTAGAATCTCATTTAGTGCGGGAAGCAATCTAAACAGTTCAAGGTTAATATTGACGAATACGACATTAAAGTCAGAAATAATTCTACGAACAATATTTATGAAGAATTTGATGATCAAAAATGTAAAACGCAAATTGCTATGGCATTTAAATGATGTGGTTTCATACAATACCTTTTAATTAAAGTGAGCATCATTGATTGATAGTATTAATAATACAATCTTATCTCATGAAACAGAATTAAATGTCGTGATTTTAAGACATTGACTAAAAATATGAATATTATAGATATTTTCTAATTATAAAACACCTTAAATATAACTATTTGAAGAGATTACAATATTTTGTAACCCGATAGCCAACGTGGTTAGGCCATCAATAGCTGGAACAGTAAAGTGTATGCTTTACGATATCTTATAAAACATTGCTACACCCGCGCACGTGAGATTATGAGCATCGTGGTTCAAATATTATGCTGTAAAGGCAGCCGCAGATCTGCTCGGATCGACGGCGATCGAAAATGATTCTGCAGTAAAGACAGCAAGAGATCTGCTCGAATTGAAAGCAATTGAATCCACATGTGTGCAACTTTTATGCACTTGAGGTACAGTTACGAGTAAAATGTGTACTCGTATTTGTATTTATATTATGCAAACAGGTATTGAATGTTTCCAATTTACAGATTGAACTATAAATTCCGACGTTAACAATCTACATTATATGTTACTATAACTTCCAATCTGCTTATTACAGTAATTTACGGTAACCTACCACATTTAAAGCTCATTAAATGAGATTTCTGTCCAATGGACATATTGTTAGTCACGATTACTACAATATCGATCTCCATGAATCGAGCTAGTATGCAAGCGTCTTTATGAAGATCTGATTAGATAAATAACTATCGGTGAGGTAACTGGACCGATATAAATGTCATTAGCATAAGTAAATTTATTGTTGCACGCAAATGAGTTAAATAAGGCAGAGGTGGATAAACATTTAGATATGAAAATATTACCGAGCTATGTTTGTTTAGCCGTTGTGTACGTTGTTTTAAATGTTGAGGTAAGAAGAATTACTTCTAAAGTGTATAGATTCTTCTATTTCCTCAACTGCTCCTGTCATTTCTGCTCTAAAGTCCGAACGAATTATGAAACAATGCTTAAAACTCGAGTCATTCAAGATTCGTACTTGCGATAGGTTGAATTTAAATACTGATACTAATCAGGCTTGAATTTATATTTTGAGTATGAATTGAGTAATGAGCTCTATTTTATTACAAGTCCCAAAATTTGACTTAAAATTCCCTTTTTTTTTAAATTATACAGGGTGTTAGGTAAATGGGTATATGAGCCGACACTAGCCCATGTTAACATGGGCATATAAATGGTATGGTGAAGTCAAAAATTTGATGTCATCATTTTATATTTTTTTATTTTCATACAAAATAAATTTTATAAATTCCGATTTGTATGAAAATTAAAATAATTAAAATGAAGATATCAATTTTCTGACTTCACCATACCATTTATATGCATATGTTAACATGGGCTAGTGTCGGCTCATATACCCATTTACCTAACATCCTGTATAGCACTTTCTGTGTCACTTAATAAAGTTATATGCGGTTTACCTTTTCAAACTCACTGATAGGCACTCGTAATGGTTTGTTGTTTAGTTTTTAAAGCTAAAGCTATCATATAATGTTACGTTTGTTGCAGATATTGCCCGCATCAGGTCAAGTTATACCAATAATAACTACCGACAATGACAATGACGACCTCGGAGTCCTACTCACTATCCTCCTGCTTGCGTCACATAATAGAAACAAAGGTAACTGCGGGTGCTGTAACAACTGCCCAAGCGGTTGCGGTGGGAACGTATTCATCCCTTATCCTGTACCAGTCCCAACAAGCCCTGTAATAAAGAGCTATATTGACGATAGTTGTGATAACTACGATGATGCTGAAGATTATTATGATGATGCGAACAATGAAGAACCAAGTGTAGCAGTTGCAGCTTCGGCGGCTGCACAGTCAAAAACTGAACAAAAAGGTGGAACAAAGGGCAATGGTAGTGCCAATACAGCTGATGGGCAAGGAAAATCAGTTAGTGCCGCAAAAAGTAGTGCTAAAGCCTCAGCTAATAGTCAAGATGGCAAATCAACAAGCAAAGTAAAAGTAAACACCAAAGCAACGTCCTCCGCTCGAGCTAAAGCTCAGGGACAGCCCAGTGGAAAAAGAACATCTTCTAGTGGAAGTACGAAAACCGGCAGAAGAAAGCGTTATACTCAAACTTAAATTATTGTTAATTAGGTTTATTTATATTAAATAAATATTTATTTTAAATAAGTGTTATTGTTTTTCCCCATTTTTTATAATTATCTGATAGCATTTTTAGCGCATGTTTAATTGTTTTGATTATACCACTAATACTCCAATATGAGATACATAAAAAAATAGATATGTTACGGTCAAAGTGATAAATGTGAAAATTATGAATAATCGCCGGTTATTATGAATAATTACCGCATGATTTGGTAAATGTGATTA
Organism: Ostrinia furnacalis; assembly: GCF_004193835.3. NCBI lineage: Eukaryota > Metazoa > Arthropoda > Insecta > Lepidoptera > Crambidae > Ostrinia > Ostrinia furnacalis. The sequence continues at coordinate 582,695 of NW_021132730.1, forward strand.
ATATCAGATCATTTATGTGTGTATAAAACTAAATAGGCGGCTTAGGGGTGGCCCAAGGGCCACCCCCGCCGCACCTTAACCTATTTTTCACTTTAAATCAAAACATTATGTTATGGGCATCATGGAAAAGTAATATTATGTAAGAAACATTCCAAACTCATTATGCCAAATTATATTACCTAATATATGATATCAAAACGTTCAAAAATTTTGGCTGTACAAGAGCAAGTACGCAAGATGTTGTTCTCTTTTATGATATTTGTTAGTACTAAGTTTGAATGATTAAATAATCACTGTTAAATGTTATTAATTTATCACTTTTACCGCGACTGCCGGTAATTATTCATAATGACCGGTTATTATTCATAATTTTCAATTTATCACATTAACCGTAACAGATATACCTACTAGTTATTTTGAAATAGTTGGTTGTAAAGGATATGACATGTGTTATTATTAGGAAAACTGATTTGTTAGAATACTCGTAATACCTACTGCTATAACGCTGTACCGACATCTAAAAGTTTTGATTGTAGTAGGAAGGGCCTATAAATTGATTTCCTTAAATCTACGGAAATTATCATCAATTAAACTTTGGTGCGATTATAGCCAGGAATCAAAAGTTTGTTTTTAGGTACACCAATTTCGCGTTGGTGAGAAAATTTGAGATGCAAATTTGTAAATTTCTGGTACTTTGCCAGAGCTAACCAGCTAATTTGAATTATTGCTGTATCTACGGAGTCGTAGATATTATTATTATGAATGCTCGTAAAACAGTTCTGACGCAGTTGCTATGGTGCGGTGCCTTTATTTTCTCTTTTGTTCCATAAGATATTAGCTGTGCCCGCGTTTTCGTACGCGTGAAAATAAATTCTCCGTTTTTCATTGATGCGCCACTTTTATTGTACATAGCGTGATTTTATACTCGTAGCCTATAAAGTTAAGTAAGAAAAATATTTTTTCAATTCAAACCTGTAGTTCCTTTAGATTAGCACGTGCAACCAAAAAACAAGAAGATTCTCAAGAAGACGTAGACCGTAATACCAAAATATTTACTAAGGTTAATGTGCTAAAATTTTCACATGCTTGCATAATGGTTAATGTGCTAAAATTTTCACATGTTTGCAACGCCTCTATTAGTAAACCAGCAATCCAATTTCAAGTTGGTATTGGCAGTTTCATGAATGAGTAAATAGATTGCATTTCGCACCTGCGACTTGTCCTGAAATTATTATTTAACTAGTTCCAATGCAGGAAATACTAACCTACATACGTCTAAAACCTAATCTCAATTTCAGCGACGCCATCTGGACCGTCAGAGTAGCAATCACTCTTGTTGCAGGTGTGGTCTGCTTTCGGTCCAATGCGGCTCGCATTAATGATTGAAATACCTATTATTATAATCGACCACTTCTTTAGATCCTACTAATTATAAATGTAAAAGTTTGTAAGGGTGTATGTTTGCTACTGTTTTAAGCTTATTAAACAACAGATCCGATTTAGATGAAGAAGGTAGAATTTGATACCCAGGGAGAAGCAGAATAGTTTTTATTCCGGTTTTAGAAGAAGAACACACGCGCGTAACAGTCTAATTTAAAATGCGTGCGAAGCCGCGGGCATGTACTCGTATTATGGAAAACAGATACCTAATTGATTTCATGGAGCTTGTAAATTCCGTTCCAGCATAATGTATATCAGATGCAGACACAATATAAAGTTCCTGAAATGGACTCTGAGAATTATAGTTACCTGTAGGTACCCAAGTAAACAAAGCCTTAAAGTAAATTCCTTACAGAGGCGCCGTACTTGTAAGTAACACTCGTAATTACAATTGTTAAATAGAACGTTTTAATTGCATCTTAACGCCGGATTCCATTCATTGGCAACCTTATAGAGCACCGTGCCTGATTACTAATACTAAAGTATGAATTAACTATAAAGGAATACAACTATATTATCTCTAAATGGCACTTTTTCCTCTACCTGATGGCATGGTTTACTATGACTAGCTAGTTTAACGCTATAGGTATTATACAGTATACTTACTTATATCAAAAAGCTTTGTTGCGAATATGTTGTTTGTCATCGCTATGTTCTTCCGTTTCTTAGTTTAATCTGTTACAAAAACAATATCGTAGATTAGGAAAGACATAGAAATATTTTTTTTTGTTCCCAGGATCCAAAAGTATTTCAAATAAAATATCAGACTAAAATATCGCAGTTCCAAAAATGTAAGAACTTTCATATAATGATCAGTGTTCAAGTGAAGATTGGCAAAAACACGCCTCGATGAGTAATAAACACATAACCCTTTGTTTCGAAAGAAGTACCCAGAAAGATTTTGGCTGCGGTCAGATGACGCATTGTATGTGTCGCAAAATGTAGGTCTCCCTGAATAAAAATAGCTAAAAAATTACTCTTACGAAGGATTAATGACATTATATTTATATACTTTTAATCTCTCTCTATTATTGCGATTTTTTACTTGTGAAAATATATAGTTTGAATAATATTTCCCATTTTTGCAACATTTTTCTTTACTGCTCCGCTTCTATTGGTTGTAGGGTGGATATTATAAGATGGCCTAAAGCCTTCCTCGATAAATTCGCTATTCAACACAAAAGGATATTTTATAAATCGGTCCAGTAGTTCCTAAAATTAGCGCATTCTAGCAAAAACTCTTCAGCTTTATAATATTAGTGTAGATTTTTTGTATTAAATTTAACACTGTCAGTTAAAGGATCACATCAAACACTGTCAGCATAAATACTTACGTAATTACTAAGATGACGACATATTAGCAGTCAATCAAGTAATCATCGAGATATTTTTTCTATCAGAATAATCGTGATTAAGACAATAACATGAAGCAACGTCAGATAACTTTAATTATCTCTACAAGATAATGACTATCGTTTGGAAATCCGTCAGATATATAATTGTATTTAAGATTTGAATTATGTCATTAAATATTTGCTTCAAGATGTTAGCCAGGCTCTCTGTGCTAGCTATATCAATATTATATCTCCAGGTATGTACCATTGTACTCTTTTAGCTTGTATTTTTATTGGTCTTTGTTTATTTATGAAATATCTTATTTTTTAATATTTTTTTTGTTAATTTCAGGTCAGCTGCAGTCAGCAAAATGGTTCAAATATTCTATCTAACCTACTTTTAAACAACTCCGTGGGAATGCAGTCACAAGGAAATATCATTCAGAAAAGTTTAAATCAGTTTTCGAAGAACCACATTTTGCCAAACAATGTGCAACAGTCGGTGAATTTACAGAAACTACAGAATCTGCAATCTCAAGGGTCACAAGGAGTGAATGTACAGCAGCTTGTTAATTTGCAAAGTTTGAATAACCAGCAATCTTCGAATCTGCAGACCGTGAGCACCCAACAGCCTATTTTACAGTCAGTGACAACGCAGTCGCCTTTAAATTTACAATCTGTGACCACACAACAAACTTTCCAGTTGGGTAACTCGCAAGTTTTGAACCCACAGTCAGTAAATACTCAACAGCCTCTCAATCTACAGCATTCGACGCTAAGCATTCAACCTACGAGTTTCTCACAACAGACTTTATCACAACAACATCCCATTTTCCAACAAATATCTTCTCACAATTCTCTTCCTCAAAATGTAAATGTGCAGAACCAGAATCCAACTTACAGTAATGTAAAAATGCTAAGTCAGTTTTCTGATACATCGTCCCCTTCAGTAAATGGTCAGTTTGTGCAAACTTGTCAAGGGACAAGTGCCCCATCTTGTGCTCCTGTAACGTCTTCAGAACCATCTTCGTCAACGACTTTATGTATTAACAATGCCGGAGGCGAGTCAACGTCAGTAACTTGCCCTCAAAATAAGCAATATTCAATATCTGGTGTACCTTCGTATATAGTTGATAGACAATTGGTCAACTCTATATCACCATCGGCTGCAGTATCACAGAATAATCAGCCATCATTGCTAACAATTGTAGGCGTGCCACAGCAAAACCAAGGGAAAGATAACACGCCTTTCTTAGCACAGAATCCGGCTGAAACCCCAAATCAAATAACAATAATAAGATCCGTTCAACCTCATTCACAAGCTGCCTCTATATCAAATCCAGATCAGAATAAGATTAGCCTATTTTCTTCTATGCCAAGTCAAACACCGCCTTCATCCACATCTTCAGTCATGCCTACCATCAGTTCTATTTTAGCTTCAAGTTTGTCAAAACAGGCATCACAGTCTTCAAATCTCAAAGCATTATTACCACTGATTTTTAATCTGATAAAAGAGAGAAATAGTTGTGGATGCCATCATTGTGAATGTTCAAACCGTAATGATCACTTCGAAAAAGACGGATATAGAAGTTATCGAAAACAGAAAGGACACAGATATTATAATAAACCAGAGGATAATTCAAAATACAAAAACGATGAATCTGAAGAATATGAGGAACATGACAGATATTACAATCGAAAAAGCAACAAGACATATGGAAAATATAAGAACTCAAAGCCCGAAAGTGTTGAAATATCCAGAGAATATGACTATAGCCATGAATACCATGATGATTATTAGCACTAAACCAAATTGTAGGCATAAGTTAATTAATAACAATAAGTATTTATATTATGTAAAACCTAGCCGAGCAGACTCTTAATAATAAAAAAGTGTAAATAAAAAACTGTTTTTAATTTGACTTGTTCTTATTTATAAATTCTTGTAGCATTTGAAAAAGTTCCTTGCAAAATAATAATAAACGTGTTATAGCACGTGTCTGGCAAAGTTTAATAGACTATTACGCGATTTTGCCAGCTTTATCTCTACGTGCACATGCGTTTGACTCACCTCTGTACTGCTAGTACGATGTACCATACAAACGCAATGTTAAGATAAAATTCCATATAAAAATGCTCGAACAACGTTTTGGCATCATTAGTACTTTACAGACAAACACAATCAAACACAATGGTGTCAGTAGCGTGTATTGTAGTTCTTGCTCTAGTGTGCTTCAGCGTAAGTATTGATAAGAAACCAAACTTTGAAACAAGTTTCTTGGAACTAAAATCCTATACTACAGAACCAAGATAGCAAAAATAATACCAGAACACCAAGAGCTTTGCCTATATGAAACTCTGATTTAAGAAAAACTTTTTTACAGATCTCCGACGCTGTCCCCGTAGGACCTTATGGAACCCCATACGGAGGACCCAGCCAATCTTACCTTCCCCCATGCCAGCCTATCGTGATCCCCCAGAGCTGCAACAACGGTGGTGGCTTCAAAGACATCTTACCCTGGCTTCTGATATTGTCATTGGGCAATAACTAAATGTATAGTTAGATAAGAGAGCGTTTTGTTTGTTTGTAGTAAATAAAATGGTTTCCGATCTTTAATTTTATATTTTTACTAGCGGCCGCCCGCGACTTCGTTCGCGTGGATCCTGTTTTACCCCCTTTTCCCGAATTTTCTTTGCTATAAACCTCACGGAGCCCGAGACCTTTCCAACGAATGCAAAACCGTGGAAATCGGTTCGTGCGTTCTGGAGTTATAGCGTCAGGGAGGAAAACCCGACTTATTTTTATATAGTAGATTTGTTCGAAGAAGTTGAAGACATGAATGATTGATACTACATACCCCTAAATAACACAGGATAACGAAAATTACTCCAAAACTAATAAAATGGAAAATGAAGTACGAAAGGAAGATTTTTATTCTTTACTTCATTATCGTCAGCTCCAGAACTTTTACTTCCTACGCCAAGCAGAGCTTTTGTAGTCGACAGCATTGATGATTTTTCTAGATCAGTTTCACGTAAAAATATGATCAGACTCTTTTAGTTTCAAGATACAGTTACATAAAGACAAAAATGAAAAAGTAATACGCATCAGCCATGTCATAATAACAGACTTTACAAACCATACACAAAAGAAGATTATTCGAAAAAAGCTTTAGTTTACCCTATGTTTTTTCACCTGAATGCATCACTTTCACACAATTCTGAATAATTACTTAATATGTTTGCACCTAACCTTCAGCATAAACTTTAACCCTAGAATTAAGCACTAAGTAACTATTGTATGCCTTCAAGGCGGAACGCAGCCGATCTATATCCATTTATAATTTGACAACCTATGTACCTGTGGTTCACAATAAACGTATTTTGAATTTGAATTTGAATTTGAATTTGAATTTGAATTTGAACTTTCTGTCCAAGTTGGTTGAGACAGTGCCCGATAAGTAACTCTACTTAAATGACTATTTAATCTGTAGAAAAAGGTATTATAAAAGATAATTAAGACTGATATCGTTATCATACGACACATTTAACCACATTGGTTTAAGCTAAGACAAACTTTGAGACATGAGTAAATCGTGGAATATGTTGGGGACTTATACAAAATATTATGTACTTATCTTCGATTAGTATGGGCGTATTTTTCTTATGAGTGCTCTTATCTTGTCCTATAAAAAGACATACCTATAACAGCTTTATTATAACAGAAAAGCACTAACATTTTTCCAGAATATCAATGCCAGTGGACAACGAGACATAGTATAATTCGTTTTGGATATCAATTCTATAACACATATTCCCTTTGTAGATAATGAAAAGTTTTAAATGGCATTTCCATACTATGTCTTTATGGTGTTCGTTCAAGGTGCGCAACTTTTAAGTAAGTAAGGCTACTATTTTGCAGCAAGCTTTTAGTAGACATAGCGAAGTAGGTAGATGGTCGAAACCATAAATTAATGATACACTGTATTTTGAGACCTAGGAGAACGAATGAGATATACAGACAAAATACATCGCAATAGTCTGAGGAAATCATGAAATGGTGCCTTAGTTGGACCAGTCTGGTCTTAATGGCCTCTTACGATAATGAGTCTCTGTCTCCCAGTGTCATGGCCGACTTGCCGAGATAAATCTAAAAATAGCACGTAATATAAATAAAAAAGAAAATATTTATTATTTATTTGCTACATTTGTTACAACAACCTACAAAGATTACATAGATGATGTACTTAACAAAATGTCTAGACTTCTAGAGGAATTAAAGAGTTAGGACAAATAAATATGTAGCTTAATTGGTAACTATTTGCTAGAAGCTAAATAATGTTGTATAAAAAAAGTACCTACTCGTATACCACTCAAGAACGAAAGTAAACAATTTCTATTTAGGTGTTACGCCTGGAGCACCCTGGGGACTCTATCCAATCTGAAAATTGTTTTTCCAGAACCCTATAGATTTTATTTTTCAGGTATGTTCAGTGTTCAGTTAGAATACCTACAAATGGAATGCAATGCAATTTAGACGATTTTCTATCTAGGCCAATGGAATAAGTATTATGAAATGAACTTTTGGAATGCGCCTCAAGCAGTCTAGTTTCAACTCTAGCCTAAGTCGAAGTATGCTATTTCCTTTACTTAACGACTACTAGTATATATGTAACCTATTTCCTTTCCAGAAACGACTGTGTGGCTTACAAAGACGTGAATAATCTAGGAGTATAATGTTATAGAAAATATTAGGCAGACTCCTGGCGCGCTTAAAAAAAGCTTAAATTATTTTGTTGCATTGATAGCAGATTATTATTTATAAAAGGTAACAGATGGTTAAAAAAATCGACCCTTACTCGTATTTTTGTATCTGTGAATAAGTCCGATGCCTGAGATAACACTTGAACTTGAGTTAAAGGTTGACTGTATTCTTTCCTTGACTTCATCCTTCGAAAATTTCTAACTTCTGAGTGAATGGCAACCCAACAAAAGACTATTTTTTTTATCTTTAATAGACATTAGAAAACAACTTCGCATCATTAAGGTTTGATAATTCAGTGTTTATCTTATCTTAAACTGCCTGTAAAATGTTTAAGTAATTAATTAAGTTCCATATTAATGTCAATTAAAGCAACACCATTCCAAAGTATAACGCAACAATTAGAAAACCATTTCATCAATGCATTGCCGTAAGACATGATTGAATTGCTAAATTTCCTATAGATAGCCGGAACTTTTATATAAACGTGGTATAATTTTTATTCATTGTATTTCATTTAGTGCGAATCTGATGATACTTTCTCTGTAATTTAAATTAAAAATATTTTTAATACAAAAATGGGTTCAGCTTGGTGGATGTTCTGCTTAGTTCTTATCGCCAACGCCAATGTGAGTATATTATTTTATTTCAAAGGATATAGTTTTTATATAACTCATTAATAGAGGTTCCTTTTGGACAGCGACTGGATTAATTACCTTGTCCTTGGTTAGACTTGGACCCATCGACGCTGATACTAGACTTATGAACTGTAAGTTAGCAAAGACGCTTTTTCCTTGCGAGTGTGTTAAAAAATGTGTGACGGACTGCTGGATGACGAATGTCCAAAAGGACATGAAAGTATATCCACGAACAAGACGTTCAAGATAGAATCAAATGGCGCCGTATGATTGGGAAAGCTGACCCCGCGTAACGGGATAGGGCGAGGCAGAAGAAGGTCTACTTGCGTCCCAAATATATTCCCAGTTATATAATCAACTTTGTCCTCATTTAAAAACAATTTTGTGTCCACAGATTCTCCTCGTCAGCGCGCAATATGGCGGCTACCCTCCCTACCCTCCCCCGATCGTGGTCAGCGGGAACAGCGGCAATAACAACGGCTTTAACGGCATCATGCCACTTCTACTTCTACTGCTTCTGGACAACAACGGCAGCGGCGGTCTACTCGGTGGCAGCAGCGGCGGCTGCAGCTGCGGCGGCGGTTGCAGCGCTTGCGGCGGTTGCACCGGGCAACCGTACGTGCCTTACCCCTCCCCGTACCCCTGTAACTAAGTTACAACCCTCACAGCCATGTGAAGGTCCTGTAAATTTTAGTATGTACATTTTAAGGTCAATAAAGTTTATGTGTTAGTACGAAGTTTTTGAATAAACAATTATTACGTCTTATTCCAATACCAAATCTTAGGTATGTATATGAAAATTGTTACATCACGAATATTAAAATAAATATTATCAGTCAAGCCTTCATTTGCGTATTTATAAAAACAAATTATAGCAGAAGGTTAACCTTATTCCTTTCCTAAAATAGTAATTCCCAAAAAAATCTCCACGATCGCTAGAGTACCTATCGAAAGATAATTTTGCGTTGCGGCTATTGCTGCTAGTGTTGCAATGTGTAAGTGTAGTCAGCATCAAATAGTGACAACCAAAGTGGCCAAAAAGTAGACAATGCCACCTTATTCAAACTGTAACAAAGACGTGTTGCGAACTTTTTGGCTACTTTAGGTGTCTGTTTGACGCTGACTGTACCTACCTAACACAATAAATGTCACGATGAGTTTCTAGAAGACGCTGTTGTTTGCGTTTACTCCAAAAGTTGATCACAGAATTAAAATCTTGAATGCATTTAAAAAAATATATCCAACAAAATGGCACAGCACATAATAATAATAACACAACCAGCCGCCCTAATAACGGCTTATGAACTTTGCAATGCAAAGTGGAACCCGACAAATGACTCTACATTTATCTTCCACTGCTTTTCACCAAGCTTTGCAGTATTCGCAAGTAAAATATTTGCAAATATGCAAGACTTAGTTGAAGCTATTTTCTAAGTACCTATTAGAAACTATGTGATGGCGCTTTCCCGAAGTACAGTTTAGTTTAGGCTACGAATTTTCAAGGGCAGATAGGTAGGGTAGACTCACCTAATTCTGTGATAAAAGAGTAAGGCAAGTTGACTTGCTTTAGTAAATCTGATGTAACTTTAACGTAAGATGACTAAAACTCATGCAACGTTTATTTGCATAAATAAACAATTTATTGGTATTTTTTTACTCAAATTTCTTTACCACGAAATGATGACTAGTTTACCTTACCCTCAATTAGGCAGTACCTGGCCAATGATTTTGGGTTACAAAAACTTTGCAACAACCATGCCTACATTGATACAGCAAGAAATAATCTTAATTATCCGTCTCTACTTACCAGCGCATCAAAGAAAGAGTGCGCAAAAGAGGAATACTCAAAAACATGTAGCAACATCACCTGGAGAAGTAATGGCTCCTGGCTATAGGACAGCTTTTCAGAGACGAAAAGTAATCAGCCGCTTCAAAAGGAATCAGTGCTGCTGCTTAATGCGATGACCCTTATTGTAACGAGCTTAGAAGCATATTTTCAAGCACGCGAATTTAAATTTATATACCAAATTGTAGAAAACCCTAAACGAATGTCTTATGATTCGAAAATAGTACGTCGTCTGGCAGAGAAAATGTACTTGCTAAGTGGTCGCGCAACTCATGCGTGAGATGAACGAAGTATTTATGTCAAGATGCGTGCATGTGTATCTACGCATGTATGTTATTATGTATACGTTAATGTAGGTTACAGATACAAGCTAGCAACAACATCTAAAACTCCTATGATTTAGTAAAGTCAATTCAATCTAAAAACAAATCAATTGCACAATCTTAGTAAAATGTTAAATAAAATCAGTGGAAAATTCGTGTTTTTTAAGTACAAATAACCAGTAGTAGATACGAGTAGGATCGTATAATTTTTAAAGTCATTATAAAACTGGACTAGCGACTGACTATACCCAGAAAAATCCTTTTATTCACTGGTTCCGGGAAGACCTTTGTGCTCAAAACTATCGGATTTGGATTTCAGATTTCGAGAATCAGAATACCCAGAATTTTTTGTTTGTGGTTGTAAAAATAGGTACAGAAACAGGCCTCTGTTCTCCCTACCCTTACATAATAATTATAGATTTGGTGTTCATGTATGACTTTTTACCTATCACCAAAAGTTCAGCAGAGAGTGAGAGTATTGTTTAGAAAATAAGATTTAAAGTTCAAATTCCGACTTTTCACATTGAGTATTCAGTGCCTTTCTGTATTTTATTAGGTGATAAATGAGCACAAACTATGCAGTTGAATTTAATAACGTTACGACAGGAAAATTAAACATAATCATTTTTCTTTATGAATGACATAACTTTTTCAACAAAAGCGACATTATGTGGAATTCTGTTCAAAAGCACTAAACCACTTTTACGAGAAAATTTAGGATCGCAAATACCTATCTTTTGTCTGGCGGCTACTCTACAGGTTGGGCCAAAAATTTTTACAAAAGCAACGCTTGATTTCTTGAAAACAGTTCGATGGTGGGACACGTGGGAGATGGAAAACTAATGGGAAACACAGTTTAATAATACAAAAAAATCACACATAAACCAAGAATGTTGTTTCATGCGCTCTATAGTGACAAAAATCCATGAAATTATGAACAGTTTCAGACCATCTACGCGTCTCTACCTTTCGAGAAATGAATCGTTGCTATTTGCAAAAGTTTTTGGCGCACCCTGTAGAAGCCCGCATGGGGCTATTACTACAGAGTCATTAAATTCTCCCGTCTTATTGCTAATGAACTTGCACCTCGCCAGACACAGACTAAACCGTTTAAAATTTATGGTTCGAGATAGTAGAGGTATTGCACAGTAAGTATTATTAGGCACTCGAACGAAAATTGTTAGGAAAATATTAGCTTTAAACCTAATTCTAACATAATTGAAATACTAGGCACAAAAATATTATTTGAATTGAACCTTTTTACAATCGACAGCAGTCCGACTTGCAAAATGGATTATTCCCTAATTCATTTTGAATATTATCTCTTTTTGTTAAGGTCCTAAATTAATTACTTTGTCATAATGTAGTAGGCCGATGTGCTCGCAACTATGCACGTAGCTAAAATATTAATACGAGTAAGCGAGACTACCACAGGCCTAGCACGCCACTGTTATGTATAGAATGAAGAGTATTATATATTGAATAGTAATAAAATAGTGTCAGTGTAACTATGAGAGGTGGATAGAGCAGAATTATATCTTTTTACTGTCTAGCATATTAATATATTATTATTACGCTGAACAACTGCCGTTACTGTCCGCCAAAATAATCTCAAAATTAGGAGATTTTGAAATTCTTGATAGGAATTATTTCGAAAATGTTTGATCCAGTTCCTTGTAAACATTAATCAACAAATACCTACGTATCTAATAGATACTTACGATACTTTAAAGGGCGTTACTTAATATAGTTAGCAGAAGTGTACACATAGTAAAATAGCACAAATCCTAGATAAACTATCATATTTACTAACTATAAACCGACAACACAGTAAAATGTTCTTGTAACCGACTGCGCTTTGATAAAAATAACTAATCGCGAATACGAATATCTTCCAAAACATTACGTGCTTGAATGCACCAAAGTCAAGGTTACCACACTCGGAGTTACCTAGTGACCGACTTGCTTTTGAAATTACAAGTATATATAGGAATTAAAACAAAGAATGCGACTATGTTAAACACACACCATGGGCGTTAGAACGACGGCTTTTTTATCAGCATGCATCCTTGCTCTGAAGGTATAGAATTCTACTATAACTTAGAATTGACACCATTATTTCATCACATAATGCAATACACATAGATACCACATTTGCAGTCTGACTATCTTGACCAAGTTATTGCATTTAAAAGTGCGATTTTGTGCACTCTCCTTGATTTGATTTATTATAAAAACAAATAAACTCTCATTTTAATGAGTACTAGATGTCAATCTCATATTTATAAACGCCATTGAACAAGATCCTGACGTAATTCATGTTATCTATTCTTCCAGGGCAGCCTGTGTCAGTCCACTGCAACATCTATATCAACAGCAACGTCGACTGCATCAGCATCAGCATCGCCAACTGCCATCACCGTTCCAGCGATCATCAAACCCGTGGTCCAGACTTATGATACCAGCTCAGCTTATGGCCTCACAGCTCCTTCAGTTTCAAACTATAGCCCTTACTACCCTCCTGCTCCTTTGCCACCAATCATCATTGACTCGGGCAGTGGAGGTGGTGGTAACAGTCTACTCAATCTGATATTCCTGATGTTTATCCTCAACAGGAATAAGGGAGGTGGTAATAACGGTAACAGAGGGGGAAACTGCGGCTATGGGTGTAGTTATAGTGGAGAATATGTCCCTTATAGTAGAGAATATGTCCCTTATAGTGGGGGATCTGGTGTCTACGACACTAGCCCAGTATACTTCCCTGACGCAGGCTACGATGCTAGTTACGCGAACGCTGAGGCCAGTTCGGGAAGCTATAACGGAGGTAGCTACGCCAACTCTGCGGCAAATGCGGGCAGTTATAGTTACGTGCCGAGTAATACGGCAGAAATATCCGTTTCAGAAGGCTACTTCGTAGAAGAAGTGCCTATCCAATCCAATCCGTACCCGTACCAAACCATACAACCGTACCCCGGCCGAGAGCCCAACGAGATCTGTCTGATCGTCCGGACGGATTATCCTTCCAATTACTGTTAAATATTTTAGTTTATTTTCTCCGAATTAGTTTTTAAAGTAAGATGTTAAGTTGTTATAACAAATAAAGTTAACAAATTATAATCGTATTTTCATTTATTTGTATTGATTTCCTCACATAAACTCTGAAAGGTGAAACGGCGAATATTCGTTATAACTTATAAGTCAACGATTTCTCGGAAAACAACTTGTATCGCATGACTCACCGCTCATTACCAACTAGGCATTTGTTCAGCTGCGATGAAAACCTTTAGATAAACGAAATTACGTAGAAAAAGTAGCGAGAGAACTCGTCATTTCACGCCATATTTTTATAAAACATCATCGCTCTTCGCAAATTGAACTCGACACAGGCTAAGAAGGTTTCAATGTGCGATGCATTTTCACTTGTTTACTATCTGACCTGAAAAATCACTAAATTGTATTGTGGGATTCTGATAGAGTTACCTAGATAAACCATGCTACGAAAGCTTAATTAGTTATGTCACTATTCTGTAGGTACTGGTTTTTCCAACAAAAGTTTAGCCAAATTAATTATCCTATATCTTTTGTAATTGGGTATTAATACTCACAAATAACCTAACCTAACCTAAATATAAATAACTTGAAAGGAAGCATCATCACCATGTGCTATTCAATTTGCATGTGTAAAAGATGTACCATATATCACACTCTATCCACCGCATGTATGGATCATTTTTAGACGTCTTGCATGCCTATTTAATGAAAAAATATTGATAACCGAATCTAAAGTACGAACTGATTATAATGATGGAACTTGAAAGCAGTCAAACCGCAGTAACTAGCCGATGAATGTAATCTTCTGAGTGATACGAATTATACACTCTTCTGGCGTTGAGATTGAGAAGGGTTCAGAAAACTGAAAAGTAACGAAGTAAACAACCTGAAATACTAAAACTCAGGTAAGTAAGGCAATGCAAAATGATGGAAAACCTTGAAAAATAAAGTCACCATTTATCATTTTATACAGTTTCAACTAAGGTATAACAAAATTTTTCGTGTCACGAGGACGTGTGCGGGAAACTTTTGATCTAGAGAGACGCATGCATACGCATCATGGGCCTTGTGAACGTTAAAGCTAAAGCTAAAGCTTGAAATAGGACTATTTTGTGGCAAAATACATACATAATAATATTTTCTTTTGATATTCCTAACTTAAACTACATCTCTCAATAGTATATTATGTGAATATAAATAAGAGTCTGTTTGTGATGACAAATAATATGAAAAGCTTTTTTCTAAATAAATAATGAGGTAGGCTACCAAAAATATCCAAGTACTGTCTTGGAAAATCTTCGAAACTGAAAACGTAACAGACCGAAATTGAAAGAACTTTTCACTGACCGATACGCTTAATCAAATCAAATCAAATCAAATTTCTTTATTTGCGTAATTCCAGGTACATAAGTGGTCTTACACTTAGCTGATGTGCTGTTGTTAAAAATAACTTAATTGTTATAAAATGAATCCATAACCTGTGAATTAAAATAGGACATTAGCTTTCAGAAAACGATCTGAGTTTTCAGTTAATAGCATGATCATACCTAATGGATAAACACAAAATATACATGACGTAAGTACTAATAAATAAAATAAAATACAAGTAAACGGAGGCTGAATACTGTACGCCATCTTAATGTTACATCAAATTATTTAGGGCCTGTAAATCCGACACTTAACCCGATTGAATTACAAACACCCAATCTCCAGCATATTTAAATTAGTTTACTAACAACCCTACAAGGGTTTATTTAAATCAAATAAACAAACTTTCCTCGTAATTCAATGATATAGGCATGTATCCTTTCTAAGATTAGACTAAAATATGAACAAGCAGGACTATACACAAACGCGATGCAGGAGTGTAATTTTTATATTATTTAGTTGCATATTGCTCGTATTATTAAAATGAATACTGAACTGCTTTCCTGAAATAAGTTTCATTTGGCCTTATTTATCATCACATCCCATTAGCTTAGCCGGAGACTACAGACTTTTTCATTATCATCATCATCATCATTTCAGCCACAGGACGTCCACTGCTGAATATAGGCCTCCCCCAATGACTTCCACATCGCACGGTTGGTAGCGGCCTGCATCCAGCGCCTTCCTGCTATCTTTATCAGGTCGTCGGTCCACCTTGTGGGTGGACGTCCCACACTGCGTTTTCCGGTACTTAGCCTCCACTCTACAGACTTTTTGTCGGTACGATAGTTATGTTGGGATGTTAATCAGTATAGACATATTATGACGTAAGAAAGTGCGCACATTGGTATCGGCCGATTCTACATACAAATTAGAATCGGGCCCAACTATCAGCCGACTAAAGGTCTGTAGTCTGTGGGACTTAGATGAGATGCAGATGTTTCTCTGATGTGCGTAAAAACAAAATGACTAAGAACATTAATAGAACTGAAAACTAACCTAATTATCAATATCTAAGCGAAAACAAACGTGCCCTTATTGACACACAAATACAATTTCGAAACTGAACCATATCTACACAATTAGCAATACGAATGTTACATTCTTGGGTTGGTATAAAAGTGCCCCTTTTCACTGCTGAAGGAATAGAAATCAAAATGACTTCAACCAAAACCGTCGCCTTCTTTGCTTTTGCTCTCTTCCTCCAGGTAAATTTGATTTAATATTTCTTAATAGAACAAAAATTCAAACAATTGACCCAATATAAATCCTTTTAGTCTGCGTAATCCTTTTGGATTTCGTCATCAAGTCATTCCTTCCTTTGCTTAAAGATAGAACTCAAAATGTTCGTGTCTCTACATTTTATTGAGAAACCCATCTAATGTTCCGTAATAATAATGATAACTTCGCATAAGGTTTCCATCATGCAGTAACTTCTTTTTTGAGCCTCATTGGATATTTCTTCTTCTTTTGAGCTCTCCTTTTTTAACTTTGCTCTTCTTCTCTGGAACTGACCTTTACGCTCTTTCAGCAACTCTATCCTTCTCTTTCTTTTCTATCGGTAGAGTATCGGGACTATTGCCACCTCTTCTTTCCACCACTGCAACTCCGCTTGACCGCTATCAGTAGAATAGTCAATTATTATTTATTTTCTGTCTCCTGCTGAACTCAATTTTCTCTTTCCAGTGCACCTGGGTCCACTGCCAAGTCATCGGCGGTTACCCCGGCGGCATCTACGGCGGTGGCTACGGCAACATCATCCCTAGCGGATGCAACGATAACGCCGACATGGACTTCCTCTTCCCCATCCTTCTGCTGTCCCTCTTCAACAGAAACAACAACAACGGAGGAGGATGCGGATGCAATGGTGGATGCAACGGCGGATGCGGCGGCAGCTGCGGTGGCTGTGGACGGTACAACTGAGGTGGTAGGCCAGGACACAGTGTAAGGGATGCTCTTACGATCGTATCATGAAAAGACACTAAAATCTCGAATCAAACTTAAGCGTAAATTACTCTGTGGTTGATATAAATTACCGAAATTCTACCAATCACAGATTTAATTCAGGCTCAGGTTAAAATCGAGATTTGAGCATCATCTGATAATACGGGCCTAAGATAGTTGCTTGTGATTTCGAAAAGTTATAACTTTTTAGCTCTCTCTGAATCTTATTACATAAAGTTAAAGTCTAATTGATACTGTGCCATAGCTATGTTTTAAATTACTCAATTTTTGAAGACTTTAAAATCCTGATTTCGCCAAAGTAAGTGGTGGAACAGAAACACTGATGGAATACACAAGCTAAAAACACCAAGTAAATAAAGATTTCTAGTAATATATGAATAAAATGAAATAAATTTAATTGCGAAAGCTGCAAAAATTTAAAGATGTGACTAAAAGCAACCGAACACTGTGACCGAAGTCTAATCTCAACATGTTAATTTTTCCTAAACATCAAGAAATGAAAAAACATGTAAATATGTT